>NW_021163115.1:325000-804815 GCF_004324835.1 Dendronephthya gigantea
CTCGACACAACCCGTTTTTGAACTGATGTGTTACTCTGATTTGTCCCCCAGGATACTAGATAATGATGGACAATATTACCAGCTGCAATCTCTGGCTTCAGCCACGAAAGTGTTAAACTTCTTCCATTAACCACGACTGTCAAATTTCTAGGTTTACTTGGTCCTAAAAATACATGTAAGACTATAAAGTCTGTAAATTGTGGTGATCATGCAATTTCTCCAATTTTCCCGCTATTTTCTTTGAAGAAAGGCAGAATTCAAAATATACGACTATGTAGCTATATAGTGTGTATGCATAAAGAAAACCGAAATATTTCAAAATCTAATTTAAAATGGTAATTTCACATGTCTATATATAACCCTTGGTCAAATGAATAGGAATAAATTAATAATTGCCAAAAATAAGAATAATATTTATTATTTCGGTACTAAAATTTTTGATGTAGCGTTAACAGGCTATCTACGGCTGAAGTGCTCATCAATTTTTTCCTGTACCGGGCAGAAAAGAAATAATATTGAAAGGACTCCGCGGAAAATGCTAAGAGTCTAGCCGCATTTCTTGTAAAACTTAGATTTCAAATTTGGCAACAAAAAAAGAAAAATTCGAAAACTAAACATTCCCCGCGAACGCCACAAACAGTCAACATTATATTCATTATCATTCATTATCATGTTTTCTGACATGTTAGGATCTCTACCAGCTCTTCTGCCCTGCATTTTACTTGAAAGTTTATAAAGAATGAAATCTCACCAAGGGGGGGTCCGGGACAGAAAGCGTACACAATTCTGTCGACCAACAGAATTAAATCATGAAATGTTGATGAGAGCGTTTGACCAGCTGTTGATATATTTGTCAAGAATGGCACAGTTCTAACTTTTTGTTGACGGTTACCAGCAGCAATCCCAACAATGATTATGCCTTTGTTTCTCAGTTTCTTTGCTTCAGCTATGGCGATGTCGTGCGGTTGTTCACCTTTTCCCGACCTTGTCGTTGGTGGTCCATCAGTGAGCAAAATTATGACATCATCTTTATCTTCTCGATGATTTAGTGAATTATTTCTCTTGAATATCTGTAAAATAATCAATCTATGTATATTTAGAGCACCTATATAGACGCTATTATACATTTTTTTTGTTATATAGAAAAGGAAAGCAGGTCACAAACTGATGGTTACTGATTTGGCCGCTATTTCTAAAGATAATATATTATCTTGGATGCTTTTATCGTCGCAAACCAGTAACGTAAGACTAAAACCATACTTGATTTTAGGATGACTCGATAAAGTTAATATATTAAGTAATGCTGATAATTTGAGATATTTCCAGTGCTATAAAATAATAGCAAAATTTATTTTTTTTGAAAAAAAATGTTATTTACTTTTTTAATACCATATCCTTGCATTCAACTCCTTGCATTCGTCTGTGTATGAATTATATTCAGTGAATAACTGAATGGATTTGAAACCATAAACAATTTGACTTACCTCATTTGCTTTTAGTAAAGCTGCATCCGTTCTTTTTTCATGATAACCTATCAAATAGCGATATTGGAGCATCGCGATTCTGTTTTCCACATCCGCTTTATTCAGACTTTTCATTGATAATTGTACTTGAGTATTTTTCTCATCACTAAACGTGATGATTGATATATGGCTTCCTTCTGGTGAGACATTCAGTTGAAGATTGTTGACAAGTACACGAAGAAAGGATATACAGAGTTGAGAGTTTCTAAATCCAATCGAAGATGAAGTATCAACAATAATCAAAACATCTTTAATGCATTTGCCTACAAAATTAGTAAAAGCAAAAAAATTATCCAAAAGAGAGTGGACAAGTACCACGAAGTACCAAATTATACTTAATTTGTTTGGAAAGAATACCATAAAATTATTGCAGTTATCAAAGATTGTTGCATTTAAAAGTGTGCACCAGTTCACATGGGCGATTATTCTTCTGATTTCAGTGTAATAAGTCAGATTTAACATGAAATTGACTACATAAGTCTTTAGCTAACGCGCGTATTTGGCAAGGCACAAAAAATCCGCGAGTTTCTGAAACCCTCTTTTATTTTCGCTCGTTGAAAA
Organism: Dendronephthya gigantea; assembly: GCF_004324835.1. NCBI lineage: Eukaryota > Metazoa > Cnidaria > Anthozoa > Malacalcyonacea > Nephtheidae > Dendronephthya > Dendronephthya gigantea. The sequence goes on from NW_021163115.1 coordinate 327,085, forward strand.
AATTAATTTCAAAGTAATTAAAAGAACAAAACAATGAAAAAATGGTGTGAGAACTTACTTGGAGTAGATTTAGTTTTCCTTAGTTCTATAGTTTTGGATCGTTTTGTTATCTGCTTATTACAGCAAATATCCAGAGCTACGCAGATGAAACTAAACTTAGGAATACCGGTGGATAAATAGTTGTCTAATGTTGCTATCCAAAAGGACGAAACTTTCCTAAATGTTGTGTAATTCAATTCTCGCACTCTACCATCATCATCAGTTCGTTCCCAGTACATCTCTTGTATATCACAAGATGCATTACAGGTCAAAGTTAGTGGCCCCGGATGTGAATAATACATCGGCCCAGTTATAGGACCAGAAAACTTAATATTCTTTACTGTTGCTGGATTGCATTCTGCAATGGAAAATGAAAGAAGTTTAGAGGAACTTGGGCAAGCGAAAGATAGTTCGTATTCTAGTTTTTCTATGTAAGTTCGTTACCCTATGTAATTAAAAGTACCGTTCGCTACCGTATTTATTGGCCAGCCAGCAAAGAACTCTCTATATTTTAATTGTCAGGTCTTTCTTTTCCTTTCTTAAATCTATCTAACATATTGTAAATATAGCATACATATTTAGTTTTATTGACAACCTTATCATGTTTCGCTCAGCTTGGTTTACCGGCCTTCCGTCTATATATATATATATATATATATATATATATATATATATATATATATATATATATATATATATATATATATATAAACAATTATTAAGAAATTCTTCGTATGAGATAAAAGAGTGCTCAATACTGCAAGCAAATAGAGCAATATATATTTATTCATTTACATAATTCTTAAAAAATTGGCATCGCTACTCTGAGTTTCATGCCACAGAGGCAATCATCAGGCCTACTGATATATATTGATATATACATATGCGTTGTAAAGTATTGTATTTCATTGTGTCTGAAGATGACTTTGTAATAAAGTCTTAATCTGTGTCTTGTTTGAATTATATTTTGATTCTCAAGATGTCTTGCTTATTCGGAATTTGCTTTTTACTGTATTTATTGGGGTTACTAATGATTTCGGTTCCACACTGTCTGTCGTTATAGTTCGAGATTCAATGGTCGATCCGCTAAGATCAACAAGCACAGGGACACACAAGACATGCACGACTATAGCTAGGGAAAGGTTTCGCAGCCAATTAACTTGGATGGAAAGGATGGAATCTTTCTTCACAGAAAATGGTTCCCCGCCCCGTAAAATCGGGGCCGCAGTAATTGGGTTTTCCTGTTGCGGTAACCCTGCCGATGTTGATGCTGATGCTGATCCAAATTAAACAAGTTTCTCCAACTTTTACAAGCTCATAATTATTGTCAACGGAAAACTTACATAAAATCGAGAGGAGTGGGTAAACGAAAAGCTTTCAATTTTTGATGCGAAGACCTAAAATACTGAGCCCACTGTACTGGGAGAAAATTTGCTTAATATGACCAAAGTGGTTGAGCTCTTTCACATTCAGCACATCGGCGGTAGACAACCGTGCTGTGTATAATGCATGTAACAATACGATGGCACCAATCATTCATTAGTTGATTTTGAAAAAAATGTTATATCAATAAACATATACCTGGTCGTGTCTCACAGACTCCATTAACAGTCCCCAAAATCAAAGTGACAACGAGAAACATAAACCAAATATTAGAATACTGTATATGGTTCCTAAGAAAATAGCAAAAACAAGAAATAAGTGTGAATCAAATGAGAGAAGAAAAAACAGTTTTGCATCAAATGTGTCAACTGACAACAAGACTCTGGGTGAAAATACCCTCAGTACGAGGTTGAACGGACAACTGTCTAAATTATAAAGAGACAAAAGACAGTGCGATTTTCTTTGCGGTCAGCTGGACGACGCGCTCAGCTTGGTCAACCATAAAACTGCCCCAAGTTATACAAAAGGTATAAAAAAACTAGTTCAATGCACGTATAACGTTGCCGCCATTCTCCAGTCGGTTTTCATCATTCATGCAAATAGAAAATTAATATTCTTTACATTAACCACGTTAATATGCATGTTCATGACATTAAAAGTTTTAGGACACTGATAAACCCAGCCTCCACTCGCACATTTTCAGTGTGGCCGATCTCATTTTTTGTACGTACGTATGACGTTGGAACTGTTGTCTGCCTTCAAGGCGGCCGTCAACGCGGAAGCTGTACGGGCGATTTCGCGCACGAACACTTATAAGTGGAGGCCTTAAAGCGATTCTGCGCGTTGAAAATCTGCTCATGCGACCGTGACGGGAACTAACTCTTCTGACGAAGGCCCTCAGGTCGAAACGTCGTGAAGTGTCTTGTCTATTTAGGCATTTGTTGTACCACATTTGATGCTAAGTTGTTTGAAGACGCTGCCACGCTTCTCTTTGGTTATATACATCTTTGCTTATCTACATCTCATTGTAGCGACTATGGTTTCTCTTAAGGTACTTATACGTAACATTCGTAAGGAAATGTTTAGTCATATTACTTTCTATTCTCCGTTCATTCACAAGCTTTCCCTAGAATATTTTGACCTCATTTTGTCTAAAACTCGTTTTGCGAGTCACTTATCTTTTCTTAGTCGTTGTCTTTGTTTTAAAGTCCACTCTTCTAACGAAGGCCCTCAGGTCGAAACGTCGAGAAGTGTTTGTCTATCTAGGCAGTTGCTATACCACATTTGATGCTAAGTTATTGATTGCGTCGCGTAGCGACAGCGATCTATAGTTTCGGCTTTTTTTTTATTATTATTTTCCTTTTGGGTTGACCCCCAGCATCGCTAGCTGCAGGCCATATCACGCTAATCGGGAACCTGCGCACAGGTAAGTTGCTAGTTATATCACGTGTTGTATTCACTTTGGGCATATTTCGTTTCACCTTCGAACTTCGAAGCAGTAGAATCAATAAAGCGATCAAAATGCTAGCAAGTGCTATCTTTATCTCTACACTCATTACACATACAACTAACTGCACACGCCGAGCAGAGTAAGCCTGCACTAAAGGATTTCAAGCAGTTTCAAAATGGGCTGTTGTGTGTTTCTCCTGCTTTCAACATGCGACTATAGTTCGGTATATTGTTCATTTTTATTATTAAGAACATTTACAACACAAAATTTGGATAGCTGGGCTGGCTATGCCGCTGTGAACGACGCGATCATATAACGCCTAGTAGGCGTCTTGTTTAACAAGGAGCGCGTTTGTGACATCGAGGACAGGCATTTTAAGACTCCGCTGCTACGCAGACTTAAAAACACATGGAGAGTGAATTGTGCTAAAATGTGCATACATCAATATACATGAAGTAAATTTTGTGAATTGAATGTCTAAATAAATTTGAAAAATGCACGAGTTTTAATATCAGGCCTGACACATGTAACACGCACAGTTCCGCAATTCATTTTGATATCGGGTTTTTTCCGTTTACATACATTTAATTAAGGACTTCCGACAGCACCTCCCCAAGGCATATGGCTCATAACGCTCTAAACAATTATATAGCTTGCGACGTTGTTTGTGCGCGTGGTGAACTTTGCCTTTATGGAAGCTACAAAAGTATTTAAGTACAGATTATAATCATTGCATTACCGGCATTCAAAAAACGATAAATTTTTGCAAGAAAGCTTTTTGATGATGAAGCGTTTATTAACGTGAAATTAATGAATATTATTATGAACGTTAATGAAATAATTGCTGCACTGAATAGCAATATTGCCTTTAATGTCAGCATAACGCTCAGAAGAAATCATGAAGCGCAAGTAATAGCATTCGATTCGGCTAAAATTATATAACCCCATTACAAGCCTACTATTCTAAGATTATTTCTGTGTAACACATTCTGCGCTTCCTCTAAAAAGTTTAACATTGCAAATGTTTAATCTAATGTTGAACCAAATCCAATGCGATTGAACGAAATTCCAGCAAACGTTGCAACGAACGGTAAATCGAACGGGTGAACTTTTGGAACAATTTTCGAATCGTTTCAACGAACGCTTGAAGCATTTGAACGGTAAACGAATATACGGTAAACGGATAACGAACGATATTTTTCAACGAACGAAATAGCGTTAACGTATGTTTTCCCGTGGAAGGTCACATATATTGTACTTTTTATCAAAATTTATGCATTCTGATTGTTACTGAAAATGTAAACAAGCTTGCTGGTTGGTCTAAAACGAAATTTCCCCTTGTTGATTTAGGTCCGCCTCAGATATCGAACTTTTCATTTGCCGAACCTATTGTTAATAGCTAAAATCTCTGTTAGAGTTCTTTACATGAAATCCATTCGGCACACACTATTGCTTTCAAAATTTGACCTTTTCAGAAGAACTTCAGGCGGCATGTAAACACGCTTGTTGACGCTGATAGTCTGTTGTGAATGTCGCATAAAATGCCTTTACTGTGTCTTTAAAGATTCATCCTCAACAAAGATATATCAACAACAACGCAATGAACGCATGACCGCTATGGAGTCATATTTCCGCCAATATTCATGTCGCTTTACTTTGGATATATTTTTATAATTGAAGTTAAATTCGACATTGAAGTCGTTCAATACCCAACATATTTCTAAAATTAAAGTTAAATTGGACATTGAAGTAGTTTAATATGCAACATATTTCTGAATATTTGGTAATTTAGGCTACAATGGATATTGAATACGCCGTTTGCTCGGCACTTCGATGTTCGAAAATTGTTGAAAATATTTCAACATGCGAATGCGGAAAGCTCAATATTGGCGGTGATGAATATAAGCGCGAAATGTCCGTTAATATTAATTATGATAAAGAGGGGCTAACCCCCCTGCTACGTTATTTCGTGCCCAGGCATTATCGGACTCTTACTACCACGTGACACGCGCAAAAGTCGCGCATGTGGTAATGCGTTCTTGTCTGTTTTCTCTGCGACCTGTGCTGCGACAAAGCAAGCGTTTCGTAAATATAGATTTTAGCCATTTTTTATCGCGTAGCATTGTTAGTTTTTCTTTCGGGATGAATGCGGATGAAATAAGCTCTGCTAGAGCGGTTCTGTTAGAAGTTGCAGAGCGATTAAGACAACAGTCTCGACAGCAACACTCAGGTGAGTACACGGATTTATACACGTGTCTGATCTTTGACCGCACATGAATAATGTATATACTATATACAATTTTATTGTTTAAATAAAACATTAATTTCTTACATATATCAATGAATGTGGTATTTCAATGTTTATTTTATATTTTGACAATTCAGCTTCGTTTATGTGCGTTTTATGAAGCGTTAAGAGCTCGTTGATTTCGAACCAGAGGTCCCCTAAATGCTCTTCAAGTCATCAAGTGCTAAAGAGGGTCCGGCAAACAGTTGTTATAGCTGTATTTTTTTGTACACTCACATTATAATCATTATTACAGTTTTACTGATGAACTAAGTATATTCAGAAAAATCAATGCCTACTCATAAAGGTCGTTATATGAGGCAAAAAGTTATTACACAAAAATGAATGTTAAAATTAATAACATGAATAATGCTTGTGTATTAGTTCTTTGTTAAAGTCGGTTTAACACACATTAGCTAACCTTAATATTTGCTGCGTTATATTTAAAAAAGAAACGCGATCTCAGAGACGTACGCCTTTAATGGAAAAGGCTATATAAGAAACACATATACTTTTTAATTCTAATATTAAGAGTAGAGATGTCAGATAATATAATCATTCATGATAATTTATAAACAACGTGTTGTTAAAACCGAACGAGTGCTAACTGACCAAAATAAACATTTCATATATACCTACATCTGGTTTCAGTTATACCTACATTTTGGTCGATGTCCAGGGCTTGATGTTTGTCGAGTAATCCGAGCTCAAATAGTTCGGTGGTGTCAAATTCTGTCTCCAGTGTAATATTATTAAATGTATTTTGCTATCATCATTTCACACGCTGGTTGTTTCGACATGCTGCTATATACTGCTATAATTTACATAACACATTTACGCAATTTAGTGGCATGATTGACATAATCAAGAGGACAGTTGATAAGGAGGCAGTTGATCTACAACCGGATTTTCATCTTTATTAATTTGTCATAATTATGGTTAATGTATATATCATAATGCTTTTTGCAAATGGTTAATGTATTTCGGACGAATTAATTCACGCGCGAATTACGACTTTTGTCTGCTATTTACTCGCAGTTTTCCGCAGATAGCGAATTAACCTAATGATTTTGCCTTCAGGCAATTTGTTCCGGAAGAATGAATTTGATAGCTTCACAAGTACCACAGCGAGCAAAACAAGTGGTTGTTGTGAACAATGTCGTCAGATCTCTGCGATCTTTTCTGCATGCAATATACAAAAAGGTGATAAAACTTTCAGCAGGTGTTTTAGCATCGATAAACAAATACGTGCATGGAGAGCAGTTTTGCCATGGCAGCCGAAGTCAAAGACAAAATGGCTGAATTCTTAGGGGCTGTGTATACGGGCTGTTCATCCCGCTTGCCGGGATAAAGTTATTTACAACACTTTTATTAGCTTTGCGTTTAAAGTTCATATCACATTAGCATCAGAATCTATTAAAGTACGTTGCCACCGTTTGTTCGTTTTTAATCATGTAGTGTTCAAACCTATAAAAAGAAACGCCGAGAAACATAAGAAATTATAAAAATTGGTTCTACCTCGGCAAACGGGCCAGGCGCCAACCCACTAGGAGCGTTTATATGAAAATATTTTCATCCCGCTAAGCGAGATCTTGCCTATTTCGAGTGGGATCTCGTTAAGCGGGCAAGCCCGCCTGTCCATGTAAACGCACAGAAGTTTTTATTACGGGAATCATTCTAGCTAATTTGATTCTCATAAGCTAGTACGCTGGGAAATATGACTGTCATTGTATAGTGTTGTCATTGGTAGAATTAGTGACGTACAGAAACATCAAAGAATATTATTAGATATTTAGACTAAGGTCATGACATCAGCGTATGTCTATTTAGCTGTGTGATCTATATAACACAATACACTTCTTTTCTAATATTAAAGAAAAATTATTTTATTATAAAATTCTTTTAACAATATCATTAACATGAATTCACAAAAAGTATTTTTTTTTCTATCAGAAGAGTGCCTTTCAGAACTTATGTCAAATATAATTTTACATAAATTGACAAAGAAAGTTAAGGTTACACAGACATTTCATTACATTGAATTAGGTAACATGACACATCACATGACACGTCACATATGGCATCACATCACATCACAATACAATAGAGAATTCTACTTCCTGCGTACATAAAATTTTTTCAACAAATAACACGTACTGAATGTATTTATATTGTGCAAAGTTGAAAATACCACAGTTCTCTTGAAGTTCATCACTGTTATAATGATATGGCTATATACCATTTGTTCATTTGGATTACTTCATAATTGTGTGTTAGTGTTTTGTAGTAGAACAGCCTTAATAACCAGTTAAAAGCCATTATTTGTAACTATCAGGTCCATTACGTTAATTTGTTTTCCAACTGATAGCACACAACCAACGTGCAGGTAACAGTATATCCAGTAATCCGGAATTGTTTTGGCAAAATAGTTTAACAGATTAAAGGACGTTATTTGTAATTACCAGGTCGATGAGGCAAAATTTTCTTTGGTTCAGTTGCCCAATGATATTGGCCCCTCAACCTCACTTTAATGTAATTGTGACATATTTACCGAAAAGGTCTATTAATGTTGCATGAAACTGACTTTGTGGATAACGCTGAAGGACTTTCCTAAAACATTTATCACTAAAATGTAATATTTATCCATGTAAAATTCCTATTGTGATCACAGAAACTTTGCAAGTGTAAACCAGGTCTAAGTGATAAAAAACTCCTTTTGGTGAACATTTAACCAAATCATACTAAATGAACTTTGTTACTGGGTAAAGTCATTTTATAAAAAACATGTAATATATTATTATTCTTAGCTCCAGCCAAAGTCATATGTATTTTGTCTTATAGTACTAAATGAACTTTGTACACACTTTAGATTTGCATTTTCCTTAGATTTATGAAATTTGTTGTTATTGTTGACAGATTGTTAATTAAAGTTTATATTAATTTTTGCATTTAAAATTGAAAATATTTGAAGTCGACTGAATTAATATTCTTAAAAAGTAAATTGTTTTTTTTGGAGCATTCCCTATTAGGTATGCATTGATTGATTATATCTCCAGTCATCAGCCAGATATTTAATAGTATAATAGTAGCCATGGTTACTGGTCCTTACAGCAGAAAAGGAGTTAAGAGGTCCTGAAGACAAATTACAGCCATAATTAAAGTGGTTGCTATAATGATACCAAATTACCTTTGTTAAGTGTAGGTCATTTTTTAAAAAAACATTAATGTAGGCTAATTTTCTCTAACAATACTTGATTACATTTTTTACACACCATTGTTTATGAAATTTGTGGTATATCATCAGCCAGATATTTAATATAGTAGCCATAGTTATTTTTCTTTATAGCAGAAAGAGAATTAAGAGATCCTGCATGAAGAAAAATTGCAGCCATAAGGTGGCGGCTATAAATTATACTAAACAAGACGCCTGTTCTGGCGTTAACTCCGGCATGGTGCACACGTGCTAGTCTTCAGTATAAAGTTTTTGGACATAAACAATACAGTTCATATTCATTTAGATACCTTGCGAACCTAAATGTTGTTCGATCGCGAAATTCAGAAGCACATCGTAATTTAAAAAGTATAGAAGTTCAATTGTTCAAAAATGTAAATAAACCCCATGATACATTCACTTTGTCTCACACTTTGCCTTTGGAATTCGTGCTTATATTATAGTTTATATAAATTTTATAGTTATAATTATAAAATTATATAGTTATATAAATTTTCAATCCTGTGCAAACTGTGACGTGTCAACGTCGAGATCTCGTAAGCCGGGCTGCCCCGCTAAGCGGGCGAAGTTCATTTTGATGGCCTTTATTAGCTCTTTTAGCTGTTACTATGATTCATTGCAGTTGCTATGATAATTATACAAATATTAATTATTCAACTATATTGAACTAAGTGGCGTGGCCAGCATCTCAAGTGGGCCATTTTTAATATTACTACCTGCTACCATATGCAATTTGTCTGTTTCGAATCAGCCAGAAATAATGAACAGAAAACTCAACCGCACGAGTCCACGTGTAACCGCTTATGGACCTGCATTTCTGGTAATGAATATACTGATTCGCATGCCTCACATAAAGACAAGATAAACTTAGATTAATTCAAATCTATAACATGCATGCACTAACGACTAAATAGAGGCTTTACTGAATATGACTTTAAACATCTGCAGAATCATCATCTGCAGATGACGCCTAAACAACTGCTTGGGATTATTTGCAGTTTGTATATTATGTCAATATCTCTTAAATTGAATTATTAGCTATATATGCAGTTTACAATTGGAATATACTAACATTTTTAAAAGCGCCAACGAATAGTTTTATTGGTCGATTTATATTCATTATTGCATGATTATTGATTCATAATCGATTCTGATAAAACCAACGATAACAGCGCGTAACAAAGGATTCCCGCAAAAGCGATATCAAGGCATTTTTATAAAATGACTTCTGTCCACATTGGACTTGTAAAACATCCACACTTGTTCTTCCTTTGCCACTTTATGCATGTTTGCTAAACTCATGTTCAGTTGTGTTTGTTAGTTGACAGTTGATCTTCTTTTTCATTTTTCTTTGAAACACTTTGCTAGGGCCATAGACAGGGAAGATAAATAAATCACACCTACTGATCTAGTTATTCAATCTAATATTACTTTCAAGGATAAAATATCGTGAGAGAATGGCAATTCATAACGTGATTACGATTTTGAGGTCTCTATCAATTTCGAGTGATTACCAAAAAGCTAAGCCTATGGGATCGTTGTTAGATATAAAAAAAATATAGAAAAACCGTGAAAACAACTACATTATTCTCATAATTATCAGCCATATTTAATAGAAATGGTTTCTTCAAGCGGACATCATTTTACATCATCTTTCTTCTCATCCATGAGCTCAACCTCAGCTGGGTTGATCGTCAAACAAAGCTTTCCATCCTTTAGTTGCTTTACATTGATGTAAGATTTCTACGGGAAAAAAAATACTTAAAAGGCTAAAGATGAAAAAGTGAAAAACATATATAGTTATTACGCAGTTAGGGTAGTCATCTAAATGTTACATTTAATCCTGTTAGTGTTATAAGGATGTAATCGCATATTGATGACAGATTTAAATTTTGTGTTTCTCAAAAATTTTGGACTAAGTCTAAGAGTTCAGCTATTTGTTCAGTTACACCATGCATGTTGACAAATTCCCCATGGGCTGCCTATGGTTGAACTGTAATATTTGTTTTCAAAAAGCAATTAAAAATGACGTCATGGATAAGAAGACAGAATCTTCGTGGTATATGATATCATTTACCTCATCATTACTCATCAAATCATGAAGACGTTGGTGGATTTGAGAGAAGGTTGGTCGATTCTTCGCATTAACCTTCCAACAGTTTGACATTATTTCGTATCTGAGTAAAGAAACCGATGCATTATTAAAAGTTTTTATTGCATGGGAAGTGTCACGTCCGAAGAAAGTAATTGGCTGAGAAGAATTTTTCGCTGCCCACGACTTTCCTAGCCACGGTCCATTAGATTCGCGTAATGGGCCGGCCTTACCGGCACCATTGCCAGATTCTGAAAAAGAGGCACAAATAAATGCTTAAGAGAAAATTTTAATTGCCTTTGAAATTAATAAGATGTCTTCAGACGGTTTTAGGTATACTCAACAATGCAATTTTTTTTTGTATTACAGCGTACCAAGCTACTAATTCGAATTTCTGCATTTCTGGTTTGTTTGAATTCAAGTAGAAATACATGACTTATGGCTAAATAGGCATATAATATTATAAGCTCTTTATTATCCTGCATGGCTTGCTCGGTTATACAGAGAAATATCGGGCCGAGATCCTTTTGCCTAAACCTCGCTTGTCGAGCTCGGTCTGTAACCGTCTGTTCAAAAAGACCTCGGTCCGATATTTCTCGGTAAATACCTCCCGCTCGGTTAATAAGAAGTTAGTACATATAACATTCAAAGAATTCATGAAAAATCTGTTTAACTTACATTAACTAACAATTTTTTGAAATCCATAAAAAAAGTTTCTGGAATTTTTAATGTCGTTAAGCACACGCTTTAGATTGCGTCAGGTTCAGCGAGGAGACAATACGCTTCTTAATCTTCTGTGGAGTCTTTATTGAAATAATATTTCGCATTTATCGCATAAATGGCCGAACAATCATTAGGGAAGTGACAGATTTTTGCACTTTCATCACACAAATAACCGTGCATCGCATAAATTCACACCTGCAATATTATTAAGGTGAATGAAGGAAGGAATGTATGCACAATATACGTTTTTAATGCATGCAGGAGTAACTCCATTTGCGCGTCTTAAAAAACAGCTAGGTCCTGGGAAGGCATAAACAAAAGCTAGCAGAGTATCCGACTTACATTTCACTTGAGCAGTGAGGTGGTTGCGGCATTCGGCATCCAGATCCGACATGATTGATTATGTTATACGGTGATATCCCCTTGTAGGGCTCTTCACCTGAAAAATGATTATGATAATTTAAGAAAATTTGCAGACAGAGTAGTTTTCTGTGTCATTGATTTCATGGTTTTATTTTATGCCAATAAAAATTATGGCTTTTAATCCTTGCATGGTGACTTTACAAACGGCTGATAAAAAAAGAGAAATAATAAAATTTCAAATTGAAATGAAATCTTCAAAGCCAGTATAAACGCCTGTATTCAAAAAGCTCACTCACAATCATTAAGTGTGAAATTGAAATTTAGTCATTACTGATGAATGAGAAAGCGGTTCTTTATTAATCAGCGCAAGGATGCAAAGTAAAACACTTCATGAAAATCAAGTTCCTATTTGAGTGGGAATACCGTTATGGAAATGAGCCGTGTGAGAGAGCTTTTAGAATACGGGCGTTAGTCTAGATCTCGTTCACCTCTCAATATACATCGTACTTAGGGTACGATACAAAAACAATTTAACTTCGTCCATACGATGACACGTACCCAAAGTCACGATTTCATAAACAAGGACGCCAAAACTCCATCTAAAAATTCGGAAACGCTCATATTAATTGATGTTTGGCAGATGCATGACATTATTCGTGTCTGTGAATATGATTTTGCCTTTTTTATTATTTGAATAGTCATCATAAATGCTGTGCAATACTGTCTACTCGGAAAAAAGGGGAAGGAGGAAACTGAGCTTCCAAAAAGAAACAAAAGTACAATGGGCAGTCCCTAACCCGCCCAACGAACAAAAGTAATGTTCAAGGAACTCAACCAAACCTGCCCATGGAGGCTGGAGCAAAAGTGCACGGCCAGTCTCCAACTTGAACGAGAAACAAACGTACTATGCCCAGTCTCTAACCTGCCCAAGGAACAAACGAGCTATGTCCAGTCTCTAAACTGCCCAAGAACCAAACGTACTATGTCCAGTCTCTAACCTGCCCAAGGAATATACGAGCTATGTCCAGTCTCTAACCTGCCCAAGCAACAAACGTGTTATGTCCAGTCCCTAACCTGCCCAAGGAACAGACGTACAATGGCTAGTCTCTAACCTGCCCAAGGAACAGACGTACAATGGCCAGTCTCTAAACTCAGTATACGACCACCAGTCCCTAACGTACCGAAGAAACAAACGTACTATGTCCAGTCTCTAACCTGCCCAAGGAAAGAACGTACTATGTCCAGTCTCTAATCTGCCCAAGAAACAACTTACTATGTCCAGTCTCTAACATGCCCAAGGGACAAACGCACAATGGCCAATCTCTAAACCCAGTATACTGTATAACGCTCAGTCTCTAATCTGCCTAAGGAACAATTGTAGTATGGGCAGTCTCCGTCCCGCGTCCCAACAAACATAATATCCAGTTTCCAACCTGTCTAAAGAATAAACCTAAAACCACTAGAATGTCTTGTGCTTAAACCAAGCCTAACCTGCCCAATGAACAAACGTACAAGGACTAGTCCTTACCCAGTTAAGGAACAAACGTACAATGGCCAACCTCTAACCTGTCCAAGGAACAAACGTGCAATCAGTATACAATGACTAGTCCTTAACCTTTTAATGGACAAACATACAGTGGACAGTCCAAAACCTGCAAGAGGCGCAAAATTGGAATCTGAGACCTATCAGAGTTATAATTAAAGGTCAATTGTTTTTCGGCTTGAAGTATCTAGTAAAAAAGTCTTGCTTTTAAAAAGAGAACTATGATAATTAACGGCTCAAATAGGCCAGAGTGTATGATTTCATTCTCTCAACACGTTTCTTTAAAAAAGGCAAAAACTTACACATCGCTGGCTGTGGTAAATATACCATGAATTAGGCTCTCCAAGGCCATCCATTTAACAGGAAGAAGATTCTAATAAAATAAATACTATGTGCTTTTAAATCATAAAAAGTTGCACTGTTTCCAAAGCAAAACAAAGTTGTATTTTCGATGTCAACTTTTTTGTTGTAATTGCATGTCAATAAAATCGGCGGCAAAAAGACTAAAGAGGCGCTTTAACTTGCATTCACAAATGGAGTGAGCCTTTTTAAAAGTCAATATGGCGTCTGTTTTTAATAAAATTTAAACATTTGCAATTTTGACTAATTTCTAAGTGTTCAATATTTTCAATAGAAGTTTCATCAAAAAAATATTGGAAAATAATTTAAAAAGAAATCACTATTTCATACTCTTTTGTCCATTTTTTTTCTTCATTTTTTTGTCCAGATTCTTCTGTTACTTTAATATTTTCAATAGGAGTTTCATCAAATATACGTTATATTGAAAAATAATTTAAGAATAAATCAATATTTCCTAGTCATAGATCATAAATAAATCCTCATGCAGACAGTCGGATTCACTATTTTGGCAAATTAATCTTGCAAATGAAAACATTATTTTCCAGTAAAATTGCCCTTACTTATAGTTCATATACCTGATTGCTTCGTATATATTCCTCAGCACTTCCAATATCTCTCGCCAAACCAAAATCAGAAATTTTTGCAACGTTATTAAATTCACCGGCAAGAAGGATATTTCTGGCTGCCAAATCACGATGGACAAACTAAATTATTGCAAGAACGTTTGCAATTCATTCACCACGACCGATTCAATATAGAAGCAAAACTTTCCAATCTCATGGAATTAAATGCAATTGAGTAAGGATTTTAACAGTAAATGTTCAATGAAAGGGTATTAGATTATACTTATAACTGCGAGTACGATTAGTAGCCCTACCCGGCCCAAACACGCGGAAATTGGCCCTGGAAATGAGGTTAGATAGTAGGAAATTCGCCTCAAATTAGCTTTCGAACTTCGATCCCTGGTGTAATCTTTGCATGGCTGTTGAGTTGATGAGCAAAATCCAAATTTTTCTCAAAATGCCAACGAGTTTTTCTAATAAAACATTTTTCTAATACCAAGCAAGCAGCACGCTAGAATAACGAATCCCGCACTCGATATGATGATGTATCATACTAGGCTGCATAATACATGCATGTTAAAACACATAACTATGGATTTTATCATCTTGGTGGACTTTATTTAACCGTCAAACGCAAATTACGAAGTAATTGTTATATAGGATTGGCGATTCAACGTTTAAAGATTGACAGCTAGTGCACTAGTGCAGTAGTTACAACTGTCATAATACCTTTTGGTCCGAAAGATGCGCCATTCCACTTGCCACATCAAAAGCAATTTTCAAGAGTTGACGATCGTTCAAGGTGGAAGTTATATGCGAGTCAGGGTTATTAATAACTTTACTTTTTCTCAGAAATTTCTGAAGATTTCCAGCAGAGCAGAACTCTGTCACCACCATTAGTTTTCCTGAAGTAAAATATTTGATATTCGCTCGCGACGTCAATTAAACACACATACAAATTGCAACCACCCTACCTACTTAAAGAAATATATTAATGAACAAATATAATAATAATGGTTTTTCATTTTTTTGTACCTTCCACTGAACAACCGCCTATAAATCGTATTACATTTGGATGAGGTTCTTTGTTAATTTTTTTTAAGATCTCCAACTCGGCCAAAAGATCAGACATATCAGACTCTTTTGCAGTATCTGAAACAACGTCAAAGATTTTAAAAGTTGCATGTTACATAAAATTTATAACTTAAATCGAAAACATTTTCGGTGCTTCTATACAGTTTTAGTACAAATTTCGAGTGTTGATTTTCCTGCAGTCTGATTGGTCAAGATTCACTGCCTCTGAAGTCATAGTCACTGACCGGTGACTATAGCTTTTTGTTGTTTTATTTCAACTAAGAAATTTGAGTAATTACACTAAAACCTCGAAATTCATAATACGTCTTCGGCTTAGTGAATATAGGTTTTGTGATCACCTCGCCTTCGGCGGCTAATCATTAAATGGAAACACGTGTGGAAGTTTGGAAAAATATTATAATTTGATTCAATTACAAATTCCCGTAAAAAGTCCCGTGTACAATTATAGAAACATGCTTCTTGACCAATCAGCACGCGTACTATAAATGTTATATTACAAAATGCAATATGAATTCATTTAAGATTATTTTTACCTTTCAACATTTTGACAGCAACAAGTTCAGGATTGTTCTGTCCTGGAGCCGTATATGAAGCTTGTTTAACGATTCCAAATTGTCCAGCCCCGAGTGTTTTTTCCATTATGTGCAAGTGGTCTGGCGAAATTTCCCAGTCTTTCAATAAAGTTACATATGAAATTTCTTCTTTGTGGAGCTCTAAAGAAAAATTCGTCTTTCATTTTTCCTATGTCCCAGAAGCAGGTTGACTATAAGGACAAAATGGGCACCAAAAGTTAATAAGTTAATGTTATGTATACGACGGTTTGCGTCTATATGATTTCTTTCTTACTGTCAAATACTCGCGCGGGTCTGTATGGGATTTACAATCGCCCGTGCTACGCACTCGCCATACGATTGGTGTGCCATAAAATTTTGACTGATTTTGGGAGAATAAAAATTATAAGATTCTTTAAACAATTTCCTTTCAGTTGCAATTACTCACCGCTTTCTTTGTTCAACTTTTCCATGTCAAGCAGTGTAGCTCTTCTTGAATTGTTCTTTTTGGAGCGGTTAGTGATCCATGATTCAAATTCCTGTCATATAAAGAAATAAAACAAAACATTTGTAGAATGTGAAACAAACAATTGTAGAAAATATTTTATTGTAAATTTTGACCAACTCTGAGATAATTGCGAACAAAAGCACCTCGCTGCCATTTTTTATCGCAAAGATATCTGCAGCTTCAGCAGATATTTGAATTCAGACTTTTTGTCATGCATACTTGAGGACAAAATAGTTGATATCTCAAACAGTATTTCTCAAAAAGTTGATATACTTAAAGCAAATAGAACATCTGAAAAAAAAGACTGCATGTAACCGTGTCTGCAAGCTTCTTCCTAGCTATCGTGCGGGATAATGATTATCTTCTGTTGCCATTTTTTTTTTAAAAAAAGTGCAACAGAGTTATATACAGAAAGTGAAATTGAACTGAAATGTATGCATTAATTTGTAATTTCTATTGCATACAACAAACAATTTTGATGCAATAAAAAAAGAAACAAACAAAAATTTGAAGTGAGTGTATAATGATTATATGGAAACGGTTGGTTTTACCTTGATCGAATTATTTCTGCGCCTATTCTGAATTTTCTTTACTATAAAAAAAAGGAAAACCCAGCCAGGAAAATAAATGCACCAGAGCCTGCTACTCCCCCGGCAATGGCCGTTGAGATGTTTAGACCATCAACACTCTTTGTCGGAACATGACGGCTACAGAAAGCGTAGACAATTCTGTCGCTCAACAGAATCAAATCATGAAATGTTGATGTAAGCGTTTGACCAGCTGTTGATATATTCGTCAAAAATTGCACAGTTCTAACATTTTGTTGATTGTTACCAGCAGCAATCCCAACAATGATTATGCCTTTGTCTCTCAGTTTCTTTGCTTCAGCTATGGCGGTGTCGTGAGGTACCGGTTGTTTCCGTTGCCTCGACCTTGGCGTTGGTGTTCCATCAGTGAGCAGAATTATGACATCATTTTTAACTTCTCGATGATTTAGTGGATTATTTCTCTTGAATATCTGTAAAATAATGAATCTATGTATAGTTTAGGGCCGTTGGACAATTACATGCATAAAAAGCTAAGGCCCGTGAAGCGTATCAAAACGTTCTCCCCCAGTGAAATTTTAACTTTCTATGGTTAACTCCTCATGATCAACGCTAATTAAAGCTAACCCAGCATTCTCAGAGAAATCTTAATAAAAATCTATGAGACCATGGTTATAAAGCAACAAAAATTGCCAAGTAGCCCTCCAAGTCTATCCAAGCCCCTCCAAGCCCATCTAAACCCCTTCAAGCCCCTTCAAGCCCTTCCAATTAAGCCCTTCCAAGCCCCTCCAAGCCCTCCTACCGTTTACAAGATTTCAAACTAAAAGTAACGTACCTCGTTTGCATTTGATAAGGCTATATCTGTTCTTCGTTTAGAAGCCATAAAATCGTGATAATCGAGCATAACAATTCTTGTTTCCACATCCGATTTATTCAGACTTTGCATTGATAATTGTACTTGAGTATTTTTCTTATCACTAAACGTCATGATTGCAATATGGCTTCCTTCTGGTGAGACATTCAGTTGAAGATTGTTGACAAGTACACGAAGAAAAGATTTAATATGGCGTTTAAATTTCATGTTACCAGCAAAAGCTGAAGTATCAACGATAATCAAAACATCTTTAATGCATTTGCCTAGAAAATTAGTAAAAGCAAAATAATTAATCCAAAAACAGAGTGCACAAGAACGTCGAAGCACGAAGTTATAGTTATTTCATTTGGTTGGAAAGAATTAATTGCATTTGGTAAACATTATTGTATTTAAAGTGCTAACTTGTTCACACGGGTGATTATATTTTTCTAATTTCAGTGTAATAAGTCAGATTTAACAGGAATTTAATTTTAATCTATACAGTAGTGTTCAGAAATAAACTAACACCGCGGTAGAAACCGCAGACGCGACCGGAAGGGGAAAAAATATCGCGGTTACTGTTTGCTTCCGAACGGAATGTTATGAACAGCTGAGAACGACAACACAATAATCAAATCGAAAACATCTTAAGAAATGTCTGTCAGACCGAGTTAGGCCGAGGTTAACGTTCAACATCCGTCTCACCGCGCTTCGAGCTTGGTCCGAGGTTTGACTTCGGTTAACCGCGGCTTTTGTTAGGTAATTATTTCTGGACAGTACTGGAGATTTATGTAATATAGCTAACGCACTAATCTCCTATTTTAATTCGCAGAAAAATGGCAGCATATTTAAATGTTCTTTTTGCTATTCTATAGACATGTTTTTTTAGTCAATAATCTAATCAGTAAAGAAATTGTTGGAAAAGATGTTTAGAGAACTTACTTGGAGTAGTTTTAGTTTTCCTTAGTTCTATAGTTTTGGATCGTTTTGTTATCTGCTTATTACAGCAAATATCCAGAGCTACGCAGATGAAACTAAACTTAGGACTGTCGGTGGATAAATAGTTGTCTAGTGTTGCTATCCAAAAGGACGAAACTTTCCCAAATGTTGTGTAATTCAATTGTCGCACTGTACCATCATCATCAGTTCGTTCCCAGTACATCTCTTGTATATCACCAGATGCATTACAGGTCAAAGTTAGTGGTCCTGGATGTGAATAATATCTCGGCCCAGTTATAAAGGCAGAAAAATTTGTATGTTTAAGTGTTGCTGGATTGCATCCTGGAATGGAAAGCAAGAAAAATATATTTTTTATATTTCACCCGCAATATTGTATAGAATATTCTATTTTTTGCCCGATTTATACAAGAGACGGATCATCAATCTAGTCCTAGACAAACCTGGGCAAGCGAGCTCTAGTTCTTATGTGTGTAAACAAACACAGGCAAACACATAGATCATTCGTCAACACAAATTTTCTACATAGGTCGTCTATTTAGACGAATTTGAATGGGTTGTTCGCCTTATCGCATCATCCGTCAATTAGTAAAAATAGAGGGAGCGGGGACGAACAACAAAAAATTCATCTTAAAACGGGTCTTGTGCACTCCTTTCACCATCTAAATAATTTCCCAATTCCGGTGCACTTTCTTGCCACGCGATTCAGTTAAGTTTGACATACTTGTCTACATAGTTCGTATAGTAGATAATTCGTCGTGTGTTTATACTCAGAAGCATGATCTGTCCAGCGGATCATTCGCCATTCATTCGAGCATTCGAGCATTGCTTGATTGATTGGACAAACAACACATGCACGACTATACCTAGGGAAAGGTTTCGCAGCCAATAAACCTTTCCCTTTTTAGCCCGCTTGAAAGCTAAAAGGGGTGGGGGAAGGAAGGTCCATTACCTTCGATTGAAAGGGCGTAATTCTTCTTCACAGCAAATGCTTCAATGAGTTAAAGAGAGAAAGTGTCACGTTAAGCTTTTTTACATTCAACGCATGGGCGGTAGACAACCGTGCTACTTTGAATGCATTTAGCATTACGATGATACTATAATCGTTCATTTAATTTGTTGAATTTGAGAAACAGTTTTATAAATAATGTTTAATTAAACATACCTGGTTGTGTCTCACAGACTCCAGTAACAGTCCGCGAGATCAAAGTGACAACCAGAAACATAAACCAAATATTAGAATAATGCATGGTTCCTAAGGAAATAGCAAAAATAAGTGTGCATATGTTTGAAATCAAACCGTCAATGAAATGAGAGAAGAAAAAAAAACAGCTTTGCATAAAATGTGTCAACTGACAACAAGACTCTGGGTGAAAATGGTCTGGGTACGAGGTTGAACACACAACTGCCTGTATATATAAATTATAATTTTTTATATTATTATCTTATTTCTTTTCTATTATTAGCCTAAACAGTACTTATATTTAGGCCCTGCAAGAAGCCAAAATTCCGAGCATTATTGACCATTGCGCAATTAGTGTGTCATGAAGTATTTCACTCCATTTTAATAATAGCGAAAACAAATTGTTTAAATTATTGCCTCATTTATAACGTTCCGTACGATTTACGAGAGAACAAACAATCACATTTCATTATTCCGGAATGGAAAACCAATCCCTGCAGGAACACTTTTTTATGCGAAATATTTCTCGCCTAGTGGAAAACAGGCTTTAAGCCCGTGGAATTAGGGCTTTACGTGCGTGTATACGTACGTACAAAAAACGCGACAGTGGAAACAGCCCCAAGTGTCGATATCTCATCTAATACAGAGAGAAAGACATTTAGCTATATTCAATAACGATTTCTGATCGGGTGAAAATCACTTATTCACTTCATAGAACTTCAGGTACCATGTGAAACATGCTCATTGACGCTGACAGTCTATTGTGAAATGTGACCGCCAGTTCCGTGTATGTGCGTTTTACCAAGCGTTAAGAGCTCTTTGATTTCGAAACAAAGGTGCTCTAACTGCTCTTCAAGTGTTAAAGAGGGTCCGGCAAACAGTAGTTATAGCTGTATTCTTTGGCACATACAGTATATTGTTTTACTGATGAACTAAAGTACAGAAAAATCAATTCCTGCTCATAAATGTTGCTGTATCGGTTATGAGGCAAAAAATAAATGAACGTTGAAATTAGTAATATGCTTATGAATAATTCTCGTGAATTAGCCATTTGTTAACGTCGGTTAAACACACATTAGTGAACAGTAATATTTGCTCTGTTTTGCTTAAAAAAGAATTCCTATCTCATAAACGTTCGCCACCTTTGATGTAAAAGGCTAAGAAATTCATATATTTTTTAGTTTTAATACCAAGAGTATATAGAGATATAAGAAATATAATCATTCACGATACTATATAATTTATAAACAACGTATTGTGAAAACCTGACGAGCGTTAACTGCCCAAAATAAATATTTTAGCTATACATACATTCTGGTTTGCTGGTAGGCTGATATCCAGGGCTTGATCCTTGCTGTGTAATCTGAGTTAAAATAGTTCGGTGGTGCAATTGCTGTTACCAAATGAAGTGTATTTTGCTTTCATCATTATATTTCACACGCTTGTTGTTCCCATATACGACTGCTATAATTTGCATGACACATTTACACAACTTAGCGGCAAGATCTATTGACATAATCAAGGGGGAAGTTGACAGGGAGAACAGTTTGTCTACCACAGGATTTTCATAGGAGTTAATTCGTCATAACTTGTTCCAAATGGTTAATCTATTTGGGACGAATTAGCACGCGCGAATTACGACTTTTGTCTGCTTTTTACTTGCAGTTTTTCCGCCTATAGCGAATTAACCAAATTCTTTTACTTTCCGACAATTTATTCCGGAAGGAAGACTTTGATAGCTTGTAAACCACAGCCATCAAAACAAGTGGTTGTTGTAAATAATCAGAATTATTAAGTTCTGCCCGACGAATTTCTTTTGAAAGCTATTGCACTTACAAAGAAATCCGTCGGGCAGAACTGAATAATTATAAGAATAAACACCCCCTCCCCCAATTATCCTTCTACATAGTTTTAGCTCTGAATATTAGGGAGATTAAGCACGATGGCCAATAAATGCATGATGCGTCTCTAATATTATATGCCACGCCAGTTATTCGCCATTTTCTGGTCCCTGTTGACGTTCGCGTCCTGATACTAAATCTCCCTAATAGTAGAAAGAACCACAGTTAATATAGTATGCATGATTTGGAGACTAAATAAAAGTACAATACAACTCATTAACTATGCGGCCAAAATGGTCAGACCGGTCGTATTTAAAATTGAAATAGAGTATTTCGTTAAGAATATAGCGATAAAACTAGATTTCCCGTGCTAGGCAGATGTAAATAACGATATACTTGAATGCAGTGTTCTTGAAACACTCTAAAATACCAGTAATCTGTCCGTACCGAAATACAACAGGACTGGTTTATTGTATTTTAGCCAAATTTACCAATGGCATTCATCTTGCTAAGCTCATCAACCTTGACTTGAAAAATATGCTAATTATAAGATTGCTATTGGTTTATCTGTGCAAAATACAATAGACATGTGATGAGAAAAGAACAATTTTTTGCATAAATCTACCTCAACATAGTTAATGAGTTGTATTGTAGTTTTATGTGGTCTCCAAACCATGTATATTTTATTAACCGTGATGTGAACAGCTCCTCAGTTTTGTTATGGCGCCTCGTGACGTCATGACGAGATCAGATCAGCTGGAAGAGCGAGCGGTGGAAATACTGAAGGTGTCAAAGATGAAAAAGATTTCCAGCGAAGAAGTTCGGATTTAACGTAATAATCTAAAAGCTGGTTTTCATAGAGTACATAATACATACATAAGATAAGCAAATACGCCTTTAAGAGTATGGTTTATTAATAATGACATCGGCCAGATTTTTGGGTCTTTTTTCTAAAACTGATTTGTTACATGCGACAATGTATGTAAATGTGCCAAAAAATTAAATAGTTTGGCAAATTTTCGTGTCAAACGGACAAAAGCCATATTTTGTAAAGGTTTTAAACGAACAGCGGTTCAGTTCAGAAGCACTTAAACCAAAACAGTGGATTAAAATTTAATCCAGGATTAGCGCTAACCTAGCTTTGGACAACACCCCAGTTTTTGAGCTGATCGAATTTCAAAATTTAAAGACGTAATCGCAAAAAAGTCGATCGCGCAACATTTTGCACTGAATCAAATGCCTTTGGTCAGATAAATGAATCTTAAGCAACCAATTTTAATTTTAATTCATTTCGTACCGTTTTTACAGTGTGAATAATATAATCAGACACTATGGTGACCTATTTATACCAAAATGCGGTACATAATTTTAGTATTAACTTACTTAATATGTACTTTTATTTTTTGAACTTTTTATATAGTATATGTGCACATCATATATACATATATAGGGGAGAATTTTGAGGAAATTTGAAATTGCTATCCATACCAATAAGTATAAACCATGGCAATGCATTGATTGTGGGGTAAAAGTTGTGCATCAATACAAACCGACTGATGTTGTAGTGTTGAAGTGATTCTTTCAGTAGCATGATGATTTGACTCAAAAGAAGCCTTTCATGCAGCTACTAAGAGTGAATTATAGTTATATTCAGTTTCATAAAAAAAATCAAAAGGTTACAAGATTAGTTGTCGGCTCTTCTAAATTTTGCCAATTTTAATTTTTTAAATAATTTCAGTAGTTCGATTCTACTTGAAACTGATAAATACACATGTATATTTTCTTGCTCGGTTTATAAGTCATTTTAATTTTCAAAATGAAGGGAACGCTGACACGAAGCCGGACAAGTGAGACAAGTCGGACAAGGACTGTGCACACGAGCGTGGTTTTTCGGGCACTTTTGAGCGTTTTCAAAATAGTTTTGGTCTATTTTATTGTTTAGACGTCTTGTTCACACGACGCAAGAAAAAAGATGCCAATTAAATTAGCTTTAACCTCTATTATGTATATTCACGTGTTTGAAACAGTTTTCGCATGCAAACGAATGTTGAAACGCTCGAAAACGTTACCGTGTGCACATAATGTCTAATTAGCGCCTTCTTGTTTGAACGAGTTTTAATTTCAGTCAAGACTTTTAAGATCCCCAAAGAGTTAGCCGTAGCTCAGTTTATTAATTCAATTACTTAGCTATATAACAGCCATAAAATTCAACTCTCATCGAGATCCAGTTTTTCCAAGTCGTTGGATGAAGACGAATGAAGCGAGCGGAAATGAGAGGAAAAACCTGGTGATGAACAATGGAATCTACGTCGCTGTTACCTTGAAATTCCTACAGATATATGAAAATAGATTTTGGTATGCTGTAATGTCGTATAGACAATGCAAAGTTTATACAATCACGAATGTAGAGACTTCACGTCTAGCCGTACGCGCACGCATCGTTACAAAATAATCGACTTAAAAGTTGGAGGGAAAAAATTGATTTAAAAGTTAGAAAGAAAGAATACTTTATCGTTTTATATTTTCTCAAACATCAACAAATTATATATTTCAAAATTTAGCCTCAATTTTGTACTTTTTTTTGTTTCAATTTCAATCTATTTCGTTTAAAATTTAACGAAGACCGCATGCAGTAGATTCTTTTCAAATTTCATTCGGAAATTATATAATTATTTTTCTATGAAGAAACGACTCTATAAAGTCATTTTAAACTTTTTTCCACTGAAATGAAATTAAATTTCCAGGGGGAAAATTACCGCCGAAAACATTCCGTTTCCCATTTCGAAGCCGGGAAACTGCTGTGTGTAGAATGCAGCTATATATGCAATTATAGGTATTCCATGAATTCCATGATCGCTATAAACGCTATGTATTCAAATTATCAAGTTTCGCATAAATCGTAATTTAAAAAACCGCATCGTGATCCTCACGTAACTATTAAACCCATTCTTTCTATACACTTAAGAATGATTTGAATTACGTGAACTGAAAATCATCGTCTGGGGTAAACACGGTGTTTGATTTGTCATAATTTATATATAATTTATACACTATGCAATGGTGTCTGGAGACGTGGGGATGCATGACGTATTGCTTTCGCGGCCACTCGAACCTTAATCTTCCTGCAACTCTATTGCATGCCATATCGATAAATATTATTAGTACTTGTGCAAATATACCTTCACTGTTTCTCCTGTGGTATAGACCTGGAAAATTTTCCCATCTTGGCTGGAAGAGACGTTGTAGCTTTTAACAAACTGATTCCCTCCATTGCGTCCTTGGGTACTTATTCCAGTTACCATAGTGGATCTTAGAGAAAGTAAACAAAATGGCTGAAAGATTTGGGAGTTGAGTGAAATAGAAATCTAAGCTTTAGTTGATAATAGCACACCAAAATGCACGGAAAGGGCGACGAGGTTTGTGTACATAATCAAACAGTTATTCTGCTCACCCTCGTCGTATATGGCCGATACTCCCGATAGCCAACTCGGCGGTACGCGCCTCGTCGGCTATCAGCTCATACACGACTCGAGTTCGCAGAATAACTGTTAAATATATCCAGTTCTGCCCTACGGATTTCTTTTGCAATTGCAATAGCTTACAATATACAAATGTGTCGGGCAGAACTGAATATCTGATTATTTATATACCCCTCAATTGGGCGGGGCAAATTCTAGTACCGACCCAGTGATATCACTGGGTCGGTACTAGGATTTTTCACACGTTAGTCAAAATTATCGGAGGTAAAAACGGGAAGGTGGGTCAATTCCCCCCCCCCCCTCCAGAATAATTTGAAAAATTATTAACTTATCAAATGAACCCGAAACTTGTACGAAAAATGATACGCACAAAAAATGGTTTAATTTTTACTGAGCTTTTCGTTTTAATAGCAGAAACATGTGTGTCCAAGTAACGGGCAATAATAGGAAACTACATCCATGGAATAAAAACACGAATGCAATAAATTTGTAAGACTTAATATTCATAACTGTTACAGCTTAAGCTAGTATTGCTGTAAGCAATGCCAGATGCCAAATACTTATGCGCTTAATGTCGCTCACACTAAATATATATCATTCCCGCATTTTACAAAACTTTGCGACTTTGCGATCTAATGTTGGTAGGTTCTCCTAAGATATGGTGCCTTGCCAATTATTTAATATTAATTTCAAATTGCTTTTGCGTATTAAACTGGAAAATGACTATCCTTGAATGCCAAATAAAATATTTGTAAGAAAAATGGTCAAAAATTCTTACAATGTGACTTCTGTCGACGTTAATCTTGTAAAACGTCCACACTGGTTCCTCCTTGGCAACATCATGTTTGTCAAAATCAGGATCAGCTGTGTCGGTTAGCTGACAGTTGATCTCCTTTTCATCCACTTTTTTCTTGTAATTATATGCGACACAAAAACGGTTTACAGCGCACTGAAGTTCACAAAGTATGTCCATTTCTTCTGTGAACTGAGCAATTACATTTGATTTCAATCGAGATACCCCTAAACACACAGATTACAATATATATGTATATATATATATATATATATATATATATATATATATATATATATAAATTATAATGTAATATTCTCGTTTTCAAGAATAGAAAGTGCTCAATACAAGACAATTTTGTAGAGCATTTCATTTAATGTTTTCATTATACAATTTTTGAATGAATAAGTCGCTACTTCAAGTTTCATGCAACCAGCAATCATCAGGCAACATATATATATATATATATATATATATATATATATATATATATATATATATATATATATATATATATATATATATATATATATATATATATATATATATGTATATGTTGTATATATATATATTTATATATATATACATATATATATATATATATATATATATATATACAATATAAATTAAGATATTTATATTCATAAATTTAGATATTTATATAAATATTATGATTATCTTCTTTTCAGCGGCTAATCTACAAGCGAGATTCACGCAATAAATAAATTATATGGTATATATCACAAACATTTAACAACTATTTTACAACACCGTGCCAATTTCAAATAACATAATACATGCATGCCAGAGGTGACTGGCCAAAAGCAATTTACACCCAGATAGTAAGTCTTCACAAAAGCAATTTACACCCAGATTGTAACTTCAAAGAAAGCAGGTTAAACCTGTAATAATATTCTAGTACGTTTCCATGGTGACATCAAATAAGTATAAATATATGTTGAACTGATGAATTATAAGGCACGGGTTAGCGGACCGAAAGCTTTGCAATATTAAATTCTTGGCTACGTGGTGTACCTAAAAGCTAATTTGCTTAAATCTGATTAGCCATTTCCCAATCGAGCAGGGTACTTGGTCCAGTCGCGAACTGCAAAGCATCTATGGACTGTTTGGAGGGAAAAATGATTTCAATTGCTAGATTTCCTGTCTCTCCAAACAGTCCATAGATGCTTTGCGATCGCAACTAGTCTCAGTACCCTGTCGATTAGGCCTATTTTACATGACATTTTCTGTCACTACAAGCTATATAGGTCTTAAAGTTGCCACAGAAGCAAGTAATATATTACACAAATTTCAACAAAAGCCAAAAGAAGCAAGATGGTAAATCTTTGTAAACAAAATTATTCATCACTATAAGTAATGTCGACAAAAAGTCCAAAACTCTCATGAAATATTACTTGTTTCCGTGGCAACGGCAACATGTACATATTCTTTGTTGGAATGAGTGTCTAAAGAATGTCATTTGAAATAGTTATTACTAGGGAATGGAATTTAGTGTTTATGTATAATTTTTTGTTTCCTGCTAGAACTATTCACTTTGAAACAAGGAATGCTAGGAATAAGGCTGAAGTGGAAAACAGCCCTATAACGGCCCACATAAACATAGTAATGCTGTAAAATGTTTGAAAGTAAAAAAACAACAACAAGAAAGTCGCTTACTTACCCTGACGAAGAACGGGATATTGTTGAGAAGTAATAAGGCAACTCAAATGTAATAATATTGAAGATTGAAACCATCTCGGGATTCCATTGATGATCTTCATCTTCGCTCGAATATCAGCTTACTATTTCTCGTAAAAATAACGTAAAAACGTTGCGGACATTAACTGCGTTCCCTTGAAAATGATTATAAGTTAACGAATTTCGCCAAAAGCGGAACAAGCACAGCTTGTCAGAGAAATGTGGAGAAAAACGTCCGAAATTACAACAAAACAACATTCGTTTCCGTGGCAACTGTGAAACAGACATCTTGTGGGAAAGTGAAGTAAGTTCGATCATGCAATTAGTGCATGCACACAAGTATCCCGCACCTTTTGTTCAGAAATATAATGAAAACATTTGTACTCAAAACCGACATTAAAATTAATTATCTTGCAAAATTTTTAAAGACTTCCCGAGGTATTATCGAATCCTTATTAACCCCGAGCAGGCGTGAAATGCCGTGCATGCATGGATGTTAATTCCGGTGAATGTTGACCGAGAACAGTTTAGAACGAAAGTTAACAGTAATATCAGCTGATTATAAGAGGCTTCGGCATTAGTAAAACATGTGTAATGTAACAATTGTTAAAACATGCTTCGGAAGGTTAGGTAGCAATTAAGTCTAATGGGTTTTCAGTAGCTTTTTTTGCCCAAAAACCATCGCGGTGGCAACCGCTTTGAACTCACGACGTCGAGCATCGCAAACCACCATATGTGCATACAATAATATAATACCATAATAACGACATTAAGATGACTTACTCCGCCGCGGATAGTGTTTCGTCGTAATACACCGTAATAAATGTTGTGATATTAAAGATTGGAATATTATCACGACTCCAGAAAATATCTTCTCATTTATAAAAGATCGAGTATATTTTGAAAATGGGTTCTCAGCGGTGGCTCTGCGTCTCTTTGCAGGGGTCCAGGGGCCATATTACCTACCAGCTAATGCAATGGAGCCGTTCGAGAAAAAATCTATTAGACTATTATCATCCTTCGTATAATTATCTGGGGACCCCTGCAAAGTGTCTATAAAAACAAGTTTTAAGTCTTGCCATTAACCATATAGCGGAGCAAGTATTGATAATTGGGGGGCCATATTCATACATTTATGTTAAAAAACTGTAAAGACAATCGATTTAAAAGGAAATTAATCGTGCGTAACACGAATATGTTAATATGCCTCCCTCCTAAATTATCGTTCTGGAGCCGGTTGTATCATGCCCGTTTACCTTGAACGGAGGTTAAGTTAAATTTTGAAAGCGAGCCTATCGTTTTATTCAGGAAGCAAACTAAATGTTTTTAACCTTAATACAAATTTACTGTTTACAACTACATAATTATTCAGTGCATAATATTCAAGTTGACTCATTCAAGAGAGATGTAAGAGTGTTATTTATTTTGACTTCTTTGCCGCTAAAGCTAAACGGGCTTGATACAAGCTGCCCCAGGCTACGCCACTGGTCATTACCATGGCAAATTTATACGTTTGCACATTTTAATAGCATTAAAATTCTATATCTATCGTGTCGTCCATGATGCGGTACCATCCAGTCATATAAGCTCTTGACTATCTGTGTTTTAGCAATTTTATCATGCTGATGATAAAAGTAAAAATTTAAAATACTATTGTAAACTATATGTTACTTATTAATGATCGCACAAAGTACTTGTAACATCACTTAACAATGCAAATATGGCACTATAGTGACCAACTATCTATCAATGCCCGCTGCCTAAGAGTACGAGGAATGAAGAGAATGTAAACATTTTCTTCATGGTTCGATCCCCTGGTGATGATTGAATAAGATATAATTATAATAAAACAACTGAAATCTGAACAATATACCCTTCCCAGGATATCTCAAAAACTATTCCAGGGTTGGATAAGAACTCCTCCTGAGTCGTGATGTCTCCAATCTTTCCTCGTGGGGCATCAGTCAAAAAACGTTTTGGATACGCTACGAAAATAGCGCATGCGTAACGCTTAATTGACTCATCAACTATGATCCATTATACCAGCCGTAGCCAGTGACGCGACCCGTGAGTGGCGGTTCATTTGGCCCATAGGTGAGTAATGTAGTTCTCATATAATATTGCCGACTGTTGTGGATGATGTATCGTTAGGAATTACTCACTACTTTTATCTTAGTCAAGAATTAATGTGAATAATGGAAAAATCCCGGTCCAAACGGTGTGGCAAATCGGGGTGGGAGGATTTTTACGACTCACCAAGATTTATATAGCTTTGGATTTTGGGAGTTTTATTTTCTATTCAAACGATGTGCGAAGTGAAAAGTTTGACCTTGTGCATTTTGCTTATACGTGACCTTGTATAAAATTAATACTATTCTCCTGATTAATTACACTTCTGAGTCTGATTAGTTGGAAGAACCAGGTCATGTGATGTTCCCGTGTGATAACATTTTGGATTTTATTCATTTAATTTGAGCGTCAGCTTTACGTACGTTTCATATGCCGCCCGCAAAAATCTGTTTTGCAAAAACCGAAGATATGCCTTGCACGGTGGTGCATTTGAATATAGATTTATTACAGACAAATTTACATCGTGATTACTTATTGTTGAAAATGCTGTTCACAAGAAATTACGACCAGGAAATGGAAACCTGGGGCCGGTTATCTCAAGCCCGTTTAGAGTCACCTTGAATATCATGCACTGATTATGTTGATGTAAACAGTATATCTTTGTAGTAAGGTAGAAAAACATTTAGTTTGTCTGTAGAATAAAACGGCAGATTTGCTTTACTATCTTGATCTATACCACCATTTAAGCTAAACGGGGTTGATCAAACCGGCCACAGGCTTACAAGTTACAGCGAGACTGAGATCGTGTTAGAACAGGCCCGTTTAGTTCCTTCCTCTGCACTTTTCCTTTGACTCATCGCTTCGCTGGTACTCGCAATCTCAGACACTTATCGAACTCTTTTTGTAGAAGTACATTGCTTGCGCTTTTGTACTTGTGAAATGTGAATAACCTTTTAACCGGGTTTTAATAATTTCATTAACACCCCTTTTTCTGTTATTATATAGTCCACTTTTATATCACAGGATTGTCGGGGTCGTAGATTGGGAACAGCTCAATAATTTGGGCCAATATAACCACAAGTTTTGGTTCACTGTTTTTTTTTATTTATTATTGTGCACCCCAGACCAAGTCATCAATTCAACTGACATCAAAATCACAATCAACCTACTAATAGTGCCGCCCGTGAGATTATATAATTTACAGCTATAGTGCTTCATTATGCATTTTTCGTTGTGCATTGGGCATTGTGCGAAGTGCATTGGCGAAGTGTTATCGTTTCCGTTTTGTGATCATAATAATTATACACTCCCGGTCTCCTCGTGCCTACGTATTGAATATCCCCTACATTACATTACATTAACTTTTATACTCAGTTGGCTGTCCAGTAAATATTAAAAATAATGTTTGGATTTGGTTAAGCGTGATATTGAAAATTATCAAGGCTGAACTAGCGAGACTGCTACAGATAGCGCTAATATAATTCTGCATGTGCTAACAACAATATAAAATTAATATATATCCGACGGGAAACACCTTAATATAGACTGGATAACCAGCATTGAAAAAAAATGGCATATTACATCATTATTTCTTATGCACAGCCGTAAAATTCGACTCTCATGGAAATATGAACTTCCCAAGCTGTAGGATGAAGACGTATGAACCGAGCAGAAATATGAGGAATCACCGTATGATGGACAATCGTATTCTTATCGTTATTGCCTTCGAATTCCTGTAGATATTGAAATTAAACATATTAAGCATGTTGTCAGGTTCCATGCATGGTAATTTTACGCTTTCTTTCTGAAAATATTTTAATTTTTTTAACGGATTTCATAACATTTAACTTGTCCTTGGTACATGTATTTAATATCCCAAGCTTTTTGACCCTAGGAGAAAACATTGTTGCTGAAAGTCCTAAAAATAATAAAGTTTAGTAAATTCTTGCGAAAAGTAGGCATGTTTTTCTAATTACGACAATATGAAGATACCTTGACTTTTTTTCCCTGTTTATAAAACTGGAAATTCTTTCCATCGTAACTGGATGAAACGGTGTAACTCTTTACAAGCTGAGTTTGAACAGGATAAAGGCGCCCTTGAGTACTAATTCCTGTAACAAACATGGTTCGTTGAAAATCAACCTGCAGCCACTGATGAAGATCATGGTGCAATGATGTCCATCCACCATTTCGTCCATTATGAGGAGTGAAATTTAATCTTCCATTAGCGGCCCGGTGGTTTGCACTCCATTCGCTTGATGCCGTGATTTGGTTGTCCTGGATGTCACCATTTTCCATCCCAAGGGCCTTCTTGCGCACTGTAATAGCAACATTCCCGAATATATAGTGACATACTAGTAATATACGACTTAAACCTAAACTTATACGACCATTGGCATCGATTTTTTTTACTTAGATTCGTTTTCCAGTATAGGTAGTTAGCAGAAATACTAATTTTATAAATATAAAACGATGGCAAGGAGGAAAAACGAACGCTTAAAATCTTTCTGCTTAAAATTTGAATTTTGACGGCCATTTTGAAAGCTGCCCGATATACTCAAATGGTGCAAAATATATGCAAACAGATTTGGTAACGTCAGGTGTTGGATTGCGCGCGGTAATTTAAAATTATACAGTGCTCCAATTATTATGTTTTGTGTGGTGTCATTCCATATTAAGGATATTTCTTTAAACTGTGATGATGGCACATTGTCCAGTGTTCGGATGTAACAGCGACAGTTATAAAAAAAAATGCGAAGACAACGATCCATCATATCTATTCGCATTTCCCCGAGGCCACTCGAAAGAGCAACGAACCAGACGTAAACTGTGGGTTGAATTTTGTAAGCGTAAAGGTTTTAAACCAACAGGAAACACCAGGATTTTTTCTCTGCACTTCGCTGATGATGCGCCTGATCCTGCACATTCGCCGATATTTTTAAAGTCGATTGGATGTGCAAATAAAACGTTAAGATACTGTTAAAAAAGACGCCATACCAACATTGAAAAAACTTATGGACGAAACAATGGAAAAGAAGATAAGAAAGGCTTCAGAAGAAAGGCAGCGAAAGAAGGTATTATATTAATGGCAGATTATAAACACTTTGTTTTTTTGTCCCAATCGCATGACTTAGAATACAATATTATATTTATGTACAATATACTTGTATATTATATTATATACTTCTTACCATAAGAGTCAACTTACAAGGAAATCATGAATCATACCCTGACAAAGGAAAGTGTATGTTGTAAAACAGCTCTAAAATCGATTTCAATTAGATTTATTGTGCGTATAGTAATTCGCACGTTTAAGAACAATTAGAGTGTCTCCTTTTTGGTACACCCTGTACTAGTGTATACCTTATATACAAATATGAGATAAATTGAAACCCAAAAAATTGTTTTTTATACAGACCATTGAAGATATGCTGGCTATCAGCCAAGTACCTATGGAGACAGAGCACCTACCACCAGTTGATAAGCATATTGGCTTTGAAGACTACCCTGCAGAACATATCTCACAAACACCCAGTGAACATATTGAGGAAGAGTTAATAAACATTCATAGAATTTCAATATCATCCTTGGGAACAAAGCAAAGCAATTTGGAAATAACTGTCACAAGCAATTATGTTTTGAAAACGTCAAAGAAAATACAAACAGTAAAGCAAAATCTGTGCAACAATTATACTCAAACAGACTTGAATGCAAATTCAACATTCTTCTCATATCCAATTACAATCATCAGATCAGATATTCCAGATAAAAGAATTGTTGAATGCACATGCACTAGACAATATACACCGCCTGTGGCAAGTATATCAGCCATACAGAATATAAATGGAGATGATCATAATGGCAAATGCATGAATACCATCTCAATCCAGAGTGATGAAAATATTGACAAAAGATACACAGAAGATGGAATTTTGGCTTGTCAGCTTGCAAATATAGCAGACAATACAAAAAGTCAAATGGAAAATGAAGCTCTTGCTAATACCACAAGATGTGCAAAAGTGAAAGATCCAGATTTTCTACCATCTAAATCTCATGGTGAGGAAAGTGATGGTGAGGAAAGTGATGGTGAAGAAAGTGATGATGAGCGTGCGGTAGAGAAAGAGAACCACAATATACAACAAACTGTAATTAGGGGAAAACCAGCCTCAGAACAAATGAAAATTGTTGTATTTGAAGATGCCCTTTTAAATGCATTTGAAAAATGTCATCAGCGTGGTTCAATAATTATGTACTATTAAATTGGAACACCAAATTGGCTCACTTTCATAACATGCACATTTCCTGCCCAAATGACAGTAGACATGACTTTTCATGGTCAACGGGTCCAATTATTAACTGCATGCCTCTTTTTCACTTGCTTCATGCTGCAGGAATAATATGTAATGGGCTAAAACAACCAAGGTGCTACGATTATTTGATTCTTTGAAAATATTAGACATGCATACACCAGAGAGCAATATTAAAAATTATGAAAGTTTATGCAATTCCTGCTGTGTTTCAAATTTGGAGAAGAGAGCAAAAAGCTAGAATCAAAGAAATAAAAGGAAAATCTGTTACAATTGCCTCGGACATGCGTGTTGAAAGGCCTTGCCATTCTGGACTTCTAGGATCTGGGAGCACAATGAATGTTGGAGACAATGTTGTACTTGACACACAAGTTATAAAGGTATGTTTAACAATAGATAATTAATAATAGACTGTACAAGGGGTAAAAGGTTGATGGGAAATTCCACTCTCCTTCTCTGGAAGGAAAATATACAGTTCACTGAGTTCAGTCTTACTGCTAATAACCTACACATTTCACAATTATATAGTCCATTGAGGTTAAAAATGCGAATGCCATGGAGTTGGAATAATTAAAAAGACAGATAAATCTCATGAAAGATGAAAATTAAACATAAAAGAACTTATAACAGATAGACACCCTCAAGTATCAGCTTATATGGCCAATGAAAACCCAGATGTCCTACACACATATGATGTATGGCATGTTGCAAAAAGTGAGAACATTCAGAATCATAGCATATCTAAAAGTGAAACTTTAACAGTTAAGTAAGTGTTAAAAAAATGCAGCAAAACTTTCAATTCCTGATAATTTTAAGGTAGGGGAGCTGCCAATATTTTAGTTTTGAATTATTTGAGACAGGAGTAGAATTATCTGGGATAGCATGAGCAATAATGTAAAAACTGTTTAAGAGTTAAATATACTTTTAGATGAAAAGAAAAAATGACTAAAGCAGCCAAAAAGAAGAAGTTCAAATCATTGAAACCATGGATAGGAGTATGTCACTCTGTTGCAATATATACTCTTCAATTAAGACTGAAAAATACAACTTGCTGTCAATTTGTTTTGTATGGTTAGATGCATCACAAATTTCATCATAAATATTCAAAAATAAATTATTGAGAGACATTTCTACTCATATGCATGCCTGTTACAATACTCCATGCCAGCAGCAGCAAAACAGCTAGGTGATGAAAGTGAAGAAAAATGGCTAAGCATAACTAATCATATTGCCAATATCTATGTATACGTCCTGGAAACAAGATCTCCAAAAAGTGCTTACATGGTGAAATTGAGCGAGCATGGATAAAGGAAGGTTAAAAACATTATCATACAGTTGAAAATAAATAAGTTAATCCCAACAAATAAAATGTTTCTGTGTACGATAGCATATGTATACTGTATATATAATGTTTAAATAATTTTTAAAATATTTTGTACAGTATTATTATACTGTTCAAATCTCCATTATAATGAAAATAGCAAAAGAGAACAGGTTAGAACAGATGGAAAACTCAGTAAAGCGTTGCTTATCCTATATAAGGCATTCAACAAAGAGAAAGCAGTCGCCAAGCCAGTTAAGGAAAAGCAATCTTATGCTAAGTATTGAAATGTAGTAAAAATGGTAAATCTGTAAGTGTTAGATACATAAATATACTTGGAAAGTTCCTGCTTTATATCCAATAGCATATAATACAGGGTTAAACTGTTGGGAATTATAGAATATATCAAACATATACTTCAAGAAGCATTCAAGTTGAGGCTGTATATACCCAACATTACAGAAAGCAAGAAATTGTGCAAAAGAAAATGCTAACAACTGAACCATGCACGCAGCCTAGTTGAGAAATATTTGGATGGCAAAGAATGACAGGTGAAGGAAAGTGTAATAGCAGCCACACATAGCCGATATATCTCACGAGCAATGTCACTGCAACAAAGAGATTATATTAGTTGTTCCTGCAAGGGTATGTGTGCAACAATACGGTGCAGTTGTCAAAGCAATAAAGTTAGCTGGAATAGCAAATGTGAATGCAATAAGTCAAAATGCCAGAATAGTAGCTGCTAAGCTGCATGATTCCAAACATTTAAAAGGTGAATTAAAATAATCAATTATTGCCTGTCGTGCACAATGTCCACTCGCCATGATTATAATAACAAGTACAGTACGTATTTGCAACTCACATATTTTTGTCTTTATCTTGTTTTTGCCTTTCATATTTAAAGTGTGTGTACAGGCCGACTGGTGAGGCAAATCTTTCAAAAATCTTGGTATAAATGCAAGACGAGAAAGGGCGTCTAACGTTCTTGCCCAGAATACGAAGTATCCACCGCGAGGATCTTCGATAAGCAACCAAACGGTACAATTTGTGTGTTCGTTCCAGATCGTCATCGCCAGCTGGCCAAGTTTCCTCCAAATAACGACATGCATCAATTTTGAGGACCATTTCTCCTCAAAACAAAAACACTCTTCAACCTTCTTACTTATGCTACAATTTCCACAGGTGCACCACCGCAGCGACTCAAGATGCCACTTATTTCGCTCGTCAAATACTTTATTATTTATGAGAACTACAGTAATAAAAACCTCAGACCAAGAACAATGGCTACCTGTTGTGATTTCTTTTTGAAATCTGAAACCCAACACTTGACGTCACACAACAGATTACATGAAGAAGGATATAATTTTTTGAAAAATTGCTCAAGATGGCCACCAGAATTCGAATTTTAAGCGGAAAGATTGTTCGTTTTTTCCTACTTACCATCGTTTTATATTTATAAATTAGTATTTCTGCTAATTAACCATACTGGAAAACTAATGTCAGTAATGCCAATGTCCTTTAAGACATATCATGAATAATATGACATAATTGTATCGTACATTACACTGCAAAACGTGAGTGGTATCGAACAGAAGTTTCTCTAAAAGGTATTCAAAAACTGGGGTACAAGGAGAACATATTCGGTGCAATGCAAACAATCACTCATGAAGCATTTTGTATTAAAATAATAAATACAGTAGCGTAGCCAACCGGATAAATTTCTCCAGCTGTGGAAACAATAAATTTCTGAAGAAATGAGTGATAAAATAGCCTAAACCTTGCATGACTGGACATCATCGTCAAGTCATAACAACAATTTGATCATTAAAATTTTATAGCTACGCCTCAGAAAAAATCTGTGAAAATTGGTGTTGTTGCCCAATATCGTTTTATAAATAAGAATAAATGGGTATAGTTACTATTTTCACAATGTCTCCCATAATAACATTGCCAACATTGACACGAATAGTGTTTTTCTGGGTCCCAAAACATTGTTCCACCATTATGACATTCATTCACTTCTCCATTGCAGGTCGCCTTCAAGATAAAAGTTAAGATCGATAACGCTTGTATTTCATTTTTGAAGCGTGTCATTCGTTGCAAATTTATTGCAAACATATAAAATTTTCTCTTGTTTTGTGACAATTGCCGTATTTTTGTTAATTGTGACACGCTTGCCTCTATGTGAAACATGTTTGAAATTTCCGTCATGAGTAACAAAGTTTAATATTGTGCAGTCATTGAATGACAAGTAATGACATTTTATTATAAACATGCACGCATGCGTGTAATTGCCAAACAGGAGAACGAGATCACAGGATTCAAGAAATTGCCAGAAAAAATTCAAGGAGACACCTAGGCTTTGTTACATTCCGGTAAAACAGCCAAGTTTGGCTGTGAATTAGTTTTACCATATCGCACGTTTTACAAACGTTGTCAAACGTTTCCAACTACTCATTGCATGGCTACGCTTAATTATAATTTTTTCGTATTTTACACATTTTTTTTACGATTAAACTTTGTTATATTTATTATTGTTAGCATGCTCTATGAAGATGTGTTGCATTGCCAATCATTTTTTTAAAAATTCAAATTGCTTTTGTGTATCAAACCGTAAAATTGCTAATGCGTGCATAATTTTGGAAGGGAATAAATGTAAGAAAAATGGTGGAGAAATTCTTACAAATTGACTTCTATCAACGTGAATCTTGTAAAACGTCCACTCTTTTTCTTTCTTTGTAACTTCATGTCCGTCAAATTGAGGGTCAGTTGTGTTGGTTAGCTGACAGTTGAATTCTTTGTCAGTTTTCTTTTTCTTGTAATTATACGCCACACAAAAACGGTTTACAGCGCACTGAAGTTCACAAAACACAGCCATATTTCTTCTGTGGACTGAGCAATTACATTTGATTTCAATCGAGATACTCCTAAACACACATGCAGATCACAGCACTTTAATTTTAAACAGCTTTAAAATATTTAAGATACTTTTGGATATAAAACATTTTTGCTAGTAAAAAAATATTATTTTGATCTGTGCTCAATCCTTTATCATTTCATAAAATTGACGATACCGTTATACTCCATATTACATCAAATAAAATTAATGATAATTTTTTTCTTGCGGTCCGAATTCATATTTTAGCGTTTCCTGCAATCTGATTGGCTACTCGAGCGCTCCGTATAAGGCCGTACGGACACGAGACTTAAAAGCACAACGCTAAAGAATTTAACAAATTTTTCTTGACAAGTTTAACGGTAATATTAGTATATTAATTTTTACGATAATTTGAGACATGATAAAATGAGTATATGACCGAATCTCAAAACAAACTGCAGAAACTTCAAACTGCTCCCACGGGGGTTCCAGAGGTGATTGTGGCGGAAAAAAAGTTACGGTCATTGCAGATTGGGATCGAAGTCAAAGTTGTTATTGAGAAAGCAAGTTAAACCAGTAATAATATTCTTGTACGTTTCCATGGTGGCATCAAATAAGTGTATTGCGCTGATGAGGGCCCGGGTTAACGGACTGAGACGCATTATTATGACTTAAGCCCCGTACAGGCGGACAAGTTTTCCTGGATTGGCTCGACGATTGTTGCGCCCTATTGTTGTTCCCTACTGCGCAATTCCTTGTAGAGTTTTCCTTGCATGATGGCCGTACACACGAGTATTTTTCGTTCTTGAAAAGCTGTTATGACTAGCTTTTGAACAAGGCTTCACGCGAGCAAATAAAACTTGTCTAGGAAAACTTGCCCGTCTTTTGCAAAAAAGTATTAAAATGTCGCGACAAATAGAACGAAATTTATTTGGACGACATTTTCTGTCACTACAAGGTATAGGTCTTTTCCCAAGAGTCTGAATGTTTCCCGAGACGTAGTCGAGGTCAGGGGCGGATCTAGGATTTTTCAAGCATAAGTCCAAATTGGGAAATTTTGAGAAAATTTTTCAAATCGGCAGATCGGAATTCTGATTATTTCGGCTCATTATTTCAAAACACACAACTTTGTACTCCTATATTATCCCCTTATGATAGCAATAGTTGATCTAACACAAATTAAACAATATCCTCAAATAAAATAAACAGAGATATTTCCATTGCTTCCAGTAAGATGCATTAGGCGTACAAGAACTTTACAAAACCATGCAAATCATAACAAACATAATATGCTATAAATAGTCGCGAATATTGTAATATGCATCGCAAACTTCAACATAATGCAAATTATCAAACACTCTACGAGTGCTGAGTTGGTCGGCCTATCCATTCTAGTGCATTTTACGACGGGATAAGTTTTATAACCATAATGCTATGAGCATAGGAACTAGGAAGATTATGATATATAAACTATAATCTATATTAATAATTGATCAGGTTACACAACAAAGCGGCATGAAATCAATAATTGTGAACGAACTTGTCACATGGAACACTCCTAAATCATTATATTTTTAGGTATATTGCTATATTTGTTATGTTTTATCCATGTTACACGTTTCTATTACCACCACAATCTTAGTTTTCATGTTCAGCAAGGATATCGTGATTAATTCCCTCGCTATTGAAGTCTAACATCAACCTCGCAAGCCAGGCTCTTTTACCTACGCTCCACGGCCCACGCTGTGGCAAAGACCCTGGTCAAGGCTGGTCATGTGACATCGCAAAATCTTCCAAAATATGGGAGATTTTTAATGGACGACTTGCGCTTTTAACTAATTTCTTACCTCGGCGATAAATAGGACATTTTTTGAAAGAGCTTACTAAAATAAGTAAAACTGCCAAGTTTGACTGCGAATTGTTTTAAAATACGGAAAATATACCCATGCGAAGTTGTCGATTTTTGTATACTTTTGTATTACGACCGGAAGTTTGTAACTAAATTAGTTACACATTTCCGCACGTAATACAAAAGTATACAAAATTTGCCAACTTCGCATGGCTATATTTTCCGTATTTTGCAAAATTTCGCGGCCAAACTTGGCAGTTTTACTAATTTAAGTAAGATCTTTCTAGCTGGGTAATTTATTTCCCTCTAGTTACTTCGATCAAAAGTTAGTCTAAAGCGCAAGTCGTCCATTAGCGCTTAGTTCATATCCATGGGAGGAGTGGCAAAGTCGATACACCATTTCTGCTATTTTTAGCACTTGTCACAATCCAAATGCCTTTGTACTAACGCTACTACAAATAGCGGTTCACACAATAAACTAAATAAATATAGCTAGTGTGGCGCAGCAAAAAAACTCAAAAGAACAATAAACTGAATTAGGTTCAAATTATATGTGTAGACTGTATCATCGTCGATAGAATCGGTTTTAGTATCGTCACAAGTTCTGTTGACATTCAATACAGACACTCGAAGGCCTGTGCTATTTTCTAAATTTGGGCGTTGATGAGCGAATTTATTAGAGGTCAAAAACAATAACCACACAGGTTATTTCGCTTTGCGGTACAACAGCGCTCAATATTCATTATTCAGTCCTTAGAAAGACGCTGTTTTAACTGATGTGATTTATGCGCTACTTGTGTCCCATCCATCCCCACACGGGAGAAGCGTAACAAAAGAATCACGTGACCAGCCTTGACCAGAATCTTTGCCGCATCGTGGGCCGTGGAGCGTAGGTAAAAGAGCCCGGCTTGCGAGGTTGGTCTAACATCAACAAGTTGCTGTTGAAGATTATTAAATACGAAAAAGGAACTGTGATACAGTTTCATATATATAGATCAGTTTTGGATCATGTGACTTTTGTCAAACACGTTGTTATTTCGTTTCATCTGGTTTTGTCAGTTTATAATATATTATCTCATGAATATGTAGTGTGTTTCTTGCTTTAAAGCCGAACTATGTAGTATTTAACAGTTGCTCGCATAAAAATCGCAGCTCCACGATAAAGTTTTTTAAGAGCCAGCTATCTTGTAAAGTCCTGCTTCGAATGTCCGCGTATTACAACAATTTTTTAACAATAAAGTTGTAATCCTTCTTATAACAGAATATTGGAGTACAGAGCCTGGCTTCTTTTAATAATAAATTTTGGAATTTTATCATTCTGAAGACAGAGCGATCGAACCCCGGCCACCCCACAAATCAGTCGAGATAAGTCCAAATGGCTTATCGATCAATCAAATGAGTCGGCTGACCCACCCGATTCTGCGATTTTTTTGCGTTTTACCGCTGTTCTGGATAAAAGAATATTGTTTTTCTGAAACTGAACTATGAGTAAACTGGACTATGATTATAATTTATTTATATTTCAAGATAAATTTGAATATTTAATTGTCATTTTTACTGCCCAAAATACGTAAGTCGCGCGACTGACTGCACTTAGGTACGCCCCTGGTCGAGGTAAACAGTCAGTGAGACTCGAGGGAAAACAAAACTCACTATTTCCCGAGGTGTAGCGAACATTAAGTGTTTTGTTATGTAGGAACAAAAACATACATGTTACACGAAAAAACTTTGTTATGACAATATGCGGCAACACTTTTTCACTTGTTTCCCCGGCGGGAAACATTGCATTTATTTAAAGTCATGTGACTACGAATGAACCAATCACATTTAAAATACACAGCAACTATATGTACATCGCGATTTCATGATATATGAACTTTGAATGAAAAAAACCGCAATGCGAAATGTTCGAACTGAACATTAATAGTATTTCCATCATCAAACATATCCAGACAAATTCAATAAAAATGTAACCATGATCAAACGATATTGACTTTCAAAAAACGTCGTCACAACGTTGCGATATAACATTGATACGACGAAAATGTCACCCTAAACGAACGTTAATCTCAACTTTCAACCAGCGTTTCCACAACGTTGCCACAACGTGGCAATGTAACGCGTTGATGCAACGAACAATATCACCAGGGGCCGGTTGTATCAAGCCCGTTTAGCTTAAACGCTGGATAAGTTCAAAATAGAAAGCAAGTCTGCCGTTTTACTCAACAGACAAACTAAATGTTTTTTACTTTAATACAAAGATACTGTTTACAACTACATATTCAGTGCATAAAATTCAAGTTCACTCATTCAAGAGAGATGTAAGAGTGTTATTTACTTTTGACTTATCCACCGTTTAAGCTAAACG
This sequence comes from Dendronephthya gigantea, assembly GCF_004324835.1. Lineage (NCBI taxonomy): Eukaryota > Metazoa > Cnidaria > Anthozoa > Malacalcyonacea > Nephtheidae > Dendronephthya > Dendronephthya gigantea. The sequence continues at coordinate 369,416 of NW_021163115.1, forward strand.
GGCTTGATACAATCGCGCAGCCCCTGTAGGTCAAACCGGTTAAACACAACGTGAATCAAACCAACGTTACTGCACGTCAGAATAATTATAACGTTCAGCCGAGTGAAACGTGATTGCCAGGTTGAATCCAACGTTCAACGAACGTTGATACAACGTGGTCTAAAATGAATTAGGACAAACAACGTTGTGAGAACGTTGTATTAAGGTTTAGTCACGATTTAACCAAAATACAACTTTTGGCCAACGTTGGGATAACGTTGTGTGCTAGCTGGGATTGTAAACAAAATTAGTCATCACTAAGTAACGTCGGCAAAAGTGTCTATAACTTTCATGAAATATGACTTGTTTCCGTGGCAACGGCAACACATATTCCTTGCTGGAATTGTGACTGAAGAATGTCATTTGAAATAGTTATTACTATGCAGAAATAAATTTAGTGTGTACTGTGTATGTATTATAATTTCATATCGTATAAAATACAAAATGCCGTACACAAGCATGGAATCTGGTCTGTTTCATGTTGTAACAACCGACCTTGAAACAATTAAGGAATACCCTGCGTTTTGCTACGAATAAGGTTGAAGTGGAAAAATGACATACATAGACATAGTAATGCTCCGGCTCTCTCATAGTATGTTAAAATGTTTGAAAGGAAAAACAACAACAAGAAATTCACTTTACTGACCCTGACGAAGAACGGGATATTGTTGAGAAGTAATAAGGCAACTCAAATGTAATAATATTGAAGATTGAAACCATCTCGGAATTCCATTGAGGATCTTCATCTTCGTTCGAATACCAGCTTACTATTTGTAAAAAATAACGTAAAAACGTTGCTGACATTAACTGCGTTCCCTTGAAAATGATTACTTTAACGAATTTCGCCAAAAGCGGAACAAGCGCATGCAGCTTGTCAGTCTTTGCAAAATTTATTGTTATGAGAAACGTTGAGAAAAACGTCCGAAATTACAACAAAACAACACTCGTTTCCGTGGCAACTGTGAAACAGACATCTTGTGGGAAAGTGAAGTAAGTTCGTTCGTGCAATTAGTGCATGCACACAAATATCCCGCACCTTTTGTTCAGAAATATTATGAATACATTTGCACTCAAAACCGGCATTAACTTATCTTGCAAAATTTATAAAGATCCCGAGATATTATCGAATCCTTATCAACCCTGAGCAGGCGTGCATTCATGAATTTGTTACCCAACGCGATGAAGTTCATTTTTATCGCCTTTATTTTCTTTCATTATATAATAATTATGCAGTGTTTTATTGACGAATCCGCCATTTTGAAAAGCGATAATAACACATGCTCGATTATTCATGATGATAACACATTTGCGATTACTGTGTTTGATCCACCGATCTGAAATCAGCAAGAGGGATAAAAACCTTTTCAGAAAAACAGTTTTTTATCATGAATATGCACTCACTCGTTCTATACATTCTCAACACTCGAAATAAATTCTATATTTCCAAGCATCCATGCATGTATTATTCTATATTATCTGTTGCTATGATACAATATTATACAAATATTAATTAATTATTCAATAATATTTTACGAGCATTCGAACTAGGTGTCGTCGCCAGCATCGATAAGTGGGTCATTTCTTTTGCACTGAGCTAAATAATAAACTGAAAACTGAACCGCATGCTCACTGCTTACCCGCATGCCTTTCTGCTCATTTTGCACGCCCCATGCACGCACATAAAAGACAAGATAAACTTAGATTATTTCAAATGTATACCATGCATTGACTAGTCACCTTAGTCAGTGGTAGCGACTAAATAAAAGCTTTACTGAATATAACTTTAAACCTGCAGATGACGCCTAAACATCTGCTTGGGATTATAATTATAGAGTTTGCATTATATTAATATATATTAGGAACAACCATAAAATTCGACTCTCATCGAGATATGATCATTCCAAGCTGTTGGACGAAGTCGAATGAAGCGAGCAGAAATAGGAGGAATAAGCAATTGATGGACAATAGAACTGCTGTCGTTGTTGCCTTGAAATTTCTAAAAAATACATGAGACATGGCATTATGGTTTTTCCTTCTTTTTTTAAAACTTTAACATAGCACTCTTACTAATATACGTAGTCATTTTTGTAACATGATTGTTGTGAAGAAGAAGTTTGTATGGAAAATTTTTACTTCAATATAAAAATATAAGAGGGATGTCACCATTATTGATAATTTTTCCTGGGTGGAAAATTATTTCCTGTTTCAGATTTGATAAAAAACAAAGAAAATTCTTCGGGTGATGATGCGGAAAGACGAAATCTTATGATCATCACATCATCACTTTTAAGTAAAAAATCCAAAATACAGTAGTCTCCTCTCCAGTAATCTCCTAAATTTTTAAATTTAGATTAAAATGTCATTGAAGAGACTACTGGATTTGTCAGCAACTCAGGGCATGTTCAATTGTTAAACTTAAGCCCTGGTCAAACGAGAATGATAGTTGATGAGAGTTGATGAGAGTTGCAAGTCTCGCTTGCGTTTGACCGCGAACTCTCATACACTCTCGTGCACTCTCATCAACTCTCATCGACTTTGAACTGGTTCAAATTTTGATGAGAGTTGATGAGAGTTGCTGAGAGTTTGGGCGCGTTTGATCGGTCATGAGAGTTGATGAGAGTTGCAAAAGTGCCAGCGGTTTGCATTTCGTAGCAGACTAGACTCTGAATAGTGACAGAACAATAGTGCAAAATGTTTGGAAAACTCTCGTGTGAACTCTTGCTTCTCAACTCTCATCAACTATCATTCCCGTTTGAACAGGGCTTTATTGTAAAATCGTTTCATAAACTTTACAGAAAGTAAAATGAGCAAAACAGTCCAGAAAATTATCAGCAACCTTTATCTAACAAAACACAGATATAGTTCACAATTTAACTGTGAAATTGAAGTGATTTATAATATACATAGTTACGAGTTGTTTTAAACAGGTAGTTTGTGTCTTTTTTTATTTCGTATTTTTTGTAAGGTTGCAGTTTAATTGCATATACCTTCTCGGTCTGTTCTGTTTTATAAACCTGGAAAAAATCCCCGTCTTTGCTGAAAGAAACGCTGTAACTCATAACAAACTGAGTTTTCTTATTGTCAACGCGTCCTTGGGTGCTTATTGCAGTGATTTGGGTTAGCCGTCGAAAATCAACCTGAAGCCACTGATGAAGATCTTTGTCCCGCGATGACCATGCCCCTGTTCTTCCATCTCGCGGTGTGAAATTCAATCTTGCATTAGCCGCCCGATTTTTCGTACTCCATTCGCTGGAAGCCGTGATTTGGTCATCACAGATGTAACCATTTTCTATTCCAAGAGCATTTTTGCACCCTGCATTAGGGAAATCGTAGCATGTGTCAGTAATCGCTTTTTCGTGATTGCGAAAATTTCATGTGAAATTGTATTTGTAAAAAGTTAGTACTTAATATCGAAAATCACGAAAAAGCTATAGATACAATGGTCAATAATAATCAGATAACGTTGCTTCATGCAAATATAACAACTGTTTAACAAGAGAGAACTCTTCTGGAAAGGGGTTGATGCATTGCTGGTGCACTGATTTGCGACGGGGAATATTTATGTACACGGCTTTTTAAACCAATGAACGAGATCAGAATGATAAATTATATAAAATTCTACCAAATTTATATACGTCTGCTAATTGTGTCTCCGAACTATAAGAAAGTATAAACTTCCTCTAATCAAACCTTTTGTAATTTTATTCCTGCATGCTGTAATGTACACGTATGTAGAATAATATTATTCATTTAGCTAGTTATAATAGTATTTTGTAAAATCAGCTATAACGCAGTCATACTGACTAGTGACTGCAATATTTAATTTCTTAAACTATCTATATATCCTTCCATCTATCTAAAAAATGGTTATTTTAGCGTGTAACTTTTCTTGTGTATTGCAAATTAATTAGTGCACCAATCCACCCTTTCTCTAGGTAATTACCGTTATCATGACGGAATGATTCTCCATTATGGCATATAATTACTTCTTCCCTGCAGCAAACCTTTAATTAGAATATAACTTTAAGTTGATCATTCCATCTGCATCTCATTCTTCATGCAGGGTAAGACAGAAAGATCTACCGTGTTTTCAGGAAAAAAAATTTTGCGCGCAGCGACCGTTTTCTAATTATTTGTTCCGAGAGAAAAGGAAATTGCCACTTTAGGCACTTGCTATGCTAAATTTCAATTTGTAATTCGTGTTCGTGGTGTGGCAACAGCCCTCTCGAGTGTAATGACACTCAAACCTCAGCTTACAATGATTGCCGTTGAAGTACTTGACGAAAATACATTCGTATACTAACTGTTGAAATTCAGAAAGCTACAAACTCGAAATCTGTGGTGGAATAATCGTGAATTTTGACTAATTTCTCACATATTTTGCGAAAAATACCCTCTTTGGCTTACGAATCATAATACACAGCCACTTTGCCATTAGAAAATAGTGAGAAAAAATCGCTTGTTTGATAATTTGCCTTTTATCCATACAATGGTCTTTGACTTATACTTTCAAATGCATTCATTTGATAAATGAAATATGAAATCTGTGTGCTGCATATTATTTTGTGCTAATGAAAATAGCCGTTTATGTAGTCGTTTCGACTACATAAAAGGCTGATTTTGCGTTTCGCACAAAAGAAGAATCAATTAGGCTATAAACCTAATTTATTTCCCTGCTGTACATTTGTTTTTCCTTTATGCGCACGGGCTTCACTTTATAGGCTTGTCCAAGCTGTTGGAGTTATTATAGATTACATCGCAAAAATTTAAAATATATTTGTATGTCGATATTTTTTCACGCCTTTCTTGGAGTTTCTTCCTATATGCGTTCAAACAGGGCGGTTTGGAACTCTCTAGCGCTTAGCGCTTATGGGACAGAGATAGGATGAGCGGTAAATAAATGCTATTACATTATTATTATTATATAGGATCGTTTCAACCAATGAAATGTTATTCTAAAAAATATACCAGAATTTTTAATAACATACCGCATCATCATCATGCATCAATATCCAATCTCCTTGGTTTGAGTTGGCTCGGTTAATTGTGACGTTTGTCAGTTGACAATTTTCAACATTTTTCGTTGTTCTGTAGTTAAAACCGACACATTTTTCTTCGTCTTGGCAGTGAGTGTGACATCCCAACATGACGTCTGAAGATGTTACGTTGTGTCTTGATATTATCTCATCATTGGGTAATGATGAACCTCCTGAAATTGTTAGCAAAGTTTGCTGAGTAAGAATTATTTTTTAAATTGAGCTTTACATTATCAGCTGTATGATATACCTTTCAAAAAGATATCTCAAGAATATTTTCTGTGCAACCATAATATAAATATTAATACCGCAACACGTAGCTGAAACTCACCTTTCACAATGATGTTGTAGTTCGTTGGGGAACAACTGTTTGCATTAACATCAGTTGTAGTTACAAGAAACAGGAAGGTGAAAATCCACAGAAACGCCCGGAGCATAATTAAGGTCGACCTTTCTTAAAGATAAGTCGTCAGTGTTACGATGAGGAGAATCGGTGAGACGATGAAATAATCCGTTTATGACATGCAACGAGGATGGCTGCATTTAAACAGGCTATCTTTAAAACAGGGAACGGGGAATAGGGGAATGGAACGGGGAATGGAACGGGGAATGGAATGGCTTCGGGGAATGAGCCGGGGAATGGAATGGCTTCGGGGAATGAGCCGGGGAATGGAATGGCTTCGGGGAATGAGCCGGGGAATGGAATGGCTTCGGGGAATGTGCAGCTTGTGCGTCAGTGATTAAAACCTGTAAACGCTTCCATGTCACGAATCATGAGACAGCTACTCACAGTTTGAATTCCTTGAGGTAAAAGACAAGCGGATTACAAGCTCATAGTATAAATGCGATGTTTGCATTGTCATTGTGATGTACATTGATGTACATTAATATATAGATAGAATTTGCATGGGTAGGTGGTTCAATGTAAATCCTCCAAAATCTGAAGGCAATTAGTATAATACTGTAATAGTATTTTTTGCAGAAATCTTTTTAGTTCTTACTATGCCTTATAAAGCTCAATGTGTGTGATTAAAAGGTGAATAAAGATACTGACACAGTGTCACTTGTTTGTTTTTTATTTCAGGCTATGTGAACAAGACCTCTGGACAGTTTTGTTTAAGCAGGAATAATGGTTGTGGTGGAAATGTGGTGAATGCATTCTTGACAAGTTAATGGGTTTGCTTCCAAGAATACACTGAAACTTGGAGCAACAATGACTTTGAATATAATTAATTAATATATTATTTTATTAATCTTAATTTATATGACTTTTTACCTCACATAATTCAAATAATGTTCAGATAAAGAGGTAAATATTTCACTGTTAATGGTGTAATAAATATTTTATATGTTGATTATATTCATAATGAATTATTTGTCCTGCTCCATACTTTGGCAATTCTGTTTAAAAATCCCACCATAGTAGATCTTTTTTGAAATAGTTACAGTCAAGTTGTTGTCTAGTTTTAGTACAAAATAATACAAGTGCTACAATTAAACAAGGGAAAATAATAAAAATTAATTACATAAGCAAGCACATTTTCTATTTTGAAAAGGTCTATGAATTGAGATGACATGTACTAACAATTTTGTGCATTAATTAAAGACAATTGTATTATTACTGTGGGTTCTTTAATATTGTCCAATACTCCCAGTGACATCCCACTGAATTCCTGCAGGTGTCTCAATCCATCAAACCAGTTTATCTTTTATTTCTATATTTAAGTCAGAATCAATGTATTCAATATCAATATGTTATCTTTTTGGAGACCCCCCAAGAAGAAATCCAGAAATTTTTCAACACCCCCCTTCTCATTTTGTACCATAATCATCCTGCCAAGGAAGGGGGTTGGCTTCAAGAACATGGTTCTCAATTCTGATGAAGAGAAAAAATTGCTTTTCTCCTTTAACAGACTTGTCAAAATAATGTTGTAGAACTTAGATATTATTTTTACATATTGATATTGAATACATTGATTCTGACTTAAATATAGAAATAAAAGATAAACTGGTTTGATGGATTGAGACACCTGCAGGAATTCAGTGGGATGTCACTGGGAGTATTGGACAATATTAAAGAACCCACAGTAATAATACAATTGTCTTTAATTAATGCACAAAATTGTTAGTACATGTCATCTCAATTCATAGACCTTTTCAAAATAGAAAATGTGCTTGCTTATGTAATTAATTTTTATTATTTTCCCTTGTTTAATTGTAGCACTTGTATTATTTTGTACTAAAACTAGACAACAACTTGACTGTAACTATTTCAAAAAAGATCTACTATGGTGGGATTTCTTAAACAGAATTGCCAAAGTATGGAGCAGGACAAATAATTCATTATGAATATAATCAACATATAAAATATTTATTACACCATTAACAGTGAAATATTTACCTCTTTATCTGAACATTATTTGAATTATGTGAGGTAAAAAGTCATATAAATTAAGATTAATAAATAATATATTAATTACATAATTATATTCAAAGTCATTGTTGCTCCAAGTTTCAGTGTATTCTTGGAAGCAAACCCATTAACTTGTCAAGAATGCATTCACCACATTTCCACCACAACCATTATTCCTGCTTAAACAAAACTGTCCAGAGGTCTTGTTCACATAGCCTGAAATAAAAAACAAACAAGTGACACTGTGTCAGTATCTTTATTCACCTTTTAATCACACACATTGAGCTTTATAAGGCATAGTAAGAACTAAAAAGATTTCTGCAAAAAATACTATTACAGTATTATACTAATTGCCTTCAGATTTTGGAGGATTTACATTGAACCACCTACCCATGCAAATTCTATCTATATATTAATGTACATCAATGTACATCACAATGACAATGCAAACATCGCATTTATACTATGAGCTTGTAATCGCTTTGTCTTTTACCTCAAGGAATTCAAACTGTGAGTAGCTGTCTCATGATTCGTGACATGGAAGCGTTTACAGGTTTTAATCACTGACGCACAAGCTGCACATTCCCCGAAGCCATTCCATTCCCCGGCTCATTCCCCGAAGCCATTCCATTCCCCGGCTCATTCCCCGGCTCATTCCCCGAAGCCATTCCATTCCCCGGCTCATTCCCCGAAGCCATTCCATTCCCCGTTCCATTCCCCGTTCCATTCCCCTATTCCCCGTTCCCTGTTTTAAAGATAGCCATTTAAACATGATCAATATAAACGTATACTATACCTAAGTTTTAATTACACATAATACCTTGTGCAGACCACATCATTAACTTTCGGAAAAAAGCTAACCTCTTATTAAAACAAATCTAATATAACAGACTTCCCAATGAATCCCAATGAACTGAAACAATTATTTAGATTCCGACGATTTCTATTATCCCAAAGCTACCGAATTCAATATATAATTTTATCATGGCAACATTGCAAAAAATTCATTCGATAGGCAAAAATTATTTATGTCATAGACATAATAAGTTTGTTCAAAAACTTATGTGCGGTAGTCAGTACAATGCCTATAATTATATGTAGTGTTAACATGATGGACAGTTTATAACGTAAGTTAACAGTAATATCAGCTGATTATAAGAGGCATTCCGTTTTAGTAGAACATGTGTAATGTAAAAATTGTTAAAACATGCTTCGGAAGGTTAGGTAGCAAGTCCAATGGGTTTTCAGGAGGTTTTTTTACCCAAAAACTATCGATGGCAACCGCTTTGAACTCACGACGTCGAGGATCGCAAACCACCACATATGCATGCATACAATATTAATACCATAATAACGACATTAAGATGACTTACCCTGCTGCGGATAGTGTTTTGTCGTAATACACCGTAATAAATGTTGTGATATTAAAGATTGGAATAATTTCGCGATTCCAGAAAAGATCTTCGCATTTGTTAAAAGACCGATTATATTTTGAAAATGGGTTCTCAGCTGTGGGTCAGAGTCTCTTTGCAGGTGGCCATGCAGGGCCTATCCAATAGCGCCGTTCGACAAAAAATCCAATAGTATATTATTATCCTTCGTATAATTATCTGAAGACCCCTGAAAGTTTTAAGCCTTGTCATTACCATTGGCATAGCCAGTATTGATAATTAGGGGGCCCATATTCATATATTCATGTCAACAAACTGTAAAGACAATCGGTTTTAAAAGAAATTAATCGTACGTAACACAAATATATTAATATGACCCCCCAGGGCGGCATGTTTAGTTTAGTGTTTAGCGTGTTTAGTGCGAAAACCTTCCGCCACTCCCCCCCCCCCTTCCACTATTGGTCTTTACTATTGCAAATTTATACGTTTGCACAATAATAGAATTATGTCGTGTCTTCCATGACGCGGTAGCTTTGTTTTAGTAATTTGATCATGCTGATGTTAAAGTAAAAATTTAAAATACTGTATGCAAACCATATGCCTTAAAATACTTTATGTAAACTATATGTAAAATCCAAGCAGTTTAATGTCATAAAAGTCGATAATTACTTATTAATGATCGCACAAAGTACTTGTAACATTGTTTAACAATGCAAATATGGCACTATAGTGACCAATCAATGCCCGCTGCCTAATAGTACGAGGAATGAAGAGAGAAATCGACGATTCCATTAAGTTGGGTTGCAGAAATGTAAACATTTCCTTCATGCTTCCCTCGATCATGACTGAAACAGATATATAATGAAACAACTGAAATCTGAACAATATACCCTTCCCAGGATATCTCCAAAACTATTTTACTTTGGAAAAGATCACCGCAAAACTTCTTCTGAGTCGTGATATCTCCAAACTCTCTTTAGCGGGGCAATCAAAAACGTTTTCAATACGGTACGAAAACAGCGCATGCGTAACGCTTAATTAACCCGTCCACAAGGGGCCAGTATACCACCAGTGACCCGGCCCGTGTGTAACAAAGAATAATTAGTCACATAGCGGTTAATTTGGCCCATAGGTGAGTAATGTAGTTGTCATATACATTGACGACTGTTGTGGATGATGTATCGTCATAGATTAATGTTGATAGTGGAAGAATATCATAGATGAGTAATGTAGTTCTCATATATATTGCCGACTGTAGTGGATGATGTATCGTCAGGGATTGCTGATTTCTTTTACTTTAGTCGAGAATTAATGTGGATAATGGAAAAATCCCGGCCCGAGCGGTATGGCAATTCGGGGTGGAAGGATTTTTACGATTTTGCGAGTTTTAATTTTTAGTCAAGCGATCTGTGTAATGAAAAGTTTGAGCTTGTGCATTTTGCTTGTACGTGACCTTGTATATAAAAACTATTTGTTACTGAATTTTGTGTGCTAAAAAGAGTAGGAGCCTGATTAGTTGGAAGAACCAGGTCAACTGATTTTCGCGTGTGATAACATTAATTTTTTTATTCATTTCATTTGACCGTCAGCTTTACGTACGTTTCACTACTGATGCATATGCCGCCCGCAAAAATATGTTTTGCCAAAACCGAAGATATGCCTTGCACGGTAGTGCATTTGAATACAGATTTATTACAGAAAAATTTATATCGTGATCGGTGAAAATGCAGTTCACGAGAAAATTATTTACGACCAGGAAATGGAAACTTGGGCCGGGTGTATCAAGCCCGTTTAAAGTTAACTTGAATATTATGCACTGAATATGTTGTTGTAAACAGTATACATGTATCTTTGTATTAAGCTGGTATAATAAAAGGGCAGACTTACTTCTATTTTGATCTTTAACAACCTTGCTTCTGTGTTTTATTGATTTTTTTTATCAACAAAATGACTAACTTTTATATACTCAGTTGGCCATCCAGTACTGAAGTATTAAAATAATGTTTGGATGTGGTTGAGGGTGATATTGAAAATTATCAAGGCTGAGCTAGCGAGATTGTTATATAAAGCACTTATATAATCTTGTGCTAACAACATGATAAATATCCAACGGGAAACACTTGAATATTGACAGGATTACAAGCTTTTAAAAAAAATTGCATTACATTATTATTGCTTATGAACAGCCGTAAAACTCGACTCTCATGGAAATATGATTTTCCCAAGCTGTAGGATGAAGACGAATGAACCGAGCATAAATATGAGGAATCACCGTGTGATGGACAATCGTATTCTGATCGTTGTTACCTTGGAATTCCTGTAGGAAGTTAAACGTATTTAGGCATGTTGTCAGCTTCCATGCATGGTAATTTTAACGCTTTCTCTCTGACAATTCTTTAAATTTTTAAACCTATTTCAAAACGTTTAACTTACACTTGGTAAATGTTCAAAATCCCAAGCTTTTTGTCGATTGTGGAAACTTTGTTGCTTAAAATCCATCATACTTCAAAATACTTCGCTCAATTTAACAATGCAATTCAACAAGCAATTCAGTCCTTAATAATACAGTGACTGGAAGCTGAATCCAAAACTTTTCGTCCTTCTTTATCAGAAATAAACCCCTCTAAATATCGACCTTTTTGCGTGTAGTCTGACCTTTCAACTGGACCAGTATGTGAGTTGGAGACAAGACCCACTCGCGTTGCATACCGACGCCTTCACTCTGAATTGGGCGACATTTCGGGGCTATGCATTTCCCCCATTCGCACTGATTGGCGGGTGACTTTAACAGATTCTGATCAGAAGGTACAACATCTAGTGCTGTTAGCACAGTGTGGCCGGCCCAATCGTGGTATCTTCTCTTGTCAGAAGTTTGTGTAGACTTTCCCCCACCTGCTGCCAGTGCGGCAAAACCTATTGACACAAGGGGACAAGAACCATCCTCTTCATCAGTTGCGGCTACCTGGGTGGCTACTTTCAACAGTGACTGCCAAACGGAGGGAATTTTTAGCCTAGAGAAATTCTCTTGGGATACAAAACACAAGTGGCACTTACTTATCTGCATGAAATAAATGGCGTAGTTTGTGTGCTGAAAGAGTCACTGTTAATTCCCTTTTACCATCTGTAAATAACATTTTACATTTCTTTACTTCACAGTTCCATGAGGGAAAAGAATACAGAGGAGTAGGCTGCCATCGATATCCGCTTGTTTGCCAATTACTTAAAGGAATGTCATACAAATTGGTTGGCCTTCTTGCATTGACTGCTCCAGAAAGAGCATCAAGTTTTTCTGCTCGAGATTTACGGTGTAGATACTTTCACCCTGAGGGATTGGAATTTAAACTCCCTCAAGTAACTAAGAATGTAAAACAAGGCGAAAACCGGAAATGTTACTTTCATGCCAGTTTTCCTGTAAACGATTTATTATGTTTATGTAAATGTCTGTCAGAATATAAAAGTCGCACACTTGGATGGCGATCCACAGACCATTCCAAGCCTAACAAGTTACTATTGTCCTACATAAAGCAACACAGACCAGTTTCCTCTGCAACAAATGCACGGTGGACGAGGGAGCTTACAGTTTGCAGTTAGCAGGCATTGATACGTCCACGTACACAGGCCACACTATTCGGGAGGCTGTTGCCACAGAAGCAACAAGACAAGGTTTTTCCATTCTAGATATCTTACAGTTTGCGGATTTGTCACAACAAATCACCTTTATTCAGCTTATTATCAGCCTCAATTTAACCGTAATATGGGGAGGGCAGTTCTGTGGAAAAAATCATCGTATTCTGGTGATAGACTTTGAACATGCATTGTTAAGATGAGCCGAGTATTTTGAAGCATAATTGTAGATCATACAAGGGCTGCTTGCAGCCTGGGGCCGGTTGTTCAAAACTAGGTTCAGTGGCGTAGCCAGCACCGATAATTAGGGGGCCCATATTCATATATTCATGTTAACAGACTGTAAAGACAATGGATTTGAAAAGAAATTAATCCTGCGTATCACGAATATATGAATATGCCCCCCCCCAATTATCTTTCTGGCTACGCTACTGGTTTGGTTAACGAGTTAACCCGGCCCTAGTTAAGCTAACCGGCTTTTGAACAACCGGCCCTTGTAGTGTAATATTTAGTATAGAAGAAATACGAGGCGAGATTAATTTAATTTAATCCCTCCCTTTCCGTATCCCTAGTTATTGTATGTTATGCATGTTCCGGGTTACTTTGTTTCTTTTAGGCCAGCGTTGACAAGTCGTCTCATTTCAGGGACGCGGGCCCGGGCGGGGTCAGCGACATTGGTGGTGTAGCGTGTTAACTTTATGTTCTTGCTATAGTTGTTACTTTCAAATCACTGTTTTATGAAGAAGTGAGTAAAGTACATTGCTTTGTTAAATCTCACCTCGTATTTCTCGTATAATTAATAATATTATTACACTACAGGCTGCAAGCAGCTCTTGTATGATGTAAAATAAACAATATAGTTTTGTAAATGAGTTTCTAATCACGGAATATTGGTGAAGGTACCTTGGCTTTTGTTCCTTGTGCATAAGTCTGGAAATTTTTCCCACCTTGGCTGGACGAAACGGTGTAACTCTTCACCAACTGATGTGTGTAAAGGCGTCCTTGAGTACTAATTCCTGTAACAAACGTGTTTCGTTGAAAATCAACCTGCAGCCACTGATGAAGATCAAGGTGCAATGATGACCATCCTCCTCCTTGTCCATTTTGAGGTGTGAAATTTAATCTTCCATTAGCAGCCCCGTGGGCGGCATCCCATTCGCTTGATGCCGTGACTTGGTCATCTTGGATAGCACCACTTTCCATCCCAAGAGCTTTTACAATATCTATAATTACGATAACGCGTTGCATTTTTTCACTGTTTGCAAATATCACCTCGTTACATGGTTAATAGCAACTAATAATAAATACGCGCCTTAATATTAAACGAATGAAGGTTGAATGAGGTTGAGCATGATATCAAAAATATCAATTAAGGCCAATTAAGGTTGTGTTATCCACCAAAGCCGAAGGCTGAGAGCTTTGGCGGGCTTTCACTATAGCTGGAACTTCAGCGTGCAATAATTAACAATTTAAAAACGAGTCACGTGCCTTTATTGTGTAGATTGGCATAATACGAAAGAAGTTTGTAAAATACAAGGTGTATAACCGAGTTTCCTTACGTGCAGGCTTCTCGCATAGTAGTAGCAACCGCTAAGTTGCATGTTATATTGAATATTGCAAGGGAATTTTACATCATTCTGGAGTGCGATACGTTCGTAGCCACAGGGCAAATTACAACCCCAAGCCCGTCTTTTTCCATGTACTTACTATTTTCACAATGTTTTCCTTTGTAACATCCAGAACATTGACACGAAACCAAAAGCTCTTTTGCATCCCAAATCAAGGACCCGTTATTTAGACATTCATTTACTTCATTTCTGCAGCTAGCCTGAAGATTTGAAATAAAATCCCATTTTTTTAATTATTTTATGAAAAAAATTACCATTATTATTAGAATAGAAGTGTGGGAATAGTTTCGTCATTACAATACCACCAATAAAGCTATTCGTTGGTGTTTTTAAAAATGTTGGCTAATGTTGGTATATTTCAATTGTAAACTGCATAATTATAGCTAGTCTACGCACAGACGGAATATGGCGGAAATACCGTCTATATAACAGCGCCAAATTCCGTGTTCTATAATTATTTATCCCCCAAAATCTGGGGGACGCTGTGTGATTGGCTACATATTTAATTACGAAGCCTGATTGGCTACTCAAGATCAACAAAGCTTTCATTGGTTTAGATTGGAATAATAAAAATATTTTTCGTGGGAGTCAACAACAAATGGCAAGCTGTTAAGCTCAAACACAAAGTCTTCTTTGCTCCGTCCTTAAACTAGGTATTTGTCCTCGCTCTCCTGATAATCTCTTTACAAAGGATACACTCGTGAGTACTCGACATTGATCAAGATCAAAAAGACGATAAGGATTTTGTTGCAGACTCAAAGGAAGATCGACGAACATGTGAATTGTGAAATTTGATCATAAATGTTTCGTGCATAAAATGCGAAAATTAATTACTAATTTCAATATACGTCACATTTTGCATAAATTACAGTACACGAAATTTGGCTCTGATACGCAGACCCTCTTTTTCCCCGCCTTTCTATTTCGGGCATGGGTCTGCAGCGCAGGCTAAATTATAGCTAATACTTCAATTTATCACCTTAAATCTGAATTATATTCAAAAATTTACTTTGGAAAGTTATAACCTATCTATAGCATTATTGATTATTGATTCATAATCGATTGGGATAAAACCAACGATAAGGTAACAGCCCATCAAACAAAAGATTCTCGCAAAAACGATATCAAAGCATTCTTACAAAGTGGCTTCTGTCGACATTGGACTTGTAAAACGTCCAAACTTGTTCTATCTTTGAAACTTCATGTTTCTCAAACTCATGTTCAGTTGTGTTGGTTAGTTGACAGTTGATCTTCTTTTCATCCACTTTTTTCTTGTAATTATACGCGACACAAAAACGGTTTACAGCGCACTGAAGTTCACAAAATATGCTCATCTCTTCTGTAAATTGACCAATGATACTCTTCTTCAAGCTTGAAACCCCTAAATATATTCTCCATTTTAGTATTTGTCAATTTTAGCCGATTCCAAGTTGCCGGCCAGGACAATGGTTAGCCATGCAAACATCATATTATCACAATATTAGTGTATTTCCCTAGGCAAAGATAACCTATTCATTGCCGTATTCCATTGTTTTAATATTATACTGTATCAATTGCAGGAACCACTGAGTATTTTCATAAAATACAAAACAATAGTAACTCCGAATAAAGTAAGCATTTTCATTGAACGTTTCGACTTTATTTAGTCATCATCAGGAAGGATTAATTTACATGTGCATGCGTTGTATATATACCATATGTAATTTGATATTGTTCAAGAGAAAACCGATAGTTCTTTGGATGCCTTTGTGCCATGGTTAAGCTCCGGTTTTTGTCGACGGATGCATGGCGACTGCTTCTTTGACCAGTAGATTTGACCAATTTAAAGAAGCACTCGCCATCCACCGAAAAAAACCGGAGCTTAATCATGGCACAAAGGCATCCAAAGAACTATCGGTTTTCTCTTGAACAATATTAAATTACATATAGTATATACAACGCATGCACATGCATGTACATTAATCATTCCTGATACGATGATGACTAAATAAAGTCGAAATGTTCAATGAAAATGCTTAACTTATTCGGAGTTACTATTGCTGTATACTGTATTGCTACGTATAATCATATACTAAACCATTACTAATTAACTGTATTTACCTATTTATTGACGAGTTTGTTAGTGCAAATATGATAGTTGCTTGTGAAAATAGAATCCTTCCAGACTTTTATCCATTATTTTGTACAGTATTTTCGTTTTATGTTTTCAGTACTTTTCTGGCTTCTTTTTGTCCCCAGGGCTGTATTTTTTGTTTAGTGTATACCATGTTTAGTGCAAAAAACTTTCTCCGCAATTTCATTTATTTTGGCGAATTTAGGAATATGCCAACCCCCCCTAATTATCGAGCTCGATACGCTATTGGTCATTACTATAGCAAATTTATACGTTTGCACAATAATAGGACATAATTATATTGTGTCTTTCATGACGCAGTACCATCCAATCATGCATATAAGCCCTTGATTGTCTGTGTTTTAAATTAGTAATTTTATCATGCTAATAAGAAAAGTAAAAATTTAAAATACCGCTCTATGTAAACTATATATCTTCTATTACTATATGCAAACTATATGAAAATTTTACCGATTTCGACCTATCAGCATTCAGTCATTTTACTACGCTAATAATAAAATCATTACTATTCTTTTTTTTAAGCCAAACAGAAGTATACCATTCTCCATACTTTCAAATTGGAAAACTCAGCAAACTGTTAAACTTACTTAATGCATTATTTAATAAAGACTATAAACAATGTCTCGGTTACAAACTAAAATTTTGACCGCTGAGCATTTCGTTAACTTGCACGTAAAATAGTGACAACACTTAGATAAAGAAACCGGATGTTTATATATACGACCTTCAAATCTTTATTATTGCAGCTATCATAATACTTCACCTTCTATAAGGAGAGATATGGATGAAAACGTAATATTTATGGCAAAATATAACACATATTCCTTGAAGTAACTGATTAAGATGGAATAACTGCCCTGACAATAATTATTGTAAAAACTCATTTTAATACGTTTTTTTAACCTCTGTGTACGAATATGTTGCCTACCACAATTCCGGAATCACACGCTAGCGACAACAAAAACAGAGTGACATTTTGTCTCCAACTCCTTCAAATTCATTCATTAATTTACTTGGAAATGGCTTAAAAAATTGAGAGCAATAACACCGTGAAATTTAATCTTGTTCGGTAACATATAAGCCCCGTTTACACTACACTCGATTTATTGGCACGGCACGGCTAAAATGGGTACCCGTGCCTATTTCATTTGTGCTCGGCCTTTGTTTTGGTAGCCTGAACACTAATAAAATTGGGTACGGGTACCAATTTTAGCCGTGCTGTGCCGATAAATTGAGTGTAGTGTAAACGGGGCTATAATTATACTCTGATCCATGATTGCGCACTAAATATAGCTACGCATGAATACTTTTAATAATCATACGTGTCATAGTAAACGCTAGTGACTGAAGGTGCTGTTACACAATGCAATTTTCCTTGCAACTTGCAATGCAATTCTACTCCTAAGGCATCTAAAGTTGACAAATACATTTCTTACGATCTCCTAAATTTTTCCTATCATTTTGAATACTCTTCACAAATTAATATCTCTCAAATACTTAATTGCATCATGTTCGAAGGAAAATTGTGCAGTGTTAAGGCCCGTTTACACTTGCGATTTTTGCTACAATTTCACGTGCGATTTTCCTCTTTAGATAGATGTGAACGAGTAATTATAGCCTGTTTGCGAATGCTCTGATGTGTGCAAGTTGCTATTTGAACATCCGTAACTGATTCACTCGTTCACATCTATCAAAAGAAGAAAACCGCACATAAAATAGCAGCAAAAATCACAATTGTAAACGGGCCTTTAACAGCACCATTTCATAATAATTCATGGCAGACAAGCAGAATTTTGTGTTAAACCGGCACTAGTGTGTTGGAGAATACAAAATCTAAACAAATGTTCAGTTTTCTCTGTGTCTTTGCAAGCAGAAACATGATGACAATTGCACATCCTCGATCGTGTAATAAAAGCATACCGTAGCCGACATATCCTAAAATATAACAAGTACAAACATAACATGATCATAGATAATATCTTAATTCGCTTTCGTGTCACATGCATTAACTTCGCTGTTCTTACTGTGTAATATCATTTTGTTGTAAGTATAGTTCTCAGTTCAAAATGGTTCTCAACTTTTCATTCGTTATGCCCGTTATTACTCGTTATTCGTTATACTCGTTATTCGATCGTCAGAATTGGACACAACGTAATTAAAAGTTCACCACGGGCAATATATTATATTTGCTCACCGCACTTTAGCAATTGAAATACGAAAATAGCATTAAAAACAAGGCGACTTACCCTGCCACAAAATGTTATTCTGTTGCGTGGTAATAATGCCAGTCAATTGCAATAATATTGAACACTGGAATATTATCTTGAGTCCACAAACCATCTTCATGTTATTTCATTCCGAACTTGTGTCGTTTCAGTCGGCTTTTCAAATGACATGCATGGAAAATATGCTTTCTTTTAATTACTTTTAATTATTAATTCAGATATTGATTTCCATGGATGGCCAATAAGGCAGTGTCGTAGACAATGGCCCTATACAGGCTGTCCCAAAAAACCAAAACCATTCAGATCACCTAATGTTAAAATTTGAATGACTCGTTCGCGAATTTTTGCCCGTTGACATTAACGCGACCTATAAAATGCTAAATAAGCCTTCAAAAATTAAACATTAATTTTGCCAAAGAATTAAGGAGATGTCGAAGGTCATTGTGCTTGAGTATTAAATTTAAATATTGTTATTCATATTTGTAAAGCGTATAATTTATATTACTACAGGGTGTCCCAAAAAAACCGAAAACTATTGAAATCACCCATAACAATGCAATTGTTAGAGTTTGAATGCCTAAGCACTCTGTTGGGACCCACAGGTGTATAAATGTATACCATACTCATTTTTATGCATGCATATGATGCAGTAAAATTTGCTTGTTCGCAAAAATGATATTTATTAACAATATTTACAATTTACAAATATGGATAACATTATTTAGATGTGCATCTCAAGGACCATGACCTTCGACATGTCCCCTTTCTCTAGCAACACAAAGCATTTAGCATTTTATAAGTTGCATTAAATCTCCACGGACTGAAATTCGTTAGCACGGCATTCAAATTTTACCAATGAGTGATTTCAATAGTTTTCGTTTTTTTTGGGACACCCTGTATAATAAAAGTCATTTGCGCCGGGGTACAAGCAAATTTTACCATGCATCAAGCACAAAAACGCTTATGTCAAACATGTATACACTAAAACAGGACGTGGTCAATTAATGCGAAAGTCTTTAAACCAATTGAAATAATTCAACGTGGCGCGTGTGCGAGAAAGGCGATTTGATGAAACTGTTTGCAGAGCTTAGAGACCTTAGAATGCATTTTAACTTCCAAAGAGAACAAACTTTATGTTTCTCGTTAATTACTGCATGATTCTTTTATTATTTTAAACGATCATATTTTTATAGTGTCAGACTATGTGCACACGAGCGTCGTTTTCGAGCGTTTTCAAAATCGTTTTTATCCAGTTTATCGATTTGACGCCCTGTCCACACGATCCAAGGGAAAATATGCTTAATATGTTAAATTAGCTTCAACTTCTATTGTAAATTGACGGTGTTTGAAACCGTTTTGGCGTAAAAACGAAAATGAAAACGCTCGAAAACGTTACCGTGTGCACATAGTCTTAATTGACTGTGAACGCAATAAATTTCCAAACTCGAAATTTACATAGCGTTGCGAAATCGCCAGGCTGGCAACGCCACTGTGTGTATCACTGTTGAAAACCATCCACAACGCAAGTTTGGTCTTTACTGTGAACAAGCGAGGTCAACAATCAGTTAATATGGATTACTTTTATGGAATAACAGATCACTTTTGTCGCACCGTATATATGAGACATAACTTTTGGCATGCTGTGTAAAACTACTACATCATTTGGAAAACGAAACCGTATCATAGTGGCAACAGAAGTTATTGGTTATAATATGCGAAATTATCTTGTTTGCTCTTTTACAATTTTACATAACATAATAATTATGTAATAATAGAACATTATCAGTTAAAAACATCCATAAAATTCAACTCTCATCGAGATATGTCCGTACCAGGCCGTTGGTTGGACGCGAATGAAACGGGCAGAAATATGAGGAATCACCATCTGATGGACAGTCGAATTCCGGTCGTCGTTACCTTTGAATTCCTAGAGTTGTGAAAAGAACAAAAATAGGGTGTGGTCGACATTTCGACATGCATAATTATGAACCTTCCTCATGCATGAAGTTGACTCTTCTGTCAAACACAGGAAGTTTTTCTGTTATGTTGATATCGACGAAGTACCTTGACTGTTCCTTCTTGTGTATAAATCTGAAAATTATCTCCAGCTTGGCTGAA
This sequence comes from Dendronephthya gigantea, assembly GCF_004324835.1. Taxonomy (NCBI): domain Eukaryota; kingdom Metazoa; phylum Cnidaria; class Anthozoa; order Malacalcyonacea; family Nephtheidae; genus Dendronephthya; species Dendronephthya gigantea. The sequence goes on from NW_021163115.1 coordinate 390,024, forward strand.
AGAAACGGTGTACCTCTTAACAAACTGATTGAGATTGCTGCGACCTTGGGTACTGATTCCTGTGACCAGAGTGGATCTTTCGAAGTCAACCTGAAACCACTGATTAAGATCTTTTTCATTTGACGACCATGCCCCTGTCATGTTTAATCTCCCTCTGTTCGGATGAACATGACCTCCCCACTGGCTTGATGCATTGATTTGGTTATTACTAATAATACCATTTGCCATCCCAAGAGGTTTCGCAAGCACTGTAAATAAGATGTTTATTTAAGAGTGAAACTTAGTTTTCTGAGAGGGTAGACTTATTAAGGCCATAGAGAATAGTTTGCTCTTTGAGTTTGACGTTTTGCATAGTGTTGTTAAATATGGTTGTTAATTGCTTGTGATTTTCACCATGTAATTTATTAAGTCTCTAAGCTTTCGGCCTGTGAGCTCGGGCCATCTTCAGAGAAAAGTTTAGATACAAACAAACTATGTGCGCAAATACATAACGCACAAACTTATCAGTAGACGAGAACGCACTAACTTATGATCACAAACTTATCTTCACGCACTAAGTTATCAGTAGACGAAATTATTGATCTACTTAAACTTTGCTTTTTCTCAACTTGCTTTCAGTGGTGAGATCAATTCTATGAACAAACAAATGTCGGACCTATGGGTTCACCTCTCTCCAATCCTAGAAAATGTATTAATGGAAGACTTCGAAGAAAGAGCACTAGCCAACTGTTAATTTAAACCTCTATTATGGAAATGTTATGTGGACGAAGTTTTTCCTGATTATTTTGGTCTCACGGGATTGAAGAACTAAACCATCTTCTGGAATACCTCAATGATCTACACCCATCTACTGTATAAACTTTAATAAATCACATGGTGTAAATCACAAGCAATTAACAACTATAAAGAATAGTTTATTCAATCCACAAAAACTTCTCAAATCACATTTATTTTAATCCGTCTGCCTTATAGTCCTTCAAATAAAACAATTCGCTTTTAAAATCGACGTTTTCCTTTCCATAAGCTTGTAAGCGTGTATAACCATGCACGCTAGAGTTAGGTGAAAATGTCATGAAAAAAATTTTACGCCGGCTCATTTAAAATATGATTTAGTCCCGCTTGTGCTAATTTTAATTAGGCTAAGTCACACTCAATGAACACCATAATAATTATTTAACTAGTACTAAGGAATATTGAGGGAGCAATGAAATTGTATGGATTTTGAATATAATATTTGTGTGGTGATTACTTTAAGTATTTCAAACAGTGTAGCGATAATTGCGAAAGTTTTATGTTAACAAAAGTGGAAGAAAAATTTCTTTCACCACTTTTCTTTCCTCTGAAATTTCTCCCTTGTTTACTTTAGTTCTACATGTACAGTAGGGGGCAAAAGTTTGAGTCCAGTCGTTGTAGAATTCCAGTATTAAATCCTTGCAGGGTATTCGAGTTAAGACATGCGTGTTAGTGTTTCTGAACTTCTCATTCCTTTACACTGCCCAAGATGGCCGGGGAAAGGTGCAAAGTGATGGTGCACAAGGACTAATAGTTGCATTAAGTATTGAAGAATTTTTTCCTCGTAAGATCGCAGAAAAAGTGGGAATTTGAAAAGATGGTATGAAACTAACCTTGGAGAGGTTCGAAGAAACTAAATCACACTCAAGCAAACATTTAGCTGCTTCGGTCATGCTGGGTTTGGCAATATTGAAAGATATAATAGGATCCTAATTAAAGAAAAGTATCATCCATACCTTGAAGGACATGGAATTTCATCTGGTACAAAGATGATCGCGCGTCTAATTACATGATAACCACCCTAAGCACATGCACACCTTCTATGTGCCAGAAATCTGTTAGAAGCAAACTCGTTCTGGTGATCTCGTTCTCATGGCTTTCTACCTCAAGTTCCAGATCTGAAACTTATGGTACACTTGTAGGACCGTTCTAACCGGAAAAGGGCGAGGCACAGACCACCAGCGAGGATGACTTGACGCAAGTGGTCAAAGAATGCTGGCTGAGAGGTATTCAACGCGCAACATTAAAAGACCTATATGGAATTTATGCCGGAAACAATAAAAGCCGTTTCAAGAGGAAAAAAGAGGGATACTAAGAATTGACATGTAATGCATGTTTGCACATTAATTATAACATAGCTACGTTAAATGAATATCATAACATCCCATAGTTTTTGTGCACCAAATATTTCTCAGTTTACTTACTTACTTTTTCTAGTTCATTTATCTGTAGAATATTAATATATGCTGCTAAAACAATGAAATACAGTTACTGGACTCAAACTTTTGCCTCCTACTGTATAGTACTGTCGAAAAAAAAAAAACAAAAACCAATGTCGACATAGTTCAAACCTCGGTTGAACCAAGGTTAGACACAGGTCGATCCGTGGTAAGAGTGAGGTTAAACCTCTGTCAAAACTCGGTATCATCCATTGACTCTGACAGACATTTCTTTAGATGTTTTCGATTTGATTATTGTGTTGTCGTTCTCAGCGGTTCATAACATTCCGTTCGAACGGCAACCGCGATCGTATCATAACCGCAACCTCACTGCAACCCAACCGCAACCCAACCGAAACTCAACCCCAAATCAACCGCAACCCAACTGCAACCTAACCGCAACCTACCTGCAATATAACACTGCGCTTGCGGTCAGGTCGCGGTTAGGTTGCGATTAGGTGGTGGTCGGGTTGGGGTTAGGTTGCGGTTAGGTTGCGGTTCAGTTGTTGTTAGACTGCTGTCGACCGATAGAAACCGCAGAAGATCGCAAGGCAAAATACGATCGTGGTTGCCGTTTGCTTCTGAATGGAATATTATGAACTGGCTGCTGCTATAAAGCGACAACAAAATAATCAAATCCAAAACATCTTAAGAAATTAAATGTTTGTCAGAGTGAGCAAGACCAAGCTTCGACAAAGGTTCAACTCAGGTTTGACAGTTTACCAAAAAACCCAAACATTGTCGTAGACTGTCCTTTGTGTTAGGTTATTTTGTTGACAGTACTGTAATTACCGTTCTCGCAACGACTTCCTTCGTAACATTCCAAACACTGACACAAATACTGTTTTTCTGGATCCCAAATCATGGTCCCTCCGTTATGACATTCATTCATTTCTCCTCTGCAGGTAGCCTTCAAAATTCAAATATTGTATGATAATTACCCCTGGGAATAACTTTTTGGACTATGAGAACTTTTAACCGTTAGTTAAGAGGCTGATATTCCCTGATAATATTCCCTGATAATGATCTTTATAAAGCTCCAATATAACGAAGATGGTATTATTCAAACCAAATTATATTAAAAACAAAGAATACATTCTTACAAATTGACTTCTGTCCACGTTAATTTTGTAAAACGTCCACACTTGCTCTTCTTTGGCAACTTCATGTTTGTCAAAATTATGCTCCGTTGTGTTGGTCAGTTGACAGTTAAACTCATTTCCATCGAGTTTTTTCTTGTAATTATATGCGACGCAAAAACGGTTTACAGCGCACTGAAGTTCACAAAATATATCAATTTCTTCAATGAACTGGCTGATGATATTTGTTTTCAACTGGGACACCCCTAAAAAGAAGCATATCAGATGATCGAAACGTAGCTTTATTGTCTTTATCCCCAAGCCGCGGGTAGTGTAGCAGCTCTTCGCAAGAATGATTTTTATTGGCTGAACTTTACAATACATTTCTGTTTCAACCAATAGCTTAGCTTCGTTCTTTAGAAAGCATAGAAAGGCATTATCCAATTGGCCGAAAGAGGGGCTGCGAACCACCGTGCGAGGGTAATAATTCCGCCGGGAGATTAAATACATGCGGGTATTTTGACAGAAGATAGCGGTCTCCAAAGTTGTCCAAATTCTATGTTATGGACGTTCGACGTTGAGTGGTTTTGTAAGTTATGCGCATGCGCGGAATTTAAGAAAAATATTTGACAAAGTGAAATGGGCGTTAGTTTTTTGTTTTTGGAGATTTTTTCTAAAAAAAGTGATAAAGGGTTTTTTAAAGTTGAAATTTGAATTTCGATAAAACAAATGTCAATTCAATCAATTGTCAATTTAATATGCATGGGACACGCATGCGCGTATAATTATAAGCATTCTAAAGTTCTCTTGATTAAACCGTTCTATCTTCGCACTTTTGAGTTATGTTGTTTATTTGAAAATTCTCTGATAGCCTTAAGTTGTATAAACATTCACAGCATGAAAAATATTTCAGTATATAAAATGACAGTTTAATCTCTCTCTATAAGTTTTTTTTCGAAACACATTTTCTCGTTAATTTGAGCGATTCTAATGAAGCCCCTATAGCCTTATTAGGGACAAATTTTGAAACGCATAGACTATGATTGGTACACTTTCCCGTAATGGACCGGCGTTACCAGCGATCATTACGAGATGAAAAACAGAGAAATTCTAAAAGAAAAAGGCACAAATAAATGCTCAAGAATCAAGCCGATCAGAAACCAGACGCCAGTTTCTTTAGACAGCCAATCAGAACGCAAGAATATTACGGAATTGAGTCGCAAACTTAAGTCAAAATGCGAATTGACCAACGAAATGGATTAGTCTCAGATTATTCAAAAGTGACGCAGACATCTGCTTTTTTGGCTAATCTCCTCGCTGGCTCAAACGATGCATGAGATATACAACTGGAGCTACTGTGGAGCATTTGAAAATTAATATGCGAACTTCTGACGCTGTATTGAATATTTAACTGGAGTACTTGGAAGTTTTCTGAATTATTATATCTGTGCAATTTTTACTCTAGTCTGTGACTAGTTTGACTTCCCCTAGATCCGCCCTAGCAAATAAATGCACTTTCATTTTGTATAATTTTTGCTTCGAATCATACTTGGTTTCTAATTCATAGTTTTAAAATGGATCGAATTAGAGAATACTAAAGTCACAGTCCAAAAACCTCTAATATATTATTTTATCATTCCTACTCGTCAAATAATATTATTTGACTTTAATCTCTCTATTTCGCCGTTCTAATATTATAAGGTATATGGCTTGTATTCTCTAAAATTACAAAACACAAAATTAAGTATTTATTATAACATAAACATTGTTATCTTTCAGTTATACTTAAAATCATATAAAAATTGATTTCGCTTTACCATGGCCAATTTCTGATTTTTCAGAAACAGTCAAACATGCAAGTTGCAACGAAAATAACTGCGAAAACATCCACATTTTGAAAGAGATCAGTCTTCATGTTTCCAATGCGATGGATTTCGTTTCGTTTTCGTGTTTAATAAACAATATCGGTCCATAAAAGCTAAGTATTCTTTTATGTGAGCTGCAGCTGCGAGTGAAATTAATTACATAGAGAATAATGCATGATGCACTGAAATATGGAATTTATTTCGAGTGTTGAGAATGATATCGAACGAGTGAGGACAGCAAACGAGTGAGCATAATGAAAGTTTTCCCCCTTCCTGATTCCAGTTCAGTGGATCAATCACGATAATCGCACATGTGTTATTATCATGAATAATCAACGCACATGTTTTATTATCACTTTTCATTATCACAATGCCAATGGCGGATTCGTCATTAAAACGTTGCTTAGGCTATGTGCACACGAGCGTCGTTTTCGAGCGTTTTCAAAATCGTTTTTGTCCATTTTATTGTTTTGACGCCCAGTCCACACGTTCCAAGGAAAAATATGCTTTATCTTATAAGTTAGCTTCTACTTCTATTGTAAATTGACGGTGTTTCAAACCGTTTTGGCATGAAAACGAAAATGAAAACGCTCGAAAACGTTACCGTGTGCACATAGTCTTATTTTATAATAAAGTACAATAAAGAACGTGTTGTTTATCATTGTACATGATAATAAATTTCGATTTATCACTGTCACTGTCATATATTTTATAATAAATGAGATAATAGTTCGTGCACGGGTCCACGCGTGTTCGAATTTTTTTCTGATCGCATTTTTTTCTGATCAGGGCTCATTGTACTTGACAAAATTAAAACGTTTGTGCATGACTGACATGAATTTGTTTGTAAATAAGTACTTAAAAATTTGTTTGTAAAAGTACTTAAGTTTTATAATTTTATATAATTTGCACGTATCATTAATACTTTTGATGTGTAAAACAAAGAAATTACATACGAGTGTAAATGTAAGTCATATTTTAAACTGCTAAATCCTTTTCTCAGTGCCGCGGGACTCTATGGGAGTTAACATCACACAGTACTGTTGTCATATTTGATCTTGATCCCCATCTTTCCTATACTTTGTCAGTTTGTCTCTAAACAAACTCAATCTTATGCACAGTGGGTTTCATGCAGTGACATTAATTTTTGTTATTTATCGTAAATTTTAATTAACATATCTGCATGTGCTGGGCAGGTAATTTATACATATGGACGTACGCGTGTACATTTTCCGGAAACAAGTTGAAGAATTAATTTTTTTCTGAAAATTCTGAATGTGTAAAAACATAAAATTGCACAACGGAACTAAACTTCACGTCAACCTGGCACGCAACTGCGTGTAGATATTATTCCGAATTCAGTTATCTATTTTAGTTATTTGCGTGTTACTCGATCAGCTGAATTTACTTTATTTTGGGTGTACTGCAGCAAATCAACAAATTTCAGACTTGTTGACATTGTATCACTACATCGAATACAGCCATAAAACTTGGCTCTGATCGAGATATGACCATACCTAGACTTTGAATGGATGCGAATGTATCGAACAGATATTAAGAATAACCGATGCGATTCATATATTCATGTTTACATGCTTTGAAAACAATAGCATTTAAAAGAATCAGTCAGGCAAGTTGTACTAAAGACTCCGTTACACTGAGCAATTTTCTTCGCATCTTGCAATGCAGTTATAAGTTATATTTGAGGCATGTTTTCTAAAGAGTGTTTGGAATCCTAAGAAAACGTTTTTGCATTTATCAACATGCATGCAGTAATTTTAAAGTTAACAAAATGAGCCGTTGCTCGTAATTTTAGTTTCTGAGATTTAAATTAAGGATCTCTCGTAATTTTCGCAAGTAACCCTTGACCCTTCCCAGCACAAATTATCGTGCAAGATTTATATGCCTTACAACAGTATACGCAAAGCTCAATACCGGCTGTAATGCGTGATCTCATGAGTCAAATTGCGCCCTTAAAATTTACTTTAAACCCTCAAAACATTCCGTATTAATATTATCATTCAACATTTCGACAAAATTGCAGTTGTCATACATAATCGACTTCCAGTTACCCCAATTAGTTTAGAAATTTATTTTGACTCACCATGACGAATTGCCAGATATTGTGAGGCAGTGAGAAACACGAATTGCAGCTGCAAAAATATGGAAGTTTGTAGGAACATCAGGATTAGATAAAGTTTCTTCATTTCTCAACTGCGGTTGAATTCCTCCTGTGTTTACAGAATAAATATACAGGTATGTTGATGTTCCTTTAAACATGCAACAGCGAGAGTGAAATACAATCTCACGATGACCCGATATAATGATGATGAATTTTCAACTTACTGCTGTCACTCAATCTATTGTGCTAATTAAAGCTTTTTGTTAAGCTTTATTGAGCTCTTTTTCTTAGCATTTTTCAATAATAAGCTAACGACGCGGCAGTTCGATGACGCGCTTGTAAAACAAAGAATCTCCACACGCGATACAATAAGCACGCTTAATTTTTGGTCCCATGACAGCAAAATAATTGACAAGCGTCGTCGAGCATCGTAAATCGTAAACTCCCTATTATTGCTTACTTACTCCCTTAATTTAACTTATTACACCCTAGTATTACGCGAGACAATAAGTATATGTATAACTTGTGGTCCAATGACATGTTATCATTCTTACAACGCCTTCAAGTGAGGCATTTTTTATGGCTTCTCGACGACACGAAAGCAGCTGCAACGTGATGGCTGTTCGATTGTTTATTCGTAACTTTTTACTTGGAAAAAATTCTTAAATGAAGTAAACATCGAGCAGGCCGAATTTAGTTTAATATCATTCAGCGAATCATTATTGCCGATTTCAGATTACGTTTCCGCGCCGAATTGCGAAGTACGTTTGAAAATTGGGAACTACGTTTCGAATCACGAAATTACGCTGCCAACTTCCTTTTGCAACGAACTAGCTACGTTCTTTGCAATTTCTTGTTACTTGCGGCTTTTTCTTGCGTTACGAAGTGGTTACGTTCCATATTCTTAATTATAAATTGCCTGAAATCCGGAATACTTCACGGCCTTTAAGGCTAATTTCCACTCCGGAAAACGAGCAGCGGATCGGATCGGATCGGAACGAAAGATAATCCGCGTGCGCCGTGTGTTGAAATTTTTGGCTTGTATTGATCCGAAAGCGTCCCAGACCTGTTAAAAAAAGTTCAAATAGTTTTAACTTTTTTTTATCCGATCCGAAATCACTTCATGGATCGGACCAGGCTCGGAGAAAAATCCGATCCGATCCGATCCGATCCGCTGCTCGTTTTCCGGAGTAAAAATTAGCCTTCAGTTTTTACCTAATTGCTAAGAACATGGTACTTCGTTGCAAAATAAATTCAAATTTACGATTCGAAGTAGTTAAGGAAGTTGGCAACGTACTTCCAAGTATTTCGATCATCAATAATTGTTAAATTCTGCTTTACCGTTGTCTGTACGAGAATACAAAGGCTAACATGACCAGTAGCGTAGCTAGCCTGTCGATTTGTTCCACTGTGCGAAAATTTTACTGTTCACTGACTGCATGTGAAAACAATAGATTTCTAAAGACATGAATGATTTTAACAACTCGAAATCTACATAGCTGGACAAAATCGTGAGGCTACGCCACTGAACATGACTGCAGTTTACACATTAGAATTCTCGTGTGTATTTTGTAAAATGACACTACGTATTTTCGCTTTTGTTTTAGTACTAATTTTTCTCTTCATAATTATTACAGTTATAAGTTACTTACTCTGCCGCAAAACGTGATTCTGTTGTAGCTGTTGTGTTGAAATAAGGCTAGCCTGTTGCATTATTAATATTAAACATTGGAATAGAATCGAGAGCGCACAAACCATCTTCATGATTTTTCAATGTAAACTTGTGTAATGCGTTTCGATGGTATTCGCACCACACGGATTATACGCACCACGGCGCGGATATGGCCGGGTTCTACGGACAATTAACTCGTCAACCAATATCAGGAGAGAGGATTTTGAAAAACCCATATCATAAGATGTATTAACTCATTAACATTAGCTGATCAGACTGCTGCCTGAATTGTATAACAAAAGAAAAGAAAGCATGTTTTCTATGTATCCCAGTAGCGTACGTAGCCATGCAGCCTGACGATTTGTTCCGCTATGCTAATATTTTTTAGTGTTCATTGACTGTGAAAACAATAAATTAGTCACAGGTAACGACTAAATAGAAGCTGTAATGATTATAACTTTAAACATGCAGATAGATGAAGCCTAAACATGTGCTTGGTATTATATACAGTTTGCATTATATTGTTAAACGACCCCTTCGTGCCCCAAACCAAGTCATCAAACTTCTTCTAAAATAGTGCAGCCCGTGATATTTTATACTCTACAACTATAGTGCGTTATTGTGCATTGTTCATGGTACAGTGTGCAAAGTGTTTTCATTTCCGTGCAGTGTCCATCACGTGCAAAACCCTTGTGTGCATATAAGAGACAATTTCTCTTATATTACAATATCAATATCTCTTATGAACAACCATAAAATTCGACTCTCATCGAGATATGTCCATACCAGGCCGTTGGATGAATGCGAATGAACCGAGCAGAAATATGAGGAATCACCGTGTGATGGACAATGGAATTCCGGTCGTTGTTACCTTTGAATCTCTATATTTATGAAAGGAGCAAAAATCAGGTTTATTTAAAATCATGATTTCATTGAAATTCGTTTTTGTCTAGTAATATAGACAAGTCGTAGAGGAAAGCCGGTTAGTAGTAATTAGCTAAATATCGTGTAAAAAAATTCTCGACATATCGATATGCATAATTATGAACCTTCGTCGTGCAGGAAGTTGACCCTTTTGTCAAGAACAAGAAGTTTTTCTGTTATTTTGATATTGTACATGTTCAAATACCTTGATTGTTCCTTCTTGTGTATAAATCGGAAAATTATCTCCAGCTTGGCTGAATGAAACAATGTAACTTTTAACAAACTGATTAAGATTGGTGCGTCCTTGGGTACTGATTCCTGTGACCAGAGTAGATCTTTGGAAGTCAACCTGAAGCCACTGATTAAGATCTCTTTCATCTGATGACCATGCCCCTGTCATGTTTAATCTCCCTCTGTTCGGATGAACTTGACCTTTCCATTCGCTTGATACATTGATTTGGTTATTACTAATAATACCATTAGCCATCCCAAGAGGTCTCGCAAGGACTGTAATTAAGATGTTTATTTAAGAGTGAAACTTAGTGTTCTTAGAGGATAGACTTATTAACGCAATAAAGAAAACTTTGTGCCTTATAGTACTTGAGATAAAATAATTCGCTTGAAAAAATCGACGTTTCCATTTCCAGAAGCTGCATGTACACTGACGCTACAACAAGGTAAAAATGTCATGAAAACATTTTAACGCAAGCTCAGTTAAAATATGATTCAATGCTGCTTGTGCTAGTTTTAATTATCACACTCAATGAACACCAAAATATTTAACTAAAGAAGCTTGATGGAGCAATATGATTATATAGGTTGTGAATGTAATATTTGTGTGGTGATTACTTCAACTATTTCTACCAGTGTAGCGAAAATTGCGAAAGATTAATTTTAATAAAAGTTAAAGAAAAAGCTCTTTGACCCCCTTTCTTTCCTTTAAAATTTCTCCCTGGTTTATTTTGGTTCTATACGTACACAGTACTGTCCACAAATAACCGGTTGAACCGATGTCAGACGGATGTCGAAACGCAATGGGGGACCGGGGTTAAACCAGGATTGCAAGATTACTGAATTAATTACCAAATATTTTCGCAATCACTGTTTCCTTTGTTTTAAACAAAGATGTCAAGGGACAGTCTACGACAATGTTTGGTTTTTTTGGTAAACTGTCAAACTTGAGTTGAACTTTTGTGGAATTTTGGTCTTGCTGACTCTGAGAGACATTTAATTTCTTAAGATGTTTTTTGATTATTTTGTTGTCGCTATTAGCAACAGCCAGTTCATAACATTCCGTTAGGAAGCGAACAGCAACCACGATCGTATTTTGCCGTGCGATCTTCTGCGGTTTCTATCGGTCTACAGCAGTCTAACAACAACTGAACCGCAACCTAACAGCAACCTAACCGCAACCTAACCGCAACCTAACCGCAACCTAACCACAACCTAACCGCAACCTAACAACAATCTAACCACAACCTAATCGCAACCTAACCGCAACCTAACCGCAACCTAACCACAACCTAACCGCAACCTAACCACAACCTAACCGCAACCTAACCGCAACCTAACCACAACCTAATCGCAACCTAACCGCAACCTAACCGCTACCTAACCACTACCTAACCGCAACCTAGCCGCAACCTAACCGCAACCTAACCACAACCTAACCACAACCTAACCGCAACCTAACCACAACCTAATCGCAACCTAACTGCAACCTAACCGCAACCTAACCACAACCTAACCGCAACCTAACCGCAACCTAACCACAACCTAATCGCAACCTAACCGCAACTGCAGTGTTAGGTCATTTCTAGACAGTAATGTAATTACCGTTTTCGCAACGACTTCCTTCGTAACATTCCAAACACTGACACAAATATTGTTTTTCTGGATGCCAAATCATGGTCCCTCCGTTATGACATTCATTCATTTCTCCTCTGCAGGTAGCCTTCAAAATTCAAATATAGTATGATAATTAACCGTTATTCTGCGAACTCGAGTCGCATATTTAGCAGTTTTTCTGCGAACTCGAGTCGTATATGAGCTGATAGCAGACGAAGCGCGTAAATGTCGCCCTTTCGGTGCATTTTGGTGTGCTATTATCAACTAGGCTTGGATTTCAATTTCACTCAACTCCCCAAATCTTTCAGCCATTTTGTTTACTTTCTCTACTTGACAGATATGAGCTAATATCTGTCTAGTATAGCCAACCAATGAAATTGCAGCATACCTCATATCTCGCGCTTGTGTATATAATAATTACCCCTTCTAGCAATAACTTTTTGCGCTTTGAGAACTTTTAACCGTTAGTTAAGAGCTCGAATATATATGACGAAGATGCGTATGAAATCAAAGTATAGTGAAAACAAAGAATACATTCTTACAAATTGACTTCTGTCCACGTTAATCTTGTAAAACGACCACACTTGCTCTTCCTTAGCAACTTGATGCTGGTCAAATTTATGCTCAGTTGTGTTGGTTAGCTGACAGTTAAACTCTTTTTCATCGGCTTTTTTCTTATAATTATACGCTACACAAAACCGGTGTTTAGCGCACTGAAGTTCACAAAATATATCCATCTCTTCAATGAACTGACCGATAATATTTGTTTTCAACTGGGACACCCCTAAAAAAGAAACATATCAGGTTAGAGAAACGTAGCTTTATACTCTTTATTATATTAAGTGTATACAAATTTATATACAATTGGGTTGACACTTCACAGCAGTGACTCAGCGTCTCCTCGCAGGTTAACCGCACTAATTAGCTATATGCGTGTATGCATTATTTTTGTCCATAAATTATCCGAAAGAGTCTTTTAAAAGAAGTTTTTAGTCTAGTCATGGCAAATTTACACGATTGCATATTACTGTGTTCATGCATACTCCACAATAAACTGACCCTAAACCCCATATTATGAAGCGGAAAGATTTCGATGTAATTAGTTTAATTTTCAATAGAAGTACATAATTAATGCATAAGATGCAGGTTCAGTCATTCACAAGACGTGAAATATAATATTATACGGCCAATTTTTTTTTAAAAATGGTACAATGCCAAATGAATAATAATTATCGAAAGTTTTAAAAATAATCCTTTGCGAATTCGTGTGGTTTGCTTATCAGTACTCAAACAAACAAGTACGCCCTTCTTTGATTAGCTACCTAACTATTTTAGATATTTGATTTGCATTGATGACAAAGTTAATAATAAAGGCAGCTGTCGCAAAAAATAGCTGCTGTGGAATATTTCATTACAGGTCATGCAACTAGGGTGCATGGATCTCCACTGAGTCACTGAATGAGTGATTCACAAATGATTTGCTTGCTAGCGAAATATTTGCATATTTTCTTTTAAATTGAGAACAGTCAAATTGAATTATAGTTTATTTATTCATGCTGTTAAAATTCTAAATAAAATATAGCTACATTTTTTTTGCCAACGAACTCTTTCTCTGTACAAGTGGAAATCCAGCCGTATAACAAACTTGAGTGTCTGTTGTATTAATTAAGGCGAAAAATTGGCTGATTTTTATGTAGTATGAGTAAGTACAATATAGTGCAAAACGTTATTACAGCAATAAATGAAACTACAGATTGATGCATTGACGTACTGTATGTGTGATTAATATGAAATTATAATGTCTGTGTGGTCTGGTCAATATTTTCTTAGAGATCCAGCTTTTTAACTTAAGTATTTCAGAATAATGGCGAAAATTACGTGTTTAAATTAGAGGTTTTAAAATGCAAGTGCAAGAGATGCACGATTAGTTATTATTTAAATAATTTTTAGGCCTTCATAATTACATAATTTTCTTCTGTCAGTTTGCTATAATTATTATTGACTTTTAATAAATTTTCTAGTTTATGCGTGATTTTTTCACTTCGCTGCAAGTGTTTAGAGTCAAACGTTTCATGAGTTATTTTACTGATTGCAGATGACACTGAAGAATGCCTCAATTGTTTACATCAAGAATAAATCAATAGCTGCTTATAGTTAAAAAGATAACTCTTCTACATTTAAAAGCTCTGCTCTGCGTCTCTACTGTACCAGCAACGAATAACTAGCTGCGGATTTATCTATTCTTTCTGTCCGACAATCTTCTCTTTTGCAGGCGATTACGCGTTCAAAAAAAATCTGTCGTGTAGAATTTATTTTTTGAATTTGGCTGCAGCCAAATATGCGTAAGGTATATTTCTGTACGTACCTATATAGGTTTTTATTTTGAACAAGTTTTATAATGTTCATAATTATTACCTTTCCTTCACTTCATCGGCCCAAAAATTAAAGTAGTATATATTGATGATTGTATACTGAAAGAATAAAGTCCTTTGATTGTTTCCCCATGCTTGTAACTCTAAAAATTTTGGCCATCGGAAATTTTCTTAAAATTCTGAAACAATTACAACGTAAACGAAAACAAGCAGATTTGTGTTTCCACAAAAATTTGAAAATCGTTTGCTAACTGTAATTTTAAATATTATCGGCATTTTGCACAAAGCATTAGGCCCATTTACACTGCCAAAGTCTTCAAAGCACCACTCAGCTTTGGGTTCACAAATTAATACTCAATTTTTTTAAAAAAAAAGCAACTTTCTAAAATGATAAAGATCGGTAAAAATATAAAATTGCACAACGCAACTAAACCGTCAAGCTGGCACGCAACTGCGTGTTGTTATTCTTCGAATTCATTTATATTTTACTTTCTTTTGGGGTAGTGCAACAAATCTACAAATTTCGGACTTGTTGACATCGTGTTACTGTTATATCGAATTGTAGCCATAAAATTTTACTCTGACCAAGATATGACCATATCAACACGTTGAATGGATGCGAATGAACCGAGCTGAGAAATAACCATGCGATTCATATGTTCGTGTTTACATGCGATAAAAACAATAGCATCCAAAAAAATCAGTCAGGCAAGTTGTACTAAAGACGCTGCTACACTATGCGATTTTCTCTGCAATTGCAATGCAGTTATAATTGAGGGTTGTTAATTTGTAAAGAGTGCTTGTAATGCTAAGAAAACGTTTTTGTATTTACGCACAGCAATTTTAAAACTGACAAAATGAGCCGTAACTCGTAAGTTATTTTAGTTTACTAGTTCAGGTAGAGCCGGTCATTCAATTTTGTACAATTAATAAAGGTTTTGTTCTAATTTTCACAAGTAGCCCTACACAGCCCAATTTAAATTGCAGGACTTATATGTCTATTACTACACTTTTTGTCGCCAAACTCAATAACGGCTGTAATACGTGAACTCATCAGTAAAATTGTGCCCTTAAATTTCACTCAAAACAGTCTGTATTAGGCTAATATGATTCAACATTTCGACAAAATTGCCATTGTCATACATAATCAATTTTTTGTTACTCAATTTAGTTTAGAAAACCTTCACATCAGATAATCTAATATATAGCAATAATAATAAAGAATGACATTTTAGTTCTATGTTGGCTCACCATGACGAATTTCCAGATATTGTGAAGCAGTGAGAAACACATATTGCAGCTGCAAAAACATGGAAGATTGTAGAAACATCCGAATTATATAAAATTTCTTCAATTCTCAACTGTGGTTTAATTCCTCCTGTTTACAGAATAAATATACACATATGTTGATGTTCTTCAAATATGCAGCAGCGAGAGAAGGAGTATACGTAAATGAAATACAATCTCCCTATGACCCGATTTAAGATTAAACTGATGATGAATTTTTAACTTACCGCTCTCACTCATGCAGTCTATTCTGTTTAAGCTTTTTGTTAAGCTATAATAAGCTAAGCTACCGCAACCCGTGGTCATTATTATTAGCGAGTTTAAGATTCACGACGTGGCCAGCTCGACGACGCGCTTGAAAAACAAAGAAACTCCACACGCGAGATAATAGGTATGCATAATTTGTCGTCCCATGACAGCATTGCCATTCTTACGACGCCTTCAAATGAGGCATTTTTATGACAGGGACACGAAAGCAGCTGCAACGTGATAGCTGTTTGATAGTTTATGAGTAACTTTTTATAGGCATTTTACTAGAAAATTTTTTTTAAATGAAGTAAATATCGAGCAGGAATTTAGTTTTATATCATTCAGCAAATTTGTGCACTTTTCCACTTAAGCTACCACCATTATGAAAAGCGACCGTATTATTTTTCCAATCATTATTGCTTTAATTCAGGTTATAAAGTTAACTAAACATTTCATCAAAAAATTAATGGAATGTACAGTCAAAATGTAGATATGCTTGGTCATACATATTTTTCGCGGTTTTTGGTTTGCTTTCGAAAATTATTTTTTTACACGTAAAAATATCGCATTTTTCTGGGTGACGTAAAACTCTATAAATTATACCACATGCATGTTCATATAAAAAAAAAATATATATATATATATATATATATATATATCCAAATAATTGACTGTAACAAAAAGATCACAGAACTTGACAATGGTTGGAGAGCGCTCAATACCATTACTGGCAGAGCGATAATATATATTTATTGAAAGACTAGCTTAGCTACTCGGAGTTTCACGCTATAAAGCGATCATCAGGCTAATGGCAGGTCTGGTTGCTATTCTCTATATTTACATCGTGATATAAGGTGTCGAATTACGTGTCTACATTTCGTAAAGAGTTCAGAGCGTTTGTTCAGCAGTGTTCTAGTTTTGTCTTTCATGATATGGAGTTTCTCCTCAAGGCAGAGGTTGCATCTTCTTGAACCGGCTTTGTAGGCTGGGACAGTTTTCAGTAGGGACCATGAAATCGAAAAATCTTTCTTAGCTTCCTTCAGCTTCCATATGTGTTTCGACAGTTCCGTCTCCTTGGCATACTTCTTATTCGCGAAAGATTTTGCGTGATTTCGGTAGCGTGTTTTGAAAACGTCCGCAGTGACTCCGATGTACCTGGCTGGTGGATCGTTGTTGCGCGTGGACACTTCGGCTTGGTAGACTACGTTTGATGTGAGGCATTTACCTTCAGCTGGGCATTTTTCCGGTAGTCTGCAGTTGCATTGTCGTTGTTTGCTTGTGTCGTTTGTGTTTGCGTTTGTCTGTTTTGTGTGTTTGTTCAGTATTTTCTTGTTGTGTTTGTTTATGAATGAGCGCATGTTGTCAAGACAGCCGTAGCTGATTCGTACGTTATGTCGATTGAAAATTTTATGGAGTTGATTGGAAGGTGGGAAGTGTTTGTCTAACAGATGTAGGAATTGTTGTCCGATGTTCGTTTTTACGTTTTTCGAATAAGGGGGGTTATACCAGATTATATGGCGATGCCGTTTACGTTTTTGCGTTGTGTTGCTGCTGTCGATGTCTACGTTGTTGGTTGGTTGCTCGTACGTAAGTGTTGCGTCGTAGTTGCTTTGTCTCAGTGCGTTGTTGTACAATTGAGACGCAGCGTCAAAAGTTGTTTTGTCGCATGATAATTTGTTGATTCGCTTGTTGATGGATGATGGAAGTTGTCGTGTGATAGCGGGTGGGTGATTGGAAAGGCGGTTGATGTATAGTGGGTCGTCGTTGGGTTTTCTGTAGGGTTTGTATGTTCCGTTAGCCAAGTCAAGTGTGACGTCAAGAAAATTTACCCGCTTCAAGTTGGCCGTGGCGGTGATTTTCAGCCCGAAATTCGAGAAAGTTTTAGTCAACTGTTTTCTGGCTTTGTCACATAATCTGCCTGATGTAGTGCGTATAACGGCGAGGCCGTCATCGCGGTACAGTCCGACGTTCTCCAGTTGCCCTTCAAGTTTATTCAAGATGAATAGACGACGAGTCGCAGATTTCGGCCCCATCAAAACTTCCCATCGTGACATCAAAAGCGTTTGCGGCATTCGACTTTGTCCACGTTTGGTTGTTGTTGAATAATAGTGATTGTCTGGCGTGCTTGATTATTTTGATATCCTGATCGCTAATTTTGGAAAACTGTTTAGCCCATTCAATTGCTTTGTCGAGTAGTTGCTCAGTAATTGATGGGTAGAATTCACATATGTCAAAGTTCAGGAAAGTGTGTTTGTCCTTGTTTTTGATATCCTTGAACCACGCGATCGTGTCATCGGTGTTGCGCCATTGGTTGCTGTTTGTCTGCTTGCGGATGTTGTTGTTAATACTGTCGAGGATTGTCTTACTAACCTTTCCGAGGTTGCTCTTGGCAGGATTAATAAGACGGCATTGCGGGTTATTTTCGAAGTTTTCTTTGTGGTCCTTAAGTGAGATAAACGCTGGTGTTTGGGCCATAGGTTCGATGCGATTATCGATTTCGAGTTTGGAGGCAATGGTTTTCAGTTCGTTATTGATGTCCTTCGCGGTGTTGACGTTGGCTATCTTGTATGCCTTGGTCACATTTTCTGATAGTATATATATATATATATATATATATTAATATATATATATATATATATATATATATATATATACTTTTATTTTGTATCATTTTTGCCTTGAATCACACTGTGTCCTCGTGTGTCATTTCATAAACGACTGCTGGTATCTAATTCACATAGCTTTAAAATGGATCGATTTAGAGAATGCTGAACCTCTCAAAGTCTAAAAACTTTTTATATAATATTAATTTTTTATCTACTATTACTCTAATCTACTATAATATTATTATTCTATACCCTACTCGCCATAATAATAGTATTTGACTTTGATCTCTCTAATTTTGCAGTTCAATAATTATAATTATAAGGTATATGATTTATTTTCTCATCGCATTTTCTGGGCTTTTAGGCCTGTTTCATATTAACGTTCCGATTCTCATCTGTCGAACGCATTAACAACAATAGTATCAGTTGTTCGTGACTGAAATTAATTTGTTTGTAATTTAAGGCTAAACATAAGTATTTGAGTTGTGTAATTATATTTACATAATTTTTTTGTATCAATGCTTCTGATGTGTAAAACAAAGGACTTACAGACAAGTGTACACGTATTTACATTTTATTTTCAGTGCCGCGGAACTCCATTGGAGTTAACATCCCACACCGTCGTCATAATTATTTGATCTTGAAAATTAAACTTTTGTAATTCTCATCTTTCCTATGCTTTGTCGGTTTGTCTCTAAACAATCTCAATCTCATGCACAGTGGGTTCCAGTGACATTAATTTTTGTTTTCTATCGTAAATTTTAATTAACATATATTATCTGCATGTATGTGCTGGACAGGTATAATTCATACATAAGTAGCTACGTACGCGCGTGAACGTGTTCCGGAAATAAGTTGAAGAATGAGTTTTGTCTTGAAAATTCTGAATCTAATACAAGGTAACCGAAAACAAGCACATTTGTGTTTCCACGAAAAATTGTTTGCCAACTGTATTTTATATAGTATTAGTATTTTCAACAAAGCTTTTCGCACTGTTTACACTACCAAAGTCTGTGCACCGCTCTGCAAAAAATGTTTAGTGTCACAAATTTATATTAAAAAAAATTCAGTAAAAACAGCAACTTTCTGAAGTGATAAAGATCTGTAAAAAGATAAAATTGCACAACTGAGCTAAACCGTCAAGCTGCTAGGCAACTGCATGCATGAAGATATTGATGGGATAATGGTTCGTGCATGGTTCCACGCATGTTTGATTTTTTTTCTCGTCGTATTTTTTCGACTTTTAGACCTGTTTCAAACATTCCGATTCTCATCTTTCGAACGCATTAACAACAATAGTATCAGTTGTGGGAGTTCATTGTCCTTGAGAAATAATTTAAATGTTTGCAATGTGACTGAAATTAATTTGTTTGTAAATTAAGGCTAAACATAACTATTTGAGTTCTATAATTTTATTATTATATTTATATAATTTGTTCGTAGCTATCAATACTTTTTATGGGTAAAACAAATAAATTACATACGAGTTTACAAGTCTTTACATATTTTAAACCGCTAAATCCTTTTCTCAGTGCCGCGGAACTCTATGGGAGTGAACATCACACACTGTCATCGTATTTGATCTTGACAATTAAACTTTTGTAATTCCCATCTCAGTTCCTGTACTTTGTCAGTTTGTCTCGAAACCATCTCAATCGTATGCACAGTGGGTTTCAGTGACATTAATTTTGGTTATTTATCGTAAATAATTTTAACTAACATGTCTGCATGTGCTGGACAGGTAATTCATACATAACTGAGTACATACTCCTGTATGTTTTCAGGAAACAAATTGAAGAATTGAAGATTTTGCATTGGCGCCTGAAGTAAAGTCGAAATTATATGAGAACACATAAGTGAGATATATAACAATGCTTTATTCCTCATAAAGCACGAAAAAAAAATATAGTTTACAATAATAACCATATAAGGTAAAAAACTATGCCCCAGTTCCCGATCTGATGCAGTCTTCGTCTGTTCGAATCAGGAAGGCCAATACGATAAACAATTTGATCCCAAAGCATCAGTAGCAACAAAAAAACAGGAACATGTACAACATTCAAGGATGAAACGGGGTACAGAAACAATCTACTGAAAGTGAACATTTAGAAACATGATCCAACCAACCCATCAAGGAACGAGAGAGCATCTAGCCTAAAAGGCTAACGCTATTTTGACATTCATTGACCTCTTTTCAGCAGCTTGTCTAAAAGATTAGAAATGACACACAATCCGATTCGGTCATAAATGAATAACAATGTTTTCCACGCCTGTCTTAAGGCCATTTGCACTATGCGTATGTGAATGTTGCAAACATCAAACTCCAAATCCCTTCCTGAGCAAAATTGAATGAAGACGTGGCAAAGACCTACTTTCGCATTCGTCAGAATTATAATTGCTTACAACTTATCGTGTAGTCGATAATTATACGCCTTTACGATGGCGATACACCACACACAAGCAACACTGTGAAATTATTGATCATATATTCTGTGTGAAATTCTGGAGAGAGCGTGAACATGACATGGATCGGTTTGCCATTTTCTAAGATATTGTTAATTTTGTTTTTATTCAATATGCGAGCAACCATGCTGAAAGATATAAGATGTAAATATGGATAATGACTGCATGTAAGTTGATCTTAGATAAGCGGATCACGCGTATAGCGTCGGCAGAATTAAATAATATATAGATTATAGAGTAGAATTTCTATAACTTATTTGCAGTAAATAGGACAAGTCGATAATCAAACATTCCTGTTAGACATGAGCAACATTTAGATAGTATTAAGTACCGTGCCTTATTGATATAAAACAATATTACAAAGTTACTTCTGTCCACGTTAATATTGTAAAACGTCAATTCGTTGTGTTCGTCAAAATTGTGATCAGTTGTTATGGTCAGCTGACAGTTTAACTCCGTTTCATCGACTTTTTTCTTGTAATTATACGCAACACAAAAGCAGTGCACAGCTCACTAAAGTTCACAAAATACACTCATTTCTTGAAAAAAATTCACCAATAAAGTTTCTCGTTAAGTTGGAGGCTTCTAAACACATATAATATCAATAATGTTTTCGCTTGTATTTTTGGTAAAATAACAAGATTAATTAGGAACAATTAAGAATTGTCCAATAATAATTAAGTAACAACTCAAAAAATTATGGCCAAAAAATTAATTGCCGAAATAAATCTATAGCCCAATAGACCTTTCCCCTGTTTTAGCTTTCAAGCGCGGGATGCCGGACGCGTACGGTAGTTTATTATCAAGGTCAATTTGAGTTGTGATTTTGCCATGTTCAGGAGTTTAACAGAGGAGCAAAAAGAATCGACAAGGATTTCTTATAAAGAGGGTGGACAAGGGGGTCTTGTCACGAAATCACGATTCGAAGGTCTTTTTCAGATTTCACGAATCACGAAGAATGCTTTATCTATTAACATTGATGTTTGCTATCATGAAAACACCATAGACCAAACTCAAAAGATTGACACTGCCAGGAATTTAATTCCTTCCCCACACAAGTCAATAAAAAATGGTAAAGTTTGGGTATATAAACATTGCACTGCAATGCGCCAAACGTCGAAAATATTATATTTGCTGTTTTTACCATAGGTTTTGAGGACGTTTTGGTAATCAGTTTTTAAGACAAAATACAAAATTGGTATAAAAAAACAGCTATAAAAGGAGCAAAATCGATCACTCTCCGGATAAGTGAATTAAGCCATTCACAACGTCAGAAGTGAGCACAAAGTTACTTCTCCTCTCAACTTGTTGAACAGGTTAGCAAACTGTTGATGTTAGTAAACTGCGAGCTAAAGTTTTCTCCGGTGATGTTTGCTCCATTATAGTAAATTGTTTCAGTCTTTTCTTAAAACGTCTCATTGTTTACAACATTAAATTTCATATAGCTACTCAAACATGAATAACTCGCTTCTATAACATAATTCTTCGCTTCACTTTGAGTTACTCTTCTTCTATTTCTATAGTTACGATATAGTTACTATGGTGAAAAAGAAATAACTTCAACCTGTGCCGGAGATAGATTTTTAACGAAAACAAAGAATAAAATTCACTTTGGGAATTTATTTTGCTTAAAAAAAACTGACTTCAATCAGACACGATTTATTTGTTAATTCGCCATAAAGAATATGCCTTAGAGCATGTTTAAGCATACCATGTTTCAAGCAATAACTATGCATCAAAGTAACTTACTCTGCCGCAAAACATGACACTCTTGAGTGGTAGTAAAGCCAGTCAATTGTAATAACATTGAAGGTAGGAATAATATCAGGACACTAAGGAAGACCTTCATGTTTCTAAAATGGCTCATATATTGTCGATGTTTCAACAAGCATGCATATAGTAGCTACAGTTGATTGTATCTTAATTTTCAGATCAGGATTTACACCCTTGATTCATAAAGGCACCTGTCTCAGGGCCTATTTACATCGGGCGAGTTATCCCGGCTAGGCGAGGTGAAAACTGCATATTATAATAAGACTAATCAGGTTAAGCCTTTGATGTGATGCGTTTTTTATCTCGCCTAGCTGGGATAACCCGCTCCGTGTAAACAGGCCCTCAGACAAAATTGCCGTTGAAATATTTCATTTCATACCCTGAGCATGTGACGGGGTCTAATTAGTTCCAATAAAATTGGATGGTGTCCAGAATATATAAGAAAATAATTTCCTCTGGGACCTCCAGACCGGTAAATAGTACAGATGTGTTAATTGTAAGTTTGTAACAGACGACGCATCCCCAGTTGTCAAACCTATTATAACACAAGAGGGAAATTTGGAAATAGATTATTAGAATCATAAGTTATTACACGCAAGTTTAAATTCTGAACTGTAGAGAACTCTGAAGATAAGCAGCTTAGTTCATGTTTGATGATAAAGGAAGAGGTCAATGTACCTCACTGAATTTTTGTTCAACAAAAAATTACAGTATGTCAGTTTTTCCTTTTAGGTTTCTCTTCAAAAACGCATGAAGAAATGCCAAAATTTCCAAGCTGATAACAAAACCAATTTACAACATTACACCAAAGAACAACCATAAAATTCGACTCTCATTGAGATATGTTGATTCCAGGCCGTTGGATGGATGCGAATAAACCGAGCAGAAATATGAGGAATCACGGTGTGATGGACAATAGAATTCTTGTCTGTGTTACCTTGGAATTCCTTGAAAATAATATTACGAAAGAATTATAGGCTTTTGCAAGACGTAGTAGGTTTAGATAACCAATTATATACCCCTGTCTTCATCAAGGGTCATCTGATTGATGAAGATACTAATTTTTATTTGGTGATTACTTTCATTAATTAAACCAGAGTAGCGATGATTGCGATGGATTATACACCTGGGGGCAGTTGTTCGAAAGGTGGATAAAGTTATCCACTGGGTAGTGACTTTTTCACCCATCGTAAAAAACCTTGAAAACCGATAAAGCTACTTAAATACTATTAAATATTATAATCCCTTTAAAGTATTTTAACTTCAAAATTATGTTAAGTGGCCATGCCGAGTGTTGAGGATTTTATGAACGTTTGAAATAATCACTATCTAGAGGATAACTTTATCCACCTTTCGAACAACCGGCCCCTGGTTGCCGTGAATTTTTATAACCTCAAATCATATAGCTAATTGAACAAACAATATTGTTTATCATTAGCATGATAAAATTGTAAAATTTTAGCAGCACCTCACCGGGATCTTTTAGGACAACTTTCAAAGCAAAACAAAAAATGCAAAACAAAACAGTCTTGATATATTTTATATCAAATATTTTGTATTTTCACTAATATTTTCGTTTACCTTTCAGGCCTTTCTTAGTTCCTCCAAGACTGTTTAGTTTGTATGCAAATTCCCCATTTTTAATTGAATAATTTTACTGCAGTACAATATTAACAAAATAACTGTACCCCTCTCAAGCAATCATCATGCAACACACAATCAGTAATTTTATCATGCCAATAATATTAAGGAAGTTAAAAAACAAACCATATTAATTTTGTATCAATCTCCCAAACTACCTCAGAAACTACATTTTATATTTAAAAATTGTGCGTCTTTGATGTAATTACTTTACGTTAAGGGGAAGAAAATTGCTTTTCTGAACTATGAAGATTATTCTTACAGGTACTAGTATCAGACAAATTAGCCTTTTTGCACCTAATTACTTATTTGCATTTGAACAAAAGCGTCGCTTTTAAAGGAATGAGCGTTAATATCTCTGACTGGTATATTAGGAAAAAGAAGAATAACAAGTTTTTCTTTAAAGATGAGGTAAAGTCCGTTCTGCGCATATATTCCGCGCAGCAACACATTCCATCAGTGGGGGAGAAAATTTTTGAATGGTAATGATTGTATTACAAACGGACAGTTCGGGAGCACAATTATTTCATTTTATGTCACAAGGCGAAGAGGCTCAAATTGCGAGTGACGAAGATAAGGCTGCTAGAAAAATGCAATATTATGCTAAAAGGAATGCTCCAAGAATTTATTTGTTGAATGAGGACACGCGATGGCGAGGCTATTTGTCGTCGCCACAGACGCTACCTTCTCGCTTGTCCTACAATTACAAATATATAAAGTTTTAAATAACGGTCGGTTTATATACAAGCTTCGCTTTAGATTTTCTTGAAAATATAATATAAAATAAGCATATTCATCACAGATGAGAGCCGGTCGAGCGAGAAGAAAACAAGAAAATTAAAACGACACAATCGGACGCATACGCGTACGTCATGTAAAGATTATATAACCAACGTAAACAAACATTGTTATGCGCAGAATATATGCGCAGAATGGACTTTACATCATCTTTAATTCGAAAATAAAAGTAAAAATTTCGGAATATCTATGTAACCATGAGGGGTTAGACCAGTACACCTAAAAGCAAAACGGTTAAAGTTGTGCCCTGTCACTGCCCTGTCGGAAAGGCACACTTTCTTCTCTTGCAAGCTCAGTTGCTAATTTTGGGTAAATATATAATGTTAGATATTGCCAAAATCTTGGTATAGTGGGGCTAGATCTCAGATTGGCTGCGCTATAGACCATGATAAATTATATATAAGTTGATTTTCTTCTATTCATAATTTGTTTAGCAAAATTGTATGATATTATCGCTGATAGTATAAATGTTAAAAGGCAAACTTAGTTACCGCGTTGACCAATGATACCTCCGCCAATGGAATGGGTATATGCTTTTAGATCACTCTCGTCTCGATTGCGGTTTTGTAATACTACCTCTTGAGGTCGTAGTTTTTCCTGAATCTCCGAAAGTTAATAACATAGCTATAAGTTCTACATTCCGCGTGTTCTGCATTCCCTTACAAAACGTAGGTTACGATTTAAAGAAAAAGCGATATATTTGTGATAAGATAGAGAGAAAATACATACCTTTTTTACCTCTCCCAGCGGAAAATTTTGAAAATGTATTCCATCTTTGCTGAAAGAGATTGCGTAATTCGTTACAAATTGATTGTTTTTTTTCTTCCGTCCTTGGGTGCTGATCCCAGTCACCAAAGTAGATCCTTGGAAATCAACCTGAAGCCACTGGTCAAGATCATTCGTTTTCGATGACCACCCCTCTATTTTTTCATTTCGAGGTGTGGAATTTAATCTTCCATTAGCTGCCCGAAGTGGTTTGGAATGTTCGCTTGATGCTGTGATTTGTTCATCATTAATATCACCACTTTCCATTCCAAGAGCATTTTTAGTTACTGAATAATATCAGGAAAATTAACTGTAAGTGGTTTTAAAAATATTATAAATAAAAATATGGCATTTTAAGTGATTTACTGAACGGAAAAGTTTAAAATATTTATCATATTCGCATGGTTGTTCAAATTTCATGTGGTACTTCATAATTCAGACTTATGTGAAAATCGAATAAATACATCATTACGCATGCATGCCCTTTTCTTAAAGCCTTGCTACACGGTGCAATTTTTATTGCAACTTGCAATGCAATTCTTTTTTTCAGATATGTAAATTTGGCAACTACAGAGTTTTTGTTTTTATTACAGTCCATAGCGTTTCTTACACCTACATTTTCAGGACTCTTCACTAATTTATATCATTCAAAAGTGGAATTGCATTGCAAGAAAAATTGCACTGTGTAATTTTAATTAAGGTAAAGAAAATGAAAACGAATTTTTGTGGCATTAAATAGAGCATTAAATGTGGTATTAAGCATAAAATAACTACAGATAGTTTTCATTTCTGGGTATTATTACCGTTTTCGCAAAAGTCCCCTTCGTAACATTCTAGACATTGACATGAAAATCGTTTTTCTGGATGCCAGGCCATGGTTCCACCATTTTGACATTCATTCACTTCTCCCCGGCAGTAGGCCTCAAAAACATAATGAATATAAAGTTATTACTATCGTAAAAAGTAGCATGAAGAATGAATATCTCTAACTTTTATAATTTCTTTTATGCAATGGAAGCGATAGTTAAGTTAAAATCGTTCTTACAAAGTCACTCCTATCGACTTTAGCCTCATGAAACGTCCACACTTGCTCTTCCTTGGTAAAGTGGCGCACATCAAATTTATGCTGTTTTGTGTTGGTTAGCTGACAGTTGAGCTCCTTTTCATCGATTTTTTTTTTGTAATTAAACGCAACACAAAAACGATTTTCGGCGCATCGTAGTTCACAGAACAGATCCATTTCTTCAGTGAATTCATCAATAATGTTGGTCGTCAAACGTGATCCTAAAGCGCATGTGCGAAAACTAAGTTAAAGATTGGACTTTTCTTATCATCTCCATTGAAGAATGTTTTTCAACTTATATATCGATAAGAAATTTCCAAAAATATTTTCAAAAAATCCTTCCAAAATCGTTTCAAGAACATTTGTGAGAGAGCATGCTATAAAGTTATTACAGTTTAGTGTCTTCCATTACTTCAATAGCAGACTCTAAACTGTTATCATGCATCATGTTTGATACAAATAAATATACTTTAATTTTTATAACTTTTGCTTCGAATCATACTGCGTCCTCGTGTGTCGTTTCCTAAACAACTACCGGTATCTAATTCATAATTTTAAAATGGATCGATTTACAGAATACTAAACCTCACAAAGTCTAAAAACCTCTAATATATTATTATTTTATCATTCCTACTCGTCATAATAATATTATTCCACTTTGATCTCTCTAACTTTTCTGTTCAACATTATTATAAATTAAGTATATGGCTTAAATTCTTTAAAATTACAAAACACGAAATTAGGTATTTATTATAACATAAACATTGTTACCTTTTAGTCATACTTAAAATCATATAAAAATCATCACGACTTCCCATGGCAAATTTCTGAATTTTGAAAAACAATCAAATATGCGACTTGGAACGAAAATAACTGGGAAAACATCCGCAATTTGAAAGAGGTCAGTTTTAATTTCATGCTTCCATAAAGCGATGGATTTCGTTTCGTGTTTAATAAACAATATAGGTTCATAAAGACAAGCATTTTTTTATGTAACCGACACCTGGGGTGAAATTAATTAATGTGTAATAAATAACGAGTTGTTTATAATAATGCGTGATAATAAATTCGATTTATCACTGTCACTGTCAATGTCATATAATTATTTTAAAATGAATTAGATAATGGCTCGTGCACGGGTGCAGGCGTGTTCTCGTCGCATTTTTTCGACGTTACTTTTAAACGTTCCGATTCTCATGTGATCCAATCACAATTAAGTACGTACGTATATAGCTTTACGTTTTCCAGTAACAAGTTGAAGAATTAATTTTGTCCTGAAATTTTTCGTTTCACAAATTAATATTCATTTTTTTGTAAAAACAGCAACTTTCTAAAGCGATAAAGATCTGTAAAAAGATAAAATTGCACAACGGAACTATAAACCTTCAAGCTGGCAGGTATAACTGCGTGATTATAATAATGGTTCGTGCATGGTTCGTGCATGGGTCCACGCGTGTTTTATTTTAGGGTTGTTTCAACGTTCCGATTCTCATCTGTCGAGCGCATTAACAAGAATAATATCAGTTGTTGAGGCTCGTTGTCCTTAATGAAAAATTGAAATATTTGTGCATGACTGAAATTAATTTGTTTGTATTTTAAGGCTAAATATAGGTATTTGAGTGGTAAAATTTCATATAATTTGGTCGTATCGTTTGCAGGTGTAAAACAAAGAAATTACAGCGAGTGAGCAAGTCTTTACATATTTTAAACCGCTAAATCCTTTTCTCAGTGCCGCGCAAATCCATGGGAGTTAACATCACACACTGTCGTCATATTTGATCTTGACAATAAAACTTTGTAACTCCCATCTTTCTGTACTTTGTCAGCTTGTCTGTGGACAAACTCAATTTTTTTGCACAGTGGGTTTCAGTGACATTAATTTTTTATTTATCGTAAATTTTAATGCATGTGCCGGACAGGTAATTATTACACATGATTCATTCATACGTACGCGTGCACGGAGACAAATGGAAGAGTTAATTTAGTCACGAAAATTCTGAATCTAGTACAAGGTAAACGAAAACAAGCAGATTTGTGTTTCCACGATAAAATTGACAATCGTGTGCCAACTGCAATTTTTTTATGATCGGTATTTTGCACAAAGCTTTAGGCCCTGCCAAAGTCTGTGTACAGTTCTGCTAAAATTACCGCTCTGCGTGAAGATATTATTTCGAATTCAATTATATTTATTTATTTTATAGTTATTTGCGTGTTATTCAGCTTAATTTACTTTCTTTTGGGATACTGCAACAAATAAACAAATTTCAGAGTTAGACATCGAATAGCAGCCATAAAAATTTGACTCAAATGTTTACATGCTTTAAAAACAATAGCATCCAAAAAAATCAGTCAGGCAAGTTGTAGCTACTAAAGATGCTGTTACGTTATGCAATTTTCATTTGCAACTTGCATGCAATTCAGTTAACTAAATTGCAACTTGCATGCAATGCAGTTATAATTGAGCGATGTTAAATTGTGAAGAGTGCTTGAAATGCTAAGAAAACGTTTTTGTAATTATTTACACACAGTAATCTTAAAATGGACAAAATGAGCTGTAACTCGTAAGTTATTTTACTTTCTGAGATGAGTTAAAACCGGTCTCTCAACATGGTATAAAATTAATAAAGGATATCTCGCAATTTTCGCAAGTAACCCTTCACCCTTTCCAGCCCAACTTAATTTGCAGGACTTACGTCTTGCAATCTTACGCTTTTTGTCGCAAAGCTCAATACGAGCTGCAATGCGTGATCTCATGAGTCAAATTGCGCCCTTAAAATTTATTTTAAACTCTCAAAACGGTCTGTATTAATATCATCATTCCACATTTCGACTAAATTGCAACTTGCATGCAATGCAGTTATAATTGAGCGATGTTAAATTGTGAAGAGTGCTTGAAATGCTAAGAAAACGTTTTTGTAATTATTTACACACAGTAATCTTAAAATGGACAAAATGAGCTGTAACTCGTAAGTTATTTTACTTTCTGAGATGAGTTAAAACCGGTCTCTCAAGGTATAAAAAATAAAGGATATCTCGCAATTTTCGCAAGTAACCCTTCACCCTTTCCAGCCCAACTTAATTTGCAGGACTTACGTCTTGCAATCTTACGCTTTTTGTCGCAAAGCTCAATACGAGCTGCAATGCGTGATCTCATGAGTCAAATTGCGCCCTTAAAATTTATTTTAAACTCTCAAAACGGTCTGTATTAATATCATCATTCCACATTTCGACAAAATTGCAATCTTCATTCTTATAGACTTCCAGTTAGTTTAGAAAATCTTAACATCAGGTAATCTAATATAGCTATTATAGTAATAAAGAATGACATTTTAAGTTCTATTTTGGCTCACCATGACGAATTGCCAAATATTGTGAAGCTGTGAGAAACATTAATTGCAGCTGCAAAAACATGGAAGATTGTAGAAACATCCGAATTAGATAAAATTTCTTCATTTCTCAATTGCGGTTGAATTCCTCCTGTGCCCTTTACAGAATATGTTGTTTCCTCAAACATGCAGCAGCGAGAGAGTAAATGAAATTCAATCTCCCAATGGCCCGATTAAATAGTTAAACTGATGACGAATTTTCAACTTACCGCTGTCACTCATGCAGTCTATTGTGTTTAAGCTTTTTGTTAAGCTATATTAAGCTGAGCTACCGCAACCCGTGGTCATTATTATTAGCAAGTTTACGATTCACGACGTGACCAGCTGAACGACAGGCTTGCAAAGCAAAGAAACTCCACACGCGATATAATAGGTGTGCATAATTTGTGGTCCCATGACAGCGTTGTCATTCTTACAACGCATTCAAATGAGTCATTTTCACGGCCTCTCGATGACACGAAAGCAGCTGAAGCGTGATAGCTGTTTGATAGTTTATGTGTATCTTTTTATGGGCATTTTACTTGAAAAAAAATTCTTAAATGGAGTAAATATCGAGCAGGAATTTAATTTTGTATCATTCAGCAAATTTGTGCACTTTTCCACTTAAGCGACCACCATTATGGAAAGCGACCGTCTTTTTTTTTATTCGTTATAGGCTTTATTTCAGGTTATAAAATTATATTTTAAACGTAAAAATATCGTTATCTTACGTGTTTAAATACGATTTTTCTCGGTGGCATAAAACTTTATATAACACTGATCGATGTTCATAATTGTAATAAATATACCTTTATTTTGTAGCTATAATTTTTGCTGCGAATCATGCTGCGTCCTCGTGTGTGATTTCCTAAACGACTACTGGTATCTAATTCGTAGTTTTGAAATTGATCAATTTAGAGATTACTAAACCTCTCAAAGTCTAAAAACCTTTAATATATATGTTTTTTATGTAACATGCAACTGCGGGTGAAATTAAATAAAGTGCAATAAATAACATTTTGTTTACAATAATACATGATAAATTTCGATTTATCACTGTCACTGTCATATATTTTAAAATGAATAAGAAAATGGTTCTCATCGCATTTTTGCGACATTTATAGCCCTGTTTCAAACGTTCCGATGCTTATCTGTCGAACGCATTTACAACAATAGTATCAGTTGTGAGGGCTAATTGTCCTTCGCAAATTAATATGTTTGTATATGCATGATTGAAATTAATTCGTTTGTAATTTAGGGCTAAACATAAGTATTTGTGTTGTATAATTTTATATATATTTTGTTCATTTCAATACTTTTGATGTGTATAACAACGAAATTACAGACGAGTGTACAAGTCTTTAGTTATTACAAACCGCTAGATCCTGCGGAACTATATGGGAGTAAACATCACACACTGTCGTCACATTTGATCTTGACAAATAAACTTTTGTAATTCCCATCTTTCCTATACTTTGTCAGTTTGTCCCTAGGCAAACTCAATTTCATTCACAGTGGGTTTCAGTGACATTAATACTTGTTATTTATCGTAATATTTAATTAACATTTTTGTGTTGGACAGATGAATCAATCATAAGTACGCACGGATGTAGCTATACGTTTTCCAGAAACAACTAGTTCAAAAATTAATTTTGTCCTGAAATTTTTCGTTTCACAAATTTATACTCATTTTCTTGTAAAAACAGCAACTTTCTAAAGCGATAAAGATCTGTAAAAAGATAATTTTACAACGGAACTAAACCGTCAAGCTGGCAGGCAACTGCGTGATGAGAATGATTATGGTTCGTGCACGGGTCCACGCGTGTTTGATGTTTTTGTTATTTATTGTAAATTTTAATTAACATGTCTGTATGTGCCAAACAGATAATGATACATAAGTACGTACGCGTGTACGTTTTACGGACACAAGTTGAAGAATTAATTTTGTCCTGAAAATTCTGAATCTAGTAGAAGGCGAACGAAAACAAGCAGATTTGTGTTTCCACGATAAATTTGAAAATCGTGTGCTAACTGTAATTTTATCTGCATGGGTACTAATTCCACCCAGATATTAGGAATTACGTCCGGGTATTGTGACAGAACATACAGCGGAATCCAAAGTTGTCCAAATTCTATTTCATGGACCGTGGAAGTTCAATGGTCATAGCACTTGTGCGGACGTGCAAAATTTGAACGAGTATTAAAGCACTGGCGATCAGCAACTTACTGATTGGCTGAAACAAAACGTTTGTATTTCAATGAAAAACGTGAGCAATTTAACTGTCATTTTGCAAATTTTTTTTTAAATAGTATGGTATGCTTTTGGTATGCTATGGTCGTTTTGCCAAGACCTAACTGACTTTTTAAGGCTTACATCGTCGTTTTAACTTCCAAAAGAGTTATTGATAGTGTAATTCGGAGATTTGATATTACAAATTTCATTTTGAAGCTTTTATTGCAATTGACTGCAATCATTGCATGATTTTAACAATTCGAAAACAGTATCCGACGTTTAGTGTTTGAGGATTTAAATTATTTTTGTTGTTTTGAAGGTTTAGCTATAGTGAAGTATCAACTAAGTCTATATGACTATAACTACATGCAACGCCTGCAGCACCGCAGGTAAACGGTGATTTCATTTCACGTTTGTTTTCGAAAAATTTGAAACATCAGCTATTATATTGAGGTCTGGCTGTAGCTCAGGAAAAAAATTGCGTCGTTTGAAATGGCGAGGGGTTGCTGCATGCATGTATCTCTCAGTAGTGTATAATCGGTATTTTTCACAAAGCTTTAGGCTTTATTTACACTAGCTGCCAAAGTCTGTGCACCGCTCTGCTTAATTTTTTGGGTTTACAAATTAATATTCAATTTTTTGTAAAAACGCAACTTTCTAAAGCGATAAAGATGACTGTGTAAAAACATCAAACTCAACGGAACTAAACTGTCAAGCTCGCAGGCAACTGAGTGCATGAAGATATTACTTCGAATTCATATATTTTAGTTATTTGCGTGTTATCGAGATTAATTTACTTTCTTTTGGGATACTGCAACTGAGTGCAACAAATAAACAAATTTCGGACTTGTTGACATTGTGTTACTACATTGAATAGCAGCTATAAAATTCTACTCTGATCGAGATATTATGACAATACCAAGACGTTGAATGGATGCGAATGAACCGAAAAGAAATATGAGAATAACCATGGGATTCATCATAGAAATGCGGTGGTAGTTACCTTGGAATTTCTGGAAGCTTGAAAATATATTTAAGGGTGTTGTCATTTCCTATTTTTATTGTATACATGTTATCAGACAGTAAAAGCATGCAATCAGTTTAAAAAGAAACTAGTAACGTAGTAGATCAGTAAAGTAGATCTACAGACATGAGATAATTCAATCTACTGGAATGTGCATGAATGTTATTTTTGGGTGACCTTGAGACATTTGTTTCAAACCTCTCCTCAGAATTCTTATCTATATTATGGCAATTTGACCCTTTATGAGCATGTTGTTCAATGGTAGGCCTGCTAGCTCCTATAATAAGGTATTTGATTACGACCACGCACAAAACTTGCCCAATTTTAACCAATTTCGGCAGATGTGTACTTTGTTTTTTAAAGTGCCTATATCACCATAGGCAGCCGAGACATGTTTTCGTCTCGTGGCGCTCGCGCGTGTACACGAGTCTACTTGGTCTATTATGCTATTATTATGACAAGGTTGGCAAGTTTCTTACTAAAATATACTACAACGTTTGCTACGGCCAGAATATCTTGCAAATTACAAATAAAAATAATATAAAAATTACATCGGTTTAAACGCCGGTAATTTGACTACATTCTCCCGAAGTTTTAACTTCAAACGTTAATTCTAAGGATGCTAAAAAAGCAAATGTTTATCGATATTTTGACAAAATTTTGTCAAGACTATGCTAGTGGCACCTACCCTGTGGTGTCGTCATCATTTTGAATTGCAAACAGAAAACTGATTGGCTGTCGTTTTTTCAGTTGGAAATTTCGCACGCAAGAGCCAATCAGTTTTCTGTTTGCAATTCAAAATGATGACGACACCACAGGGTAGGTGCCACTAGCATAGTCTCGACAAAATTTTGTCAAAATATCGATAAACATTTGCTTTTTTAGCATCCTTAAAATTAACGTTTGAAGTTAAAACTTCGGGAGAATGTAGTCAAATTACCGGCGTTTAAACCGATGTAATTTTTATATTATTTTTATTTGTAATTTGCAAGATATTCTGGCCGTAGCAAACGTTATAGTATATTTTAGTAAAAAAACTTGCCAACCTTGTCATAATAATAGACCAAGTAGACTCGTGTACACGCGCGAGCGCCACGAGACGAAAACATGTCTGGGCTACCTATGATATCACTAGTGGGATCTTTACGGATATGAGTAGAGCTTAAAAAAGTAGTTTATAAGTTCTACAACCCTTTTTGATATAGTTAAATAGTTTCGGAAATATTTACATCTAAACATGACGATTTGCCTAAATTTCCATCGTGCTCGGGGGCCTGGGACTCAGGAACCGAGTTCTTGTCAAACATAATATAATCAATTGTAATTTTACTTCGATCTTCCAATAACGTAAAATATTTGGAGAAAAACTCGCCCAGTTGCTACAGCCATACACAACGGACCGTTCCCGCATTTTTTCTTGAAAAGCGCAAACTATATCGCCAGTGAAACTCTTCATGTTTACATTATAAAAGACGGTGTGTTTGCAAATCATTCCTGAGTCCCATTCTCCGCAACCGACGTATTTTCGAAACTATTTAATTATATCAAAAAAGTTTATAAACTTATAAAGTTTATAGCTGATAAACAAGTTTTTCAAGCCCTATTCAAATCCGTAAAGATCCCACAAGCGATATAGGCACCTTAAAACATATCCTTATTGAATAAAAGTCGTCTTACGTCCGTTTATTTTCTAATTTTAAACATGAAATAAGAATATACATCCTCCCCCCCTCCCCTTAAGCCGTCTAAAAAAAACATTGTATAGCTTATAGCAATCCGTTTTTAAAATAAGGCAGAACCTAAACCTTCCAATAATTGTACAATGTTATTACATGATAGTTTTCTTATTTCTATGACCATAAAACTTCCTATTCTTGCCTCAATGCCGCAGAACTCCACAGAAATTAAAAACGTGGGGTTTTACACACATTTTAGAAACATTTTATTTTTATTCTGTGTTTACACAAGGATTTCATTCTCATTATTCTAAATCTCAATAACAGTGAGTTACTGTGACATGAAATTCATTCCAACTTTATCTATACATTCATTAGAAACATTGTTGGGAAAAACATTGCAATACTTTTGCATTTGTCAAAATGATAATTGCATACATTTTATCGTGTCGTCAATAACTATAGGCCTTTTACGATGGCGTTCAGCTCTGTCATCTGTGTCTCAATACATCACACACTGTCGTTGAAACACTCCGGTCCAAAGGAGACATCAACGAAGATGTGACGACATTGTACGAAGGTCAACGAAAATCCACGACTAGTAGACTTTGCAGCGGAAGGACTGGGAAATGAAGCGGAAAGCAAATGTTTTTATCACGGAATGGCATTTGATTCGTGATTTAAGACAAATAACGCAAATCACAGGCCACGAAAATACCCTTGCGACCCTCCCCTGCTTTTAAGCAAAGCGGTATCGCAACTCAAAGTTGCTTGATATTTAATTACCGTTGCTGGGCAGCTGACTAATAGCAAGTGCAGGAGTATTGCTTCAACCAAGATATTATCAATAATTATTTGCATAATGTACTTTTCATGTAGTCATTAGCTTTTACTTGAATGAGCTATAAAAGTTTTCAGCATTGTCTAATTGCATTCCTGGACCCCTGGTTATAGTGATGGATAATAATTTTTTATTCATTCCTCCATGGGCTCCATTAATCCTGATTAGCCTAATAAATACAGCCTTCTTGGAGGTTGATACCATAAACGAAAGGTATAAAAGTAGCTGTGGATTAAAGACATACAGCTCAGCCGATGCATGTTTATATTTAATCATTTCTTTCATAAATATAACAATTGGTATAAAAATACCAGTCAACAACAAAATCTGTTAACATGGTAATTAGGAATAACAATGCACATACAATCATAACAATAAGTATTATGATTGTGCTGTATTCATATCAGTTCAATGTTCAAACAATTTGCCTAACAACCATCTCTTGATTTATTTCATATTAATTAATCCTGAAAAATAAAAATGGAAAGATGATCAAGATTTATTTACAAGGTGCAAGAAGCTAAAAAATCAATTATAAGCCAGGATAATTGATAAATTGACATTGAATTTGACAAGGCAAACAAGATAATATATCTAGGCTTTAACAACAACTAAAAGAGGTTGAAATTTTACACTGTTTGAAGCAAAAATCTAATTACTTACTAAAAATCTTACTATCAACACCCAATCTACACTTCTGTCAGTAAGATCATGTTAATAATTTATTGATGTTGGAGGGATCAATAACAGAGTGAGAAGTAGACTCACTAAAACGGGGGAATGGTTTACCTATTAACATTGATGTTTGCTATCATGAAAACAACATAGAGCAAACTCAAATGATCGACACTGCCAGGAATTTCATTCCTTCCCCACACAAGTTTAGAAAAATTGATAAAGTTTGGGTGTATAAACATTGCACTGTAATGTGCCAAACGTCAAAAATTTTATATTAATTTCGCTGTTTTGACCATAGGTTTTGATGAAGCTTTGGTAATCAGTTTATAAGACAAAAAACGGCTTACCTCTATGCAATAAAATAACAGCTAGAAAAGGAGAAAAATCACTCTCCGGATAAGTGAATTAAGCCACTCACACGGTCAAAAGTAGAGCACGAAGTTACTTCTCCTCTCAAATTGTTGAACAGGTTAGCAAACTGTTGATGTTAGTAAACTGCGAGCTAAGGTTTTCCCCCGTGATGTTTGCTCCATTATAGTAAATTGTTTCAGTCTTTTCTTAAAACGTCGCATTGTTTACAACATTAAATTTCATATAGCTACTCAAACATGAATAACTAACATAATTCCTCGCTTAGTTACTATGGTGATATTCCACGATATAGTTACTATGGTGAAAAAGAAATAACTTCAACCTGTACCGGACAGAGATTTTTAACTAAAACAAAGAATAAAATGCACTTTTGTAATTTATTTTCCTTGAAAAAAACTGACTTCAATCAGACACGATTTATTTGTTCATTCGCCATAAAGAACATGCCTTAGAGCATGTTCAAGCGTACCATGTTTGAAGCAATAACTATGCATCAAAGTAACTTACCCTACCGCAAAACGTGATACTCTTGAGTGGTAATAAAGCCAGTCAATGGTAATAATATTGAAGATGGTAATAATATCAAGACACTAAGGAAGACCTTCATGTTTCTAAAATGGTTCATGAAATTATTGTCTATGTCGAAGTTTCAACAAGCATGCATATAGTAGCTACATTTGATTGTATCTTAATTTTTAGATCACGATTTACATCTTTGAAAAATGGCACCTGTTTCAGAAAAAAATGGCCGTGCAAATATTTTATTTCATGACGTGGGCATGTGATGGGAGGGGGGGGGTAATTAGTTCCAATGAAATTGGATGGTGTCGAGAATATATGAGAAAATCATTGCTTCTGGGACATCCAGACCGGTAATTATAGTTATGCAGATGAGTAGGTTTGCAACAGATTATGTCATTCCACTTGTCAACGCTATTATAATACAGTAGGCAAATTTGGAAATGGATTATTATTACACGCAAGTTTAAATTCTAAGAATAGAGAATTCTGAATATAAGAAGTTTAGTTCATGTTTGATGATAATAGAATTCGTCACTGTAGCTACCTCACTGAATTTTTGATCAACTGAAAATTACGGTATGTCAGTATGTCATATTAGGTTTGATTTACTTTAATTTTCTGGTGTCCGCAATATCTCTTCAAAAATAGGTACGCAATGCGTACATGTGGGTAGCCTGTGAAACATTAGTAAAACACTATAGTGGCAAGTAAATTTCAACTGATGCAATAAAATATTATTTTCTAATCTTATGTTCTAATGCCATAGACAACGGAATAAATGCCCTATAGTTAGCTGGTTGAATACAGTTATAACAGAGTCGATTTATTATAATATTTTATTGTATTAAATACATTTTAGGACAGATCAAAACATATATAAAAGCATTTTTACAAGAGATAGAAAATGAAATTTTTAAAGCAGAATAGGTGAACAGAACAAAAAGGAGAGTAAGGTTCCGGGATGGTGGCACACATCGTCTGATAACATAAAGCTTAGTTTAGAAGGAGAAAGATCTTAACAAAGATTTCATCGAGGATAAACTACTTGATTTGCCAGATCATTTTACAGTCACATAACAAAGAGTCCAAAATTGTTTCAAACGTTTCGCATTAACAATTTTTAAGGACTTATCTATGTACATGAACAATATTTTAAAGATTTTTGATCAGTTGAAATTCACTTTTGTTAACAGTTTTGTTTTTTGAACTCCAAAGCATTTGGTTTAATAGCTGCATGTCCACAAGCAAGAAATTGACAAGTGAAATATTGCATTATAATTTATAAAACAGGGCGACTTGTCACTACCATTTGCCAAATTATAATTTATAAAACAGAGCACTTGTTACTACCATTTGCATTAAGGTAATGTATTTGGTTTAATAGCTGTATGTCCACAAGCAAGAAATTGACAGGTGAAATATTGAATTATAATTTATAAAGCAAGGCAACTTGTTACTACCATTTTCCAAATTATAATTTATAAAATAGGGCAACTTGTTACTACCATTTGCAATATTAAAGGTATTGGTTTAATAGCTGCATGTACACAAGCAAGAAATTGACAGGTGAAATATTGAATTATAATTTATAAAGCAAGGCAACTTGTTACTACCATTTGCCAAATTATAATTTATAAAATAGGGCAACTTGTTACTACCATTTGCAATATTAAAGGTATTGGTTTAATAGCTGCATGTACACAAGCAAGAAATTGACAGGTGAAATATTGCATTGTAATTTATAAAACAGGGCAACTTGTGACTACCATTTGCAATAAGGTAATGTCTTTGGTTTAATAGCTGCATGTCCACAAGCAAGAAATTGACAGGTGAAATATTGCATTATAAGTCATAAGTTATAAAACAGGGCAACTTGTTACTACCATTTGCCGAATAAGTTAATGTTTTATTTATTTCCTATTAGTGTAACTTTGTAGTTGTAGATTCAACGCTCACCGATCACCGCTTTTTCGTCTTTAAAGTACTCAATTTCGCTTTAAAATTTGACAAACGTGTAACTTCGGTTGCTTCCGTCCTTCGAAAACAACGAAATTTTCCGGAAGTAGAACGTACCGTTCGTCATCTTTCGTATATCCGACGATTGCCGAAGATGTGGCACCCACAAACACACACAGATCCGGACACTTTTTCGACTACATAGTGGTTAGCCGCGCATGCGCAGGCTACCCACAAAAATGCATGAAGAAATGCCAAAACTTCCAAGCTGATTACAAAACCAATACAATATTACACCAAAGAACAACCATAAAATTCGGCTCTCATTGAGATATGTTTAAACCAGACCGTTGGATGGATGCGAATAAACCGAGCAGAAATATGAGGAATCACTCGGTGATAGACGATGGAATTCTTGTCTGTGTTACCTTGGAATTCCTTGAAAATAATAATTATTAAGAAAAAATTAGGCTTTTGCAAGACGTAATAAGTTTAGGTTCCCAATTACATACCCCTGTTTTAATCAAGGGTCATCTGATTGATGAAGACACTAGATTGGAATGTCGAAACGTTTGCTCGTGAATGTAATTTTTATTTGGTGATTACTTTCATTAATTAAACCAGAGTAGCGATAATTGTGATGGATTATACACCTGGTTGCCGTGAACCATTATAACCTCAAATCATATAGCTAATTGAACAAACAATATTGTTTATCATTAGCATGATAAGATTGTAAAATTTTAGCAGCACCTCACCGAGATCTTTTAAGACAACTTTCAAGGCAAAACAAAAATGCGAAACAAAACAGTCCTGATAGGTTTTATATCTAATATTTTGTATTTTCACTAATATTTTCGTTTAGCTTTCAGGCCTTTCCTATAGTTCCTTCAGGGCTGTTTAGTTTGTATGCAAATCCTCATTGAATTGAATAATTTTACTGCAGTACAATTAACAAAATAACTGTACCCCTCTCAACCAATCACCATGCAACACACCATCAGTAATTTTATAATGCCAATAATATTAAGGAAGTTAAAAAACAAAGCATATTAATTTTGTAATAATCTCGCAAATTACCGTAGAAACTAAATTGTAAAATTAGAAATTGTGCGTCTTTGCTGCAGTTACTTTACGTTAAGGGTAGAAAATGGCTTTTCTAAATTATGAAGAATATTCCTACAGGTGCCAGTATCAGACAAATTAACCTTTTTTGCACCTAATCGCTTATTTGCATTTGAATAAAAGCGTCGCTTTTATAGGAATGAGTGATAATATCTCTGACTGGTATATTCGGCAAAAAACAACAAGTTGTTCTTTAGTTTGAAAATAAAAGTTAAAATTTCGGAAACTCTTTTTTGCCATAGTGGTTTAGACCAGTACACCTACCAGCAAAACGTTCAAACTCGTGCCCTGTTACTGCCCTCCCAGAAACGCACACTTTTGTCTCTTGCAAGTTCAGTTGCAAATATTGGGTAAATATATAATGTTAGAAATTGCAAAAATATTGGTATAGTGGGGCTAGATCCTCAGATTAACTGCGCTATAGCCCATGATGAATCACATATAGGTTGATTTTCTGCTATTCATAATTTGTTCTGCAAAATTATACATAATATTATCGCCATTTTTATGAGTTACACAGGTGTGTTGAAAGGCAAACTTGGTCACCGCGTTGACCAATGGTACCTCAGCCAATGAAATTGGTTCAGTTTGCATCTGCTTTTAGAACACTCTCGACTCTGTTGTAGTTTTGTACTTTTTTCTGAATCTCCGAAAGTTAATAATATATGTATAAGTTCTACATCCTGCGTGTTCTGCATTCCCTTACAAAACGTAGGTTACGACTTAGAAAAAAAGCGCTATATTTACAATAAGATAATTATTAAAAAAATGCATACCTTTTTCACCCCCCTCTGAGAAAAATTCTGGAAATTTTCGCCATCTTTGCTGAATGAGATTGTGTACTTCCTTACAAATTGATGATTGTCCCGTCGTCCTTGGGTGCTGATCCCAGTTACCAGAGTAGATCTTTGGAAATCAACCTGAAGCCACTGATTAACATCCTCGTGCTTTGATGACCACGCCCCTCTTCTTCCATCCGGCTGTGTAAAATTTAATCTTCCATTTGCCGCCCTATGATTAATATCAAGCTCGCTTGATGCTGTGATTTGTTCATCTTTAATATCACCATTTTCCATTCCAAGAGCATTAAATGTCTCAGTTACTGAATCCGAAGAAAATTAACTGTTAGAGGTTTTAAAAATATTTTAAATAAAAAATATGGCGTTTTAAGTGATTTACTTAATGGAAAAGTTTACAATATGTATCAAATTTGCATGGCTGTTTCACAAATTTCATGTGGAACTTCATAATTTAGACTTAAGTGGAAATCAAATAAATACATCATCGAATAAATCGCATGCATGCCCTTTTCTTAAGGCCTTGTTACGCGGTGCAATTTCTATTGCAACTTACAATGCAATTCTTCTTTTCAGAGACGTAAATTTGGCAACTACATAATTTTTGTTTTTATTACAGTACATATATAGGGTTTCGTACACCTACATTTTAAGGACTCTTCACTAATTTACATCATACAAAAGTAGAGTTGCCTAGCAAGAGAAATTGCACTGTGTAACATGGCCTTTATTGAGAAATTTTAAGGTACAGAAAATGAAAACGACTTTTCGTGGTATTAAATAGAGCATTAAATGTGGTATTAAGTATTAAATAACTACATATAGTCTTCAGCCCTGGGTAGTATTACCTTTTTCGCAAAAGTGTCCTTCGTAACATTCGAGACATTGACATGAAAATCGTCTTTCTTGATTCCAGATCACGGTTCCACCATTTTGACATTCATTCACTTCTTCACGGCAGTAGGCCTTAAACATAAGGAACATAAAGTTATTACTATGGTAAAAAGTAGCATAAAGAATGAATATCTCTATCGCTTATAATTTCTTTTATGCAATGGAAGCGATAGTTAACTTAAAATCGTTCTTACAAAGTCACTCCTATCGACTTTAGCTTCATGAAACGTCCACACTTGCTCTTCTTTGGTAAAGTGGCGGACATCAAATTTATGCTCTGTTGTGTTAGTTATCTGACAGTTGAGTTCCTTTTCATCGACTTTCTTTTTGTAATTATACGCAACACAAAAACGATTTTCTGCACATCGTAGTTCACAAAACACATCCATTTCTTCAGTGAACTCAGCAATAACGTTAGTCGTCAAACGTGATCCTAAACAGCATGTGCGCAAGTTAAAGAGTGGACTTTTATTATCATCTCCATTGAAGGATCTTTTTCAACTTATATATCGATAAGAAATTTCCAAAAAGATATTCAAAAAATCTTTCAAAAATCGTTTCAAGATCATTTGTGAGAGAGCATGCTATGTTGGTAGAGTTTAGTGTCTTCCATTACTTCAATAGCAGACTGTAAACTGTTATCATGCATCATATTTATTTGATACAAATAAATATACTTTCATTTTGTATAACTTTTTCTTCGAATCATGCTGCGTCCT
Source organism: Dendronephthya gigantea (assembly GCF_004324835.1). Classification (NCBI taxonomy): domain Eukaryota; kingdom Metazoa; phylum Cnidaria; class Anthozoa; order Malacalcyonacea; family Nephtheidae; genus Dendronephthya; species Dendronephthya gigantea. The sequence goes on from NW_021163115.1 coordinate 432,984, forward strand.
CGTGTGTCATTTCCTAAACAATAACTGGTATCTAATTCATAGTTTTAAAATGGATCTATTTAGAGAATGCTAAACCTCACATAGACAAAAAAGCTTTGATATATTATTATTTTATCATTCCTACTGTTCATGTAATATTATTATTTCATCTCACTAATTTTTCTGTTCAACATTATTATAAGGTATATGGCTTGTATTCTTTAAAATTACAAAACGCGAAATTAATTCTTTATTAGAACATAAACATTGTTACCTTTTAGTCATACTTAAAATCATATAAAAATCATTTCGACTCACCATGGCAAATTTCTGAATTTTGAGATCAAGAGACAGTCAGATATGCGAGTTGGAACGAAAATAACTGGGAAAACATTCGCAATTTGAAAGAGATCAGTTTTCATTCTTCCAAAGTGATGGATTTTGTTTCGAGTTTAATAAACAATATAGGAATAAATATGCAATAAATAACGTGTTGTTTATAATTATATATACATGATAATAAATTCGTTTTATCACTTTCACTGTCACTGTCATATAATTATTTTTAAATGAATGAGATAATGGCTCGTGCACGGGTGCAGGCGTGTTCTCGTCGCATTCTTTCGACTTTTAGGCCTCTTTTAAACGTTCCGATTCTCATCTGTCGAACGCAATAAAAACGATAGTATCAGTTGTGGGGTCTCATTATCCCTGAGATATTAAAATGTTTTTGCATGACTGAAATTAATTTGTTTGTATAATTCAAGGCTAAATATAAGTATTTGAGTTGTATAATTTTATATACTTTGTTTGTATCGCTTGTATGTGTAAAGCAAAGAAATTACAGACGAGTGTACATATACTTTTAAACCGCTAAATCCTTTTCTCAGTGCCCCGCAAATCTATGGGAGTTGACATCACACACTGTCGTCATGTTTGATCTTGACAACTAAACTTTAGGGTAGTTCCCATCTTTCCTGTATACTTTTTCAGTTTGTCTCTAGACAAACTCAATCTCATGCACAGTGAGTTTCAGTGACATTAATTTTAGTTATTTATCGTAAATTTTAATTAACATGTCTGCATGTGCCGGACAGGTAATTCATATAATTTATACACGTGATTTTTTCGTACGTACGCGGATACATTTTCTGGAAACAAGTTGAAGAATTAATTTTGTCCCGAAAATTTTGAATCTAGCACAAGGTGCCAACTGTAATTTTATATATCATCGGTATTTTGCACAAAGCTTTAGGCCCTTTTACACTGCCAAAGTCGTCGCACCGATCTGCTAGTTTTTTTTTCAGGTACTAGCTGCAACAAATCAACAAATTTCAGACTTGTTGACATTGTCTACATCGAATAGCAGCCATAAAATTTGACTACTTTGACATACCAACACATTGGATGGATGCGAATAAACGGAGCAGAAATATTAGAAATAACCATGCGATTCATATATTCATGTTTAAATACCGTAAAAACAATAGCATCCAAAGAAATTAGTCGGGCAAGTTGTACCAAAGACGCTGTTACACTATGCAATTTTGTTTGCAACTTGCAATGCAGTTATATTAGAGGGATGTTAACTTGTAAAGAATGCTTGAAATGCTAAGAAAACGTTTTTGTAATTTTTTACCCACAGTAATTTTAAAATGGACAAAATAAAACTCGTAAGTTATTTTAGTTTCTGAGATGAGTTAAAACCGGTCTCTCAACATTGTACAAATAAATTAAGGTTGTCGCAAAGCTCAATACGAGCTGTAATGCGTGATCTCATGAGTCAAATTGCGCCCTTAAAATATATTTCAAACTCTCAAAACGGTCTATATTAATATCAGTCAACATTTCGACAAAATTGCAATCTTCATACTTAACTTCCAATTACTCAACTTAGCTTAGAAAACCTTAACATCAGAAAATCTAATATAGCTATAGTAATAAAGAATGACATTTTAAGTTCTATTTTGGCTCACCATGATGAATTGCGACATAATGTGAAGCAGTGAGAAACACGAATTGCAGCTGCCAAAACATGGAAGATTGTAAAAACATCCGAGTTATATAAAGTTTCCTCATTTCTCAATTGCGATTGAATTCCTCCTGTGCCCTTTACAGAACATGCAGCAGCGAGAGAAAGAGTAAATGAAATACAATCTTCCAATGTCCCGATTAAATAGTGAAGTAAATTAACTGATGACGAATTCTCAACTTACCGCTGTCACTCATGCAATCTATTGTGTTTAGGCTTTTTCTTAAGCTATATTAAGCTATAAGCTATCGCAACCCGTAGTCATTATTGTTAGCGGGTTTCCGATTCACGAAGTGGCCAGCTCGACGATGCGCTTGCAAAACAAATTAGAAACTCCACACGCGAGACAATAGGTATGCATAATTTGTGGTGTCATGACAGCTTTGTCATTCTTACGACGCCTTCAAAATGAGTCATTTTCACAGCTTCTCGATGACACGAAAGCAGCTGCAACGTGATAGCTGTTTGATAGTTTATGTGTAACTTTTTATGGGCATTTTACTTGGAGAAAATTCTCAACTGAAGTATAAATATCGAGCAGAAATTTATATCATTCAGCAAATTTGTGCACTTTTCCACTTAAGCTACCACCATTATGGAAAGGGACCGTATCAATTTTCCAATCATTATAGGCTTTAATTCAGGTTATAAAATTAACTAAAGATTTCAAACTTGGTCAAACATATTTGCTACGCGATTTTTGATTTGCTTTCGAAAATTTTATTTTAAAAAATCGTATTCTCACGTGTGTTTAAATACGATTTTTCTAGGTGGCGTAAAACTCTAAAAATTATAATACTTAATACTTATGCATGTTCATATAATAAATATACTTTCATTTTGTATAATTTTTGCTTCGAATAATACTGCGTCCTCATTTGCGATTTCCTAAGCGACCACTGGTATCTAATTCGTAGTTTTAAAATGGATCGATTCAGAGATTTTTGAACTTCTCAAAGTCTAAAAACCTTTAATATATTAATATTTTATCATTCCTATTCGTCATAATATTATTATTTGACTTTAATCTCTCTAATCTCGCTGTTCAATATATATAAGGTATATGGCTTGTTTTCTCTAAAATTACAAAACACAAAATTACGTATTTATTATAACATAAACATTCTTATCTCTTAGTCATACTTAAATATGAAAAATTTTTCGAGTTACCATGGCAAATTTGCGATTTTTGAGAAACAGTGAAAAAAAGCTAGTTGCAATGAAGTGGGGAAATATCCGCATTTTGAAAGAGATCAGTCTTCATGTTTACAATGCGAGGGATTTCGTTTCTGTTGTAGATATAGGTACATAAATTGTTCTTTTATGTAACATGCAACTGCGGGTGAAATTAAATAAACTGCAATAAATAACGTGTTGTTTATAATAATATATGATAAATTTCGATTTATCACTGTCACTGTCATATATTTAAAAATGAATGAGAAAATGGTTCTCATCGCATTTTTGCGACATTTAGCCCTGTTTCAACAACAATAGTATCAGTTGTGGGAGCTCATTGCATGTTCTTGACAAATTAAAATGTTTGTGCATGACAGTTGTTGCATGTATAATTTTATATATAATTTGTTCATTTCAATACTTTTGATTTGTAAAACAAAGAAATTACAACCGACGAGTGTACAAGTCTTTACTTATTTCAAACCGCCAAATCCTGCGGAACTTTATGGGAGTGAACATCACACACTGTCGTCATATTTGATTTTGACAAATAAACTTTTGTAATTCCCATCTTTCCTATACTTTGTCTGTTTGTCTCTAGACAGTCTCAATCTAATGCACAATGGGTTTTAGTGACATTAATACTTCTTATTTATCGTAAATTTTAATTAAAATGTCTGCATGTGCCGGACAGGTAATTTATACATATGAACGTGATTGTCTCGTACGTACGCGTGCACGTTTTCCGGAAACAAGTTGAAGAGTTAATTTGGCCCGAAACTTCTGAATCTAGTACAAGGTAAACGAAAACAAGCAGAATTGGGTTTCCACGAAAATTTTGAAAATCGTGTGCAAACTTTAATTTTATATATTATTGGTATTTTGCAGAAAGCTTGACATTAATTCTTGTTATTTATCGTAAAATTTAATTAACATCTCTGTGTTGGACAGGTGAATCAATGATAGAAGCAAGTTGAAGAATTAATTTTGTCCTGAAATTTTTCTTTTCACAATATAATATTAATTTTCTTGTAAAAACAGCAACCTTCTAAAGCGATAAAGATCTATAATGGTTCGTTCACGGGTCCATGCATGTCTGATTTTTTTGTTATTATTTTATTGTAAATTTTAATGAACATGTCTGCATGTGCCGGACAGGTAATTTATACGTAAGTACGTATACGCGAGCACGTTTTCCGGAAACAAGTCTGAAGAAAAATTTTTGTTCTGAAAATTCTGAATCTCGTAGAAGGCGAACGAAAACAAGCAGATTTGTGTTTCCACGATAAATTTGAAAATCGTGTGCTAACTGTAATTTTTTTGTAAGGGTACTAATTCCGCCCAGAGATTAGGAATTACACCCGGGTTTTGTGACAAAACATAGCGGAATCCAAAGTTATCCAAATTCTATTTCATGGACCGTGGAAGTTCAATGGTCATAGCACTTGTGCGCACGTGCAAAATTTGAACGAGTATTAAAGCACTGGCGATCAGCAACTTACTGATTGGCTAAGACAAAACGTTTGTATTTCAATGAAAAACGTCAGCAATTTAACTGCATGTCATTTTGCAAGGCTTACATTATCGTTTTGACTTCCAAAAGAGTTATTGAAAGTGTAATTCGGAGATTTGATCTAACAAATATCAATTTGAAGCTTTTTTTGCAATGGACTGCAATCATTGCATGATTTCAACAATCGAAAAAATGTTTTCGACATTTAGTGTTTGGGGATTTAAATTATTTTTGCTGTTTTGAAGATTTAATTATAGTGAAGTATTAACTAAGTCTATATGACTATAATTGCATGCAACGCCTTCAGCAAGTAAACGGTATTTCATTTTACCTTTATATTACGACTGTAATTGTTTCCGAAAAATGTGAAGCATCAGCTATTATATTGAGGTCTGGCTAGCTCAGGAAAAAAATTGCGTCGTTTGAAATTGCGAGGGGTCGCTGCATGCATGTATTTCTACTATATTATCGGTATTTTGCACAAAGCTTTAGACTTTGTTTACACTAACTGCCAAAGTCTGGGCACCGCTCTGCTAATTTTTTTTGTTCACAAATTCATATTCAATTTTTTGTAAAAACAGCAACTTTCTAAAGCGACAAAGATCTGCAAAACATCAAACTCAACGGAACTAAACCGTCAAGCTGGCAGGCAAATGCGTGAAGATATTATTTCGAATTCAATTATTTTAGTTATTTGCGTGTTATCGAGCTTAATTTACTTTCTTTTGGGGTACTGCAACAAATCTACAAATTTCATACTTGTTGACATTGTGTTACTACATTGAATAGCAGCTATAAAATTCAACTCTGATCGAGATATTATGACAATACCAAGTCGTTGAATGGATGCGAATGAACCGAAAAGAAATATGGACATGAGATAATTCAATCTACTGGAATGTGTATGGATGGTATTTTTGGGTGACCTTGAGACATTTGTTTCAAACTTCTCCTCATAATTCTTATCTATATGGCAATTTGACTCTTTATGAGCATGTTGTTCAATGGTAGGCCTGCTAGCTCCTATAATAAGGCATTTGATGATAGTTTTCTTATTTCTATGACCATAAAACTTCATATTCTTGCCTCAATGCCGCAGAGCTCCACAGAAATTGAAAACGTGGGGTTTTACACACATTTTAGACACATTTTATTTTTATTCTATGTTTGATTACACAAGGATTTCATTCTCATTACTCTAAATTTCAATAACAGAGAGTGAAAGTGACATGATATTCATCAAGACTTTATTCATGCATTCATAAGAAGTATTGTTGGGAAGAGACATTGCAATACGTTTCTTATACATTTTTTTTCAACTTATTATATAATTATTTATTCTTATACTTTATGGCAACACACACTTCCGCGGTGAAGTGGTCCATCATACCTTCCTGTAATAGACTGACACTCCCCTGCAAATAGACTGGCTATATTAAAAATTCTGAAAATGTTTCATACATAATATATTTTTAAATAATTGGAGAAATATTAATCAAGCTAAGGCGAATATTGGTAGTTTGAATCTCTGAGAAACGCGTCTACACTTCAAATTCTCCTGAGGTTTGGATCAAATTTTTGGACCAAAAAAATATCCAAGAAGAACTTACTTAATCTATAAACCCATATTTAAGTTGATTAGGAGTGAATCATTACACCGAGCAGCCATAAAATTCGACTCTCATGGAAATATGATTTTCCCAAGCTGTAGGATGAATACGAATGAACCGAGCAGAAATATGAGGAATAATAATCTGATCGACAATAGAACTGTGGTCGCTGTTTCCTTGAAATTCCTGTAATTATGAAAAATAGCAAAAAGCTTTGAAAATTTGTAGTTTCTCTCACCATCTTGAACTTCATTGGAAATATTCTTCAAGAAAAAATCTTTCTCTATTTTCCACTCCAAATTGTACTTTGGTACGCGTAAACTCGCGTACCAAACTTCATTGCTTAAGGTTATGTCTTGTGTAGTCCGTTGTTTTCAAAATAATAGTGCGTCAGCTACAGCGGTGGATGAGGAGTAAAGCAGAATAAATTACACGGACTAATTTCAATTTCGAAATAGCCTAATGACAAGGCTGTTGGTTATTCATTTTAAGAATATTTTTGAGTAAAAACCTACCAACAGCCTAGCAAGTAACAACTGTAGTAATTCAGTTCATTCTGATTTATCCAAAATCCAGCACTGATCAGAGATATTTTGAATCTATTGTGTTTGAGAGTACCACGTAGCATAAAGTAAAGCGGAAAAAACGCAATCTCGCCTTAGGTAATTGTTAAAAGTAGATAATAAAGTCGTGAAACGTGCAAGTCCTCAGCTATCTCAACCCATTTTGCTGGATAAATTTCTATACACTAACCGCTATCGTGTTTTCCCTCGCATACCTTGATAGCATTCCCTTGGGTATAATTCGAGAAACACTTCCCTTCTCTGCTGAAAGAGATGGTGTAACTCTTAACAAATTGAGTAATGTTATAGCGTCCTTGGGTACTGATTCCTGCAATTAGTGTAAGCCGTTGAAAGTTAACCTCAAGCCACTGATTAATATCATTGGACAATGCTGACCAGGATCCAGTTCTTCCACTATGCGATTTGAAATTTAATCTTCCATTAGCCCCACGATGACCACCATTCCAATTGCTTGATGCCGTGATTTGATTATCATGGATACTACCATTTTCCATCCCAAGAGCCTCTGTACGTACTGTATCAAAGAAATCATTGTATTTTGCAGTAGTTTATGTTATTTTGCTAACCTATACACGGTAAAAACGGCCAAAGACAGAATAAATGTTCGCACCAATATGGGAATTACTTCATGTCAGTTCTAAGGGATGGCGAGGGCTGAATGGGAGTGACGGTGCATAAAAGAGATCATCTGTATAATAGGGAACGTATAAATATGAAGTATCATTCACATTTAAAACAGTCTTTTCCATTTCAAATTCATTATAACGCTTCTGCGGAAAGCACAGGTTGACTCTATCAGGGGAATCATTTATTCGAAACAGTTGATACGATACGCAAGCAGATACGGAATTTTTTTTCTGAGAACAAAATCTCCTGAAAATTGCATGCTTTTATAGTTTTTGACTTTGTTGTTCCCATAAGCATCAGATGAATATGAATTTCAACGACGATCATCGTGGCTTTTGAATATTTAAACAATTATTCACCGAATGTGAGTAACTAATTGTTTTAGTATAATTACTAAGGCGGTAATAGACAAAGCGAATCCTCGGTAGAAAATACATGTTTTACAAAAGTATAGCTAAACAAATATCTGGACACTGAGTTTTACGGCGATTCAAATAAAACAACGTTTTCCGAAAATAAAGTTGAAAAGCGTTTTTCACTTCTTTTGTGCTTTCAGGAACACTATTTTTGTGAAAAAACGTATTTCTTTATACGTTACTTTGGCAAAATCAACTCGACGCCATTTTGCTAAATCTGCTTAGGTTATTATCGCGCAGTAATCCGACGTCCGTCGACCAATTAGAGGCAAGCATTTTTAATAATAATTTTTGTAGTTATACTGAATAATATTTATCATCATTTCGTCGTAATGTCATTATTAGGGAGATTTAGCACGAGGACGTGAACGTCAAAGACGACGTAAAAATGGCGAATAAATGGCGTGATGCACCCAAATGGACTGCCCACGCCATTTACTCGCCATTTTCACGTCGTCTTTGACGTTCACGTCCTCATGCTAAATCTCCCTATTACCGTTTTCACAGCGTTCTCCTTCAAAACATTTAGAACACCCGCATGAAAACTGTCTTCCTATTTCCCAAGTCATTTTCCCGCCATTAAGACATTCATTAACTTCTCCCCTGCAGCTGGCCTTCGGATTAAGAAAGTAATAACATCGTATAAGTAACACTTAAAATAAAATATGAAGGAAGCAATTAGTTTACAACTTGTTTTATACAATATCTTAAATGTGTCTCGTAAAAATCTTACGATTTGTGCCAACGTTCAGGAGATTTGAACATGGCTTCATACGAATGCACGCTGTCATTAAGCATTATTGTGAGTCAATATTTAGGTAAATATTTTAGAACAATTGTGAGTAGGGATGAACGAAGGTATTCTCTTTCTAAACTTCTCGTGGGAATTGATAAAAGTTACTGACAATAATTATTCCTCTTTTGGCGTGGGGTTGAACAACAAAGCTACGTTGCAATGATAGCGATGTTAGAGAGCTTTAGATTTGACTACGGCTCCCGCTACAGCTACAAAATTCGTCACTGTGGCGCAAAACAAACGTTGTATGCATACGCCACCTCGTACTGGCATGACAAAACTCTGCAAACACAATAATAAATGCATGTTTATACTGTCAAATATTTCGGAAATTTTACGCCTACTATTTCGAAAAATACACATTATCAAAGGCCACGGTAACTAAAAACAGTTCACTCAAATTATTTTCTTCAAAAAACGAGAAAATGACAACTTTTATTGCTTTTTAAATCACGTAGTGAGGACTACGAAGTTTTCTTAAAATGCCGTAGTCAGATGAGCGAAGGCTACGAGTCTATGGCGTCAGTACGAAGTATCACGAATATCACGTCAATGTGACGAATCTCGTAGCGGTAGCGGGAGTCGTAGTCAAATCTCAAGATCTCTAATAATACTTACAGACTGACTCCGATCCACTTTAGCTTCGTGAAAATTCCAGACTTGTTCTTCCCTTGTTTCGTGGCGTTCGTTGAATTTATGCTCAGTTGTGTTGGTAAGCTGACAGTTTAATTCATTTTCCAGCGTTTTTTTCTTGTAACTATATGCGACACAAAAACGATTTTCTGCGCATCGAAGTTCACAAAACAAATCCATTTCCTCTGTAAATTCAGCGATAACATTGTTCCTCAAGCGAGACCCTAAAACGTATATACCCCCAGTAATTGAAGGATTTTTGTATTTTACCCGCAGTAAAGTAATTAAAATAATTTTAAAATGTACAAAATGAGCTGTAACTCATAAGTTATTTGTTTCTGAGTTAAGTTAAAATCGGTCTTCCAATTTTTTACAAATAAAGGTTTTTTCGTAATTTTAGAAAGTAACCCTCCACAGTCCAATTCAACTTTCAGGAATTATTCCTTGCAATATCACGCTTTGTGTCGCAAAGCTCAATACCGGAGTCAAATTGCGCCCTTAAAATTTACTTTAAACTTTCAAAATGGACGATATTAACTGATATTATCATTCAAAATTTCAACAAAATTGCAATTGTCATACTTAATCGACATCCAGTTACTCGATTTAGTTTAGAAAACTTTCACATCATATACTCTAATAATTATAGTCATAATAAAAAAGAATGACATTTTAGTTCTATTTTGACTTACCATGACGAATTGCCAGATATTGTGAAGCAGTGAGAAATACAAATTGCAGCTGCAAAAACATGGAAGATTTTAGAAACATCCGAATAATAAAACGTTTCTTCATTTTTCAAATGCGGTTGAATTCCTCCTGTGTTTACAGAATAAATATACACGTATGTTGATGTTCCTTCAAACATGCAACAGCGAGAGAAGGAGTAAATGAAATACAATTTCCTGATTTCCTGAATTTCCTGAAGACTAAACAGATGATGAATCTTCAACTTTTCGCTGTCACTCAGTCTATTGTGTTTAGCTTTTTTTTTAAGCTTTACTGAGCTTTTTCTTGGCATTTTTAATAATATATAATTACAGAAACCCAAGGTCATTATTAATAAAGAGTTTACGATTCAAGACGCGGCCAGCTCGAAGACGCGCTTGCGAAACAAAAAAAGTCCAAACGCGGAAAAGTAGGCACGCATAAATTGTGGTTCTATTGTCTGCGTTGTCATTCTTACGACGCCTTCAAATGATGTAATTTTACGGTTTCTCGACGACATGAAGCGCAGCTGCAACGTTATAGCTGTTTGATAATTTAAGTGTAAATTTTGCTGAAGCATTTTTCTTGGAAAGAATATTCTTAACTAAAGTAAATATCAAGCAGGAATTTTGTTTTTCATTATTCCGCCAATTTGGTTACTTTTCCAGTTAGGCGACAGTAGAAAACCACCCTACTATTTTCCAGTTATTATGGGCATTAATTTCGGTAATAAAGTCAACAAAAGGATTCGAAGTTGCATGGGATGTACAATCATGGTTGAGGTTATCATCTCCTCTTAAGGCCATAATTTGTGCCATTTTTCTTGCGACTTGCAATGCAACTCTTCTTTTGAGAGATGTAAATTTGGCTGAACTATCCAAATTAATGCAATTCATGGCCTTTCTTACACTTACATTTTGAAGCTTCCTCACTAATTTACATCTCTCAAAAGTAGAAACGCATTCCAAGTTGCAAGAAAACATGGCCATAGTCTTTCGACGCACCAACAGAGGCAGCACATTTGGCTGACAGCCCCCTATTTGGTTTCAAATAGGTCGCTTTTTTCTCATCGAATGTAATTCAAACAAAAGATGATGAGATAATAAACCTCCTTAATATATAATGATCAATTGCTTGAATTGCATTCGACGCGACCAAGATGCGACGTTTAACCTTGGCCTGAAGCAACTGGAAGACCAACGTGTTTTTAACCGTGCGCGGCATACATAAATGTAACAAAACAAATAAGAGGGACCAAAACAAAATTTTCAGTTAGGAATATGACATCGCATCCTCGGATTTCGAATGATACTATTGCTACCTCGGCAAATAACTATTACAGGTGCTGTATGTATATGGAGTCAAAACTAATGCAAATTTTAAACTACACAAAACCAGACCTGCACTTTTTTGCGTCAAAGCCCAAAGGGTACGACAGCTGTGCCCATTAAGGATATTATTCTTAGCAAGGCACGATCGTCTGCTCGCGACCATGTGATAGATTTCGTAAATGAACACCTAAATTTATCAGCAATTAAATGATATTTGTGACTGATGTTTTTGAACTAATTAAATAAGCAGTCAGGTAACGAGATTCTTGCTATTAGTATTGGCTTACTGTGGAGTAAAATATAGAATGAAAAGAATACTTAACGTTAACAGAGTTCTAACTATTATACAATTATAGGTAGATAATAATTATAGACCATTAAATTTAGGGGCTGTTCACATGAGCCCGGTATTGACTGAGTAAATAAAAAGCACGATTCTCAGTAGGCGTGTAATCATACTAACTACAGCATGTGATTGTTCTGTTTCAAAAAGACTTATTTCAAAGAATCTTTTTACATAAAACTTACCTCCTCGATCAACACCTGCATGGCATGGCATAAGCTCGATGCTGTAAGAACTTATCATTAGCAAGTCTGCCTTTAGGATTTCAACAACTGATAATCCTGATCAAAGCCGTAAGACTCAGAGAAACGGTCTTGTTGGCACTTGTCTTGTTAGCACAAGACAGTAAACAGAGGGTGGAGGGGGGCAATAAGGTCCTTTTCCCCCAAAAAAACTGCACACTTGTAATCTTCATCTCACTATAATATTGTTTACTTTAACTGAATTTATTATTGCCCTGGTCAAGCATCAAACATTCGAATACTTTGCTGAGCACGGTACTGCGTAGACTTTCAAACAGTATAATTTATATTCGCTTGTAAAATACTTTTCCCCCATGCAATGCCCCGACAAGACGTTTCTCCATTGGAACACTTGTTCATATGAATAAAATTTTGCGTACGTGAGCCTATGCATGCATGGTGTATCAGAACATGTGCAAACACTATAATTTGCATAGGTAGATATTGCAAATAGCATCTCTACAGGGTGTATAAAAAAAAACGCAACCACTTAATGGTGCAGCTAACAACCGAACAACGAGTTTTTATTGTCGTGCATGATAACTTGAATGCTAACGTTCGACCTTGTAAAATAAATTTTAAATAACATTTTACTCGTTAAATACTTTCATTTCAGCTCGTTGGTTTAGGCACCCGACTTTGTGCTGCTAGCATATGATTACAAGCTTTCTCGCATTCCAGGGGCCAAACGTCTTTTGTGTTGTAGAACAAAGAGGATATTCATGAATATTAATGGTAGCTGATTTGACTATTAGCAGTTGAACTTTACGATTAGAAGCCATTTTAAAATCCCAGGGGCAAAAAATCTATTGAGCTTATGAACAATATGAATTTTAGAATATTAAGTGGTTGCGTTTTTTTTGAGACACCCTGTATTTGGACTGCTAATGCAACTAATTACAATGCGTGTACTTCTGGGGCTAGTTGTATAAAACTCTTTAACTACATTTTGCATAGCTAAATCCTATTTAACTCAGAAATACACAAGGCCTATTCTGTCCTTGACTATAGTGAAGTTAACTGGTCTTTTATACAACTGGCTCTGGGATTTGGAAATACGTTTCATGTCTTGTTTCTTGAATAGTATCACCAATTCGTACAATTGGAATTTCGATCGTTCCCGTCTTCCCGAGCGTAATGAAATAACAGCAGTATTACAGGTGTCCGAAAAAACTCCAAAACTATGGAAATCACTTATTGTTAAAATTGAAATAGCCTATTCACGAATTTTAACCCGTAGCGATTCAGCACAACTTATAAATAGCTACGTACGAAAGTTTAAAATTTGATACGATCACATGTCGAAGGTCATGGTGCTTGAGTTGTAAACTTAAATAATTTATTGTTATTCATATTTGTAAATTGTGAACATTGGTAATAAAAATCATTTAGGGACCGGTCATAAAGTATTTATTAGGGGGTGTGGAGGATATTATGGGGAGGGGTACATAAAAATAACAGCACTTCTGAGAGGGATACGAAAAAAACAGCGGGATATCAAGGAGGGTACCAAAATTTTATAGTACTAGGTACGGAAAAAGTACTAGGTATTTCGACAAGATTAAAAGTTTTGGTGAAAATCACTGCCTACTTGGAGAGAAGCAACTCATGAAATTTGTCAAATTCTCTTGTAATGAGCCTGACAAGTGTGAATATTGCTCCACTCATTCCTGGGTTGGACCTCCTTGTGCCAGAATTTCTCAACCATATCCGGATTACAAAGCAGACGGTTATCATTTCAAAAACGTTTTTGACACTTCAACAGAAAGAGAACCATAGATGATTTTCAACCCAGAAAACAAGCAAAAGATTACATAGCAGAAGGAAAATTAGGCTCTGACCAAGAGATCAAACAATTAAGTAAAACTGTCATTGTTGATGAAGTGCTTGTCAAAAAAAATTAGTTGACCACCTGAAGTATCTCGAGATCAACAAAAAGAAGAGGGCTGAGAAACGACAATAAAAAACACAGCAAGAGAGAAACAAAAAGTATGAAGACTACAACTGGATTGCCATGTTTTACGATGGTCTGTGCAAGAAGTTGAACGTTTCCGAACCAAATAAGTACTTATCATAGAATGACGCATTCTTTGAAACTGAGGAAGGCAGAGAAAGTAAGGGTCATTCAAGGACATATTGTGAGCCATTTAAACGCCTCTGAAGACGACGTATTGATGGAAGAAAACAGTGATGACGGTTATAGGGACAATAGTTCATCTGCTGATGAAAGTGGGGGGGGGGACATTGTTTTAAATGACAGTGCAAGCAATAATGTCCGAGCAAGAAACAGAAAACACTGGTGACGAATCTGAGAGTGAGGAAAATGTTGAGGATATGTTCACCACTACAAGAAGTGGGAGAGTTACCACCAATTGGAGAGTTTCGAAATATAGATAAATGCAATATAATGTTAAAACCAAATTAAGGAAGAAGGGGAGTATGAAAATTTTCACTTACATTAGAGAGGGTTATGAAAATTTTTCCATAGGTTTTTGGGGGTATTAAAATATATACTTAAAATTTCATTTATCATCCACTCCTCCCTAGTAATTACTTTATGACCTGTCCCTTATGGGCACAAACAAATTTTACTGTCATCATGCATAAAAAATGTTTATGTCAAACATTTATACACTTGTGGGTATACAACATACGGAGTTCTTAGGCATTCACACTCTAACTATTGCATTATTTGTTAATAGTGATTTAAATAGTTCTGTGTTTTTTTACAACATAAATGCTCTTGAGCACATCAAAGCCCGAGTTAAATTTATCTTATTCCAATTCAAATCCTTAGTTAGTGCGCATGCTCTGAAAGTGCGTGAAATTGAAACTGAAAGTATAAGCAATTATGCAATTTATATTAAAGGGCTTAAATGAATATATAAATTACGAAATTGTTAAGCTTCAATTATTCAAAAATTTTTCAGCAAGATATTCAAATTAGGAAGAAATCCAAGCTATTTTCAACATTTCAGGCACTTGCATGGGGAGCTCAAATTTCCTAATCAACTTAATCAATAAATTCACAATTAGATCGATTAGAAACGAATCATGCATAATTACGTCAAAAAACAGCCATAAAATTCGACTCTCATCGAGATATGATTTTGCCACGTGGTCGGATGAAGGCGAACGAACCGAGCAGATATAGGAGGAATAACCTTTCGATGGACAATAGTATTCTGGTCGCTGTTACCCTGGAACTCCTGTAATTATGAAAACAAAATAAGTTGCTGCATGCACATCATTTTAAACTTTAGACGTAATAACAAATAGCTATGTATTCAAGTTTGTAATCACTGTTACTCTGTAGTCCAAAAAATCTTGGACTACTCCGGAAATATATTTTTGAAGAAAAAGTAAGTATTTAAAGTTTTTCGCAACTGATAAATATTTCGGTAGCATGATAAATATATCGAAACTGATAAAAATGGTTCACGCACAAAACTTCATTACTTAAAAGTTCCTCTTAGTCAGTCAGTTGCTTTTCAAAATAATGGTAGATTTTGAATACTTTTTTGGCTTTTGAATAATGTCGTTGGTCCGTTGCCATACTTGGCTTCAACATTTTGTAATAATATTTTCTTATGATATGAAAATTCTTCGTTAAACACAAATATAATTTTCTACAATTAGGCCTTCCGAACATTAATATAGTAATCCGTTTAAAAGTCATTGATATTAGTATCGTTTTGAAATGGATCTAAAATTTCATATTTGCTAAGATTCATTGAGCAGTGTCAGCAACTAGTAGAGCAGCAATGAGATATATTACACCGTAACGAACTATACAGGGGGTCCCAGTAAAATAAACCCGGCTTAGTTGTGTGAAATTATATTCACACTGACGTTTTAATTATTTTTAGAGTAGTTTAAAACTTTTCAAAGCTATGCCTCTGGGAGTTCACATGTTTTGAACTCCCAAAGGCAAAGCTCTGTTGACTTTGTTATTTTTTAAAACTCGGTAAAAAATTAATAATGACGTCACTGGGAAATTTAGAAGACACTCAGAATGAAATTATAGGGAATTAAAGGGACAATGTATCGGTTTATGTTGGAGATTACGAGTTTGTGCTTTTTACTATACATAACATAACGTGGAATCTAGAAGCAACAAAAATGCGAACTATCCGCATGCGAACATTAATAGCACAAAAATACGACGATTTCATTAACAGTTAGCCGTGTTGATTCCATAAAGGTTGGCAATGTTACCAATCCTGTCGTTGCTCAAAAACTCTGAGGCACATAATTGCTCAAAGGTAGATAATATAGATCAAAACTCGTGATATAAGTGGTGAATAATTAGAGTTTATAGTTTGTATGACGTTTTTTAGTATACCTTGGTTGCTTCCCTTTGGGTATAATACGTGAAATATCCTCCAGTTTTGCTAAAAGAGATGGTGTAACTCCTGACAAATTGATTATAATCAGAACGTCCTTGGGTGCTGATTCCTGCGATGAGTGCAAGACGTTGAAAATTAACTTGTAGCCACTGATTAATATCATTGGACAACGCAGACCAGGCTCCAGTTCTTCCACTATGTGGCGTGAAATTTAATCTTCCATTAGCCCCACGATGATTATTATTCCAATTGCTGGATGCCGTGATTTGACTATCAAGGATACCACCATCTTCCATCCCAAGAGCCTCTGTACGTACTGTATTAAATAAATCATTGCATTTGTCAGTAGTTTATGTTATTTTCCTAACCTATACGCGGTATAAATGCCCAAAGGCAGGATAAATATTCGTAGTTATTGCGGAATCACTTCCTGACAGTTCTAAGGTGACGAGAGTTTCAGTGGCATAACTTGAACGATAATTGGGGGGGGGGTTAAAATTCATATATCCAGTTCTGCGCTACGGCTTTCTTTCATAATTGCAATAGCTTACAATAGACATCCATCGGGAAGAACTGAATATATGAATATTCATCCCACCCCCCAATTATCGTTCTAGTTACGCCCCCTGGAGAAGTGGTCATATTGCATAAAACAGATCATCTGTATATTAGGGACCGCAAATATGAAGTATCAATTCACATTTAAAACAATTTATCATCCATTCTAACTTTATTAAAACGCTTCTGCGGAGAACCCAGATTGACTCTATGTCAGGTTAAGCATTTTATTCCAAACAGTTAATACGATACGAAATCCTTATTTTTCTCAGAACAAAGAAAATTTCCTAAAAATGTCAAGCTTATATTGTTTTAGACTTTGCTGCTCCCTTGAGCATCAGATGAATATGGATTTTAACGATCATCGTGGCCTTTGAATATAAAATATATACCATAGTTTTGTCGTAATGTCATTATATTACCGTTTTCACAGCGTTCTCCTTCATAACATTTCAAACACTGACATGAAAACTGTCTTCCTGTTTCCCAAGTCATTTTTCCGCCATTATCACAGTTATTTACTTCTCCCCTGCAGTTGGCCTTCAGATTAAGAAATAATTGATAACATCATATAAGTGACATTTAAAATCAAATATGAAGGAAACAATTAGTTTACAACTTGTTTTATGCAACATCTTAAATCTGTCTCGCATAAAAATCTTCCGATCTGTACCAACGTTCAGGAGATTTGAACATGGTTTCATACGAATGCACGCTGTATTAAGCATTATTGTGAGTCAATATTTAAGTGAATAGTTTAGAACAATTGTGAATGTAGGGATAAACAAACGTATTCTCTTCCTAAACTTCACGTGGAAAAGTACTGGTTGCTAACAATAATATTCCTCTTTTGGCGTGAGATTGAACAACAAAACTACGTTGCAATGATATCGATAATAATTCTTACAAAGTGACTCCGATCAACTTTAGCTTCGTGAAACGTCCACACTTGTTCTTCCCTTTTTTCGTGGCGTTCGTTGAATTTATGCTCAGTTGTGTTGGTAAGCTGACAGTTTAATTCATTTTCCAGCGTTTTTTCCTTGTAACTAAATGCGACACAAAAACGATTTTCTGCGCATCGAAGTTCACAAAACAAATCCATTTTTTCTGTAAATTCAGCGATAACATTGTTCCTCAAGCGTGATCCTAAAACACATCCATGGCAGTTATTGAAAGCATATGGAGAGCCGTAAACTATTTCTTGCTCATTCCTGCAAAAATCCTTGAACGATAAAAGAATATTGGTGCCCTCGTAATTTTTTTTGTTTGGGAACGTAGTCCATATCCCCCTTCACACAATTTGCATCAGGTGGCCCTACAATGTTGTGTTCGATCACTCTTTTTGCTACACGACATATAATGAGTCGTATTTCGTAGTGCTAGGAATTTACATTGAAGAAAATTCAATTCTATAAATATATTTAATCGACTTTAAGTTATTTAATTTAGTTCACAAAACTGGAAGTGCGTGAGATCCTCAACTGAACGTGTTTATTATTATAACTGATATTCTGCATGATAATAATGAATGATATATCTTAGTATAAAGCTTTATTTTGGCTTACCATGACGAATTGCCAGGTATTGTGAGGCAGTGAGAAACACAAATTGCAGCTGCAAAAACATGGAAGATTGTAGGAACATCAGGATGGTAAAAAAGTTTTTCATTTCGCACTTGCGGTTGATTTCCTCTTGTGTTTAGGGAAAAGTTATACACATTCATAAGAATTATGTTGTATCATCAAACATGCAGCTGCGAGCTCCCCGTAGGAGGAGTAAATAAAATACAATATCTGGATTAATGATTAAACTGATGACGAATTTCCATATTACCGCTGTCATTCATTTTCATTATGTTTAGACTTTTCATTAAGTTTTATTGTGTTCATTTTTCGGCGTAGGCCTATCTCAATATTTCCAGCAGGTTACTAGTTTTAATAATGGCCTAACATTCATAATCGGCAGGTCTGCAGTTTAATGAACTTGTGCGTGTTCCCAGGAATTATCTGAGTGGTTTGCCATGCTATACAAATGCAAGGCTTTGTTTAACGCAGTTTTATAACTTAACCAATTTCAAAAAAAATCAGACAAGAATGAAATTCGCTTTTTGGGCAACGCGTGTCTCATCATGCAGGGGAGATCAATACAGCAGGTATATTTTTTCGGCAATAAAATTAATTATATCGCTAACAACTTAGAAGGTTATGAACATTGGCGTGCGTGCATGTACGCGCAAAAAAAGGCGACAGTGGAAACAGCCTTAAGTGGAAGCGGCCCTTGCTTTCTTTTCAAATTTATTGTTTTTACGAACTGTTAACACGAATACATGAATATTAGCCTCCCAATTAAAGATCTTCCGGTCCCTGCATAGAAGTTGTTTTGATGACACGCTTTAAATTGGTAAGTATAAATAGAGATTACTTCATGGTTGGCGAGTGCGTACGATTTTTATGCACGAGTTGTGACGGATCGGAATACGAACGAGTGAGCGCAGCGAACGAGAGAGTTTGCGATCCTTCGCAACGAGTGCGTAATAAAAATCGTACAAACGAGCCAACCATGAAGTAATTTGTTTATTAAATGTGTATAGAGATTAATTTGACAACGACACGTTTTTTAATATACAAAAACACAGCGAGCAACAAAATCTAAACTTTATGCATGGAGACATTCTTTCCGAAAGATTTGAGATGTGCTGAATGTAAAAATATCTTGAATATGAGAATTATGTTTTGAATCTCACTCCTATATTTCGACGCCATCTTGAAAGAAAATGTAAACAAATTGCCGCCAAAATGACATACGACAATTTTTCACGTGTGAAGAATATCGTACGTCCAATCAAAAGCCGTTTATGGCATTTTTTCACCCGTGAAAAACATCGTATACTTCCAATCAAATTGCATGAAATTAATTTACACAGTGAAATACGATCTTTATTTCATCATTCTGCTGTGCATAAATCTCTATACACATGCATATAATAAATAACTCTATAAAGGTGTTTGCACGTGGCTGCCCTTTGTGGCCAATCCTAAGGGTTCATGAAACTGACTAAGACAAGCAGCAAAATATTTTTTCTGTTACGCAACGCTTGTTGTTGATAGAATTGTAAAAATAGAAACGTCTACTAGGAGTACATTACTTTGCATGGCTGCCATTGCATGAGATTGTTAATTGATATTTGCCACAAAAAAGCATGAGTAAACATAATTTTGAGCCGTACGCAAATATGAGGTACTTGTTCTTCCAGGCATGGAAGCTGAAAGTGAAGAATTAGAGCAGTAATGAACTTTGTGTCAATCGTTTTGCCCGAGGTGTCATTTTTAGGTAAACATGCAGTGGCGCGTGATGACCTGTAAAGTTTACACACTTTAAGGCGTCTGCCTGTCGAAAATTCTTCCCTTCAACTTTGGATAACATTATACTTTATCCTTCCAAATTTTACTATGCAGGTTATCCTGAGAAAGGAAGAGTTGTATGAAATCAATGAGCGTGCAGTCAACATAGCAACGAATAACAGACACGTCCAGTGATGGAAAATGGACGATTTTTGTAAACACGATAACTAACCAGGTTTTTAACAGTAGAACAGAGAAATTTGTTTTATTAAGTTGTAAATATATTTCCCTCGGCACGGAATCTAAAATAATGATAAAAATTTTGTATTATTGAACGTTTGGCAGGTAATAAAATCAATATAAAACGAGAAAGATCTATCTAAAATAACAGTCGCTATTCTACTTAGACTATATAATTATTGGGAGTACTTATCTTTTAGGTTCACCACCTTCGAATGTTTTTAATGTCAACCATGAAAATTTATCAAGTTGACTTTGGAATTTTTTTTAATTATTTTGCACGAAAGTATATATATTCATAAATTAGAGAGAACTGACAACACAGGAGAAACAATAGAATAATTTGTTCATCAAGGATATTACCATCTTCCATCCCAAGAGCGGATCGACTTTCGCACAGAATTAAAACAATCGTTTGCTTGTCAGTAGTGTTTGAGTATTTCCTACGACATACGGAATAGAATTGTAAAGGCCATATAAATGTGCAAAAATTACATAAAATTTCACTCAGTGAAAGTCTTGGGGGAGAGTTGGGGACTGGGGGGGGGGTTGTGAGTGAATCAAACAATAATTAATTGTTAGGAACATGAAGTAACTGCCAGTTCATTGGTGCGGTGACGCGGCCAGACATCCTCTCCTAAGAATGATGGCTTTCTATCAATGGAAACTGTGCTAGCGATTGCGGACAAAAACGTCGTTGACATTTTTACTGTTTTCTAGTAACCGCCAAAAAGGACAAACACGTGTAATTGATGAGAACAATATGGCGGTGTGTTTGTGTGTTTTGAAAGTTGTATAAAGTAAAGCAATAAAGTATTTAAACCAGCTTTTATCGTAGTACGTTTCTACAAAAACTATATTCGTCTATATTATACTATATTAAAATATTGCTTTTTCTAACAGATCAGAGATTTATCTTAACTCTCTCAATTTAGAAACTTTTTGCATTTTAGCTATTCTACCAATTTCACCACCGTTCAGCCGCGCTCGGAACGAGGTTTAATTGACCTGGACAGTACGGTATACTATTTTCTTTTAATGGGAATCGTAAACAACATATTATTTCAAATTCGTGGAAATACAGTATTCAATGCGTGCGCGTAAGATTTATAACAAAATATATACCTACATAACGATATTATATTCCATGAACACAACACACGGATAACATATGGCGTGCATGTTGAAATGAATAATGGACAACAGCGAAGAATTTCGTTTTAAGCTAATCTGGCACTCAGAATGCCTAAATTTTTAATACTTTATGTAAAATGGTAAATAATGTACCTTTTCACCGGAATTAGTCGAAATTGATCCGTTCTGATTGCTTTACTGAAAATGTAAACAAACTTCTGATAGTTCTAAAACGAAATTCCCCTTGTTATAATGGACTGTAAAAATCAACAACAAATCAGCGTTGTTTTTTTATAATTATATTCTTTAATTTGATTCATCTAATCACAGTACGTACAGGGTGTCTCAAAAAACCCAAAACCATTGAAATCATGCACCCATAAAGGTTACTAGTTTCCACTCAGGAAAATTCTCCTTTGGACGAAAAGGACAGGAAAGTCTCCCTTGTATAAACGCCGCCTGAGAACTCACTAACAAAGGAAAATTTTCTGCTCGTTCCAATCCAAAGAAGATTTTTTCCTGAGCGGAAACTAGCCTTAACAATGTAATAGCTGGAGTTTGCCTAAGGCCCTGTTTATATGAAAGGCGGAACGGACGTTTGCCGGGATATCGCCTTGTCCCCGAGCCGGTGCGAAGCACCGGGCGAGGGTACTAATTCCGCCCGGAGATTTTGATTACGCCCGGGAATGCAAATGCGAAATGAAAGTTGTCCGCCATTATGTCATGGACGTTGGGCGTTTTTGTAAGTTATGCGCATGCGTGAGTTTAAGACGAGTTAAAACTGGTAACCAGCAAACGTTTGCAAGCGTGCGATTGGCTAAATTAAAATTTTGGTTCGCGTCAGCATAACTGATATTTTGAATTATACTTTTTAGAAAATATTTTTCATTTGGATGGTTTTGAAAATATACGTAAAAATTCACTCGTAAAAATGATTAAAATGTAAAGCAGATGATGCTTTCGGATAGAAAAACTTTGATTAAAATAGATGGTGAAAATCTAAGATTTTAAAGCATTTTTGGAGTGTTTTTGAACAGGTAAATAGGTAGATTTTGTATTTTAGCAAGCAAGTATTTCGTAAGTTTAACTTGTAGATTTATCAACAAACGTACGACACCTCTTTGAATTTATTCGTCAATTTCGTTAAAATGATTTTGATTGGGAAAGCATTTATTTTTAAAGGTCAATCTGTTTAAAAATGAATTAAAATTTCGCTAAAAATTGTAGTATTTAAAACTATTCGTAGCACAATTTATAATGAATTACGATTATAGTTGAATGTGATAGCTCGAGAGTCAACTTTATAATTGTACCAAGATATAGGATTTTACTTACACGGCTTCGATCATTCAGCAGAAACCGCGAGTATTATAGAATTTCAGAGATAGAAATATAAGTTTATTGCTTCAGGCGAGGGGACTTTGCATGCAATGTATTTCTAGTATATAATCATATGTTTGTATAATATCTTACGTGCGGTGCTTATATGAAACCGGGATGTTTTTTGTCCTGTCCCGGAGAGGTGGAATCCCGCTTTGAACAAGCGGGAGACCGGGTTTAAGCGAGACGTTTTTTGTCATATAAACGCTCGATCTCGCTTGACCGTGATAATATTACCCTGACATGGCATTATTTGATCAACATGACTGAAAAATATGGTATTCCCGGGGGAAAGACTCGTCACTGGAAAACATCCCCTTTGAAAAACAATCATGTAAACGCAGGGTGAAAAATATCTCGTGCCGCCTCTCATATCAACGGGTAATGTCGCAGCTCCTCGCAAGAATGCTTTTCATTGGCTGAACTTTAAAATACATTTCTTTTTCAACCAATAGCATAGCTTTATTGCCCAGAAAGTATAGAAAACCATTATCCAATTGGACTAAAGCTTCACGAGAGCTGCGACATGACCCATATTAATTTGTCTTATTCTAATTCAAATCCTTAGTTAGTGCACATGCTCGGAAAGTGCCTGAAACTGAAAATAAAAAGAATTCTGCAATTTTTCTTAAAGTGCGTAAATCGAAAAATTAATGTTCGAGCAGATGTTTAGCAAGAAATCGAAGCCATTTTGAACATTTCAGGCACTTGGGGAGCTCAAATTTCCTTATCAACTAATCAATAAATCCATTGTAATTACGTTCCAATATAACCAGAGAGCAGCGTTTTAAAACAACTTAGCATCAAATGTGGTATATAAATACTGTAATAACTGCTTAAAAGTGTTATATTAAAAAATGTTATAATTATACCAAAAAGTTATATACTAAAAGTGTCTATTTTAGGCAGTTGTTATACCACATTTGATGCTCCATAATAATTAGATTGATTAGAAACGAATCATGCATAATTACGTCGAAAAACAGCCATAAAATTCGACTCTCATTGAAATATGATTTTGCCACGTGGTTGGATGAAGTCGAATCAACCGAGCAGATATAGAAGGAATAACCTTTCGATGGACAATAGTGTTCTGATCGCTGTTACCCTGGAACTCCTGTAATTATGAAAAAGAATATTGGTTGCTGTATGTCATTTTGAACTTTCAATGTAATAAGAAATACCTATGTGTTCAAATTTCCGGACTGACCCGGAAATATATTTTTGAAGAAAAAGTAAGTTTTCATATTTCGCAACTGATAAAAATGGTTAGCTCAGCACTCAAAACTAGAAGCCATTCAGAATAAAATTATAGGGAATTAAAGGGACAATGGATCGGGTTATGTTGGAGATTACGAGATTGCGCTTTTTATTATACATAACATAACGTGGAATCTAGAAGTTACAAAAATGCAAACCTCTAAGCTATCAGCTTGCGAACATTAACATTGCAAAAATAAGACTATTTCATGAACAGTTAGCAGCGTTGGCAATGTTGCCAATTCTGTCGTTGCTCGAGAACTCTGAGGTACAAAATTGCTCAAAGGTACATAATATAATTCAAAACTCGTGATAAAAGTGGTGAATGATTAGAGTTTATAGTTTGTATGACGTTTTTTAGTATACATTGGGTTTTTTCCCTTCGGTATAATACATGAAATATCCTCCAGTTTTGCTAAAAGAGATGGTGTAACTCCTAACAAATTGATAATGGTCAACACGTCCTTGGGTACTGATTCCTGCGATGAGTGTAAGACGTTGAAAATTAACTTGTAGCCACTGATTAAGATCATTGGACCATGCAGACCAGGCTCCAGTTCTTCCACTATGTGGTATGAAATTTAATCTTCCATTAGCCTCACGATGATTAATATCAAAATTGCTTGATGCGGTGATTTGACTATCAAGGATACTACCATCTTCCATCCCAAGGGCCTCTGTACGTACTGTTTCAAAGAAATAATTGCATTTCTCAGTAGTTCATGATATTTTCCTAATAACCTATATGCGAAATAAACGGCCAAAAGCAGAATAAATGCTCGTAGTTATGGGGGAATCACTTCCCGACAAGGTCGCGAGAGGTCAGATGTGGTCATATTGCATAAAAGAGATCATCTGTATATTAGGGACAGCAAATATGAAGTATCAATTCACATTTAAAACAATTTATTTCCATTTTAAATTTATTACAACGCTTCTGCGGAAAGCCCAGATTGACTCTATGTCAGGTTATAATTATAAGCATTTCATTTCAGACAGTTACTACAATACGAAATCCTATTTTTCTGAGAACAAAGAAAATTTCCTAAAAATGTAAAGCTTATATTGTTTTAGACTTTGCTGTCCCCTTAAGCATCAGATGAATATGAATTTTAACGTTAATCGTGGCCTCTGAATATAATACTATGGTTTTGTCGTAATGTCATTATTACCGTTTTTACAGCGTTCTCCTTCATAACATTTCAAACACCAACATGAAAACTGTCTTCCTATTTCCCAAGTCATTTTCCCGCCATTATGACATTCATTAACTTCTCCCCTGCAGCTTGCCTTCGGATTAAGAAAATAATAACATCGTATAAGTAACATTTAAAATCAAGTATGAAGGAAGCAATTAGTTTACAACTTGTTTTATACATGCAATATCTTAAATCTGTCTCGTAAAAATCTTACGATTTGTGCCAACGTACAGGAGGTTTAAACATAGCTTCATACGAATGCACGCTGCCATTTAGCATTATTATGAGTCCTATATTTAGGTAAATATTTTGGAACAATTGTAAATTGTACGGATAAACGAACGTATTCTCTTCCTAAATCTCACGTGGGAATTGATAAAAGTTACTGACAATGATATTCCTCTTTTGGCGTGACATTGAACAACAAAGGTACGTTGCAATGATAGCGATAATAATTCTTACAAATTGACTCCGATCCACTTTAGCTTCGTGAAACGTCCATACTTGTTCTTCCCGTGTTTCGTGGCGTTCGTTGAATTTATGCTCAGTTGTGTTGGTAAGCTGACAGTTTAATTCATTTTCCAGCGTTTTTTCCTTGTAGCTAAATGCGACACAAAAACGATTTTCTGCGCATCGAAGTTCACAAAACAAATCCATTTCTTCTGTAAATTCAGCGATAACATTGTTTCTCAAGCTTGATCCTAAAACACATCCACGGCAGTTATTGAAAGCATATGGGGAGCCGTAAACTCATTCTCTGCAAAAATCCTTGAACAATGAAAGAATAAAGGTGCCCTCGCAAAATTTTTGTGTGGGAACATGCATCGTCCATATCCCCTTTCACACAATTTGCATCAGGTGGCCTTACAATTAATGTACGTTGTGTTCGATCACTCTTTTTGTTACAGGACATATAATGAGTCGTATTTCGTAGGGCTACGAATTTACATTGAAGAAAATTCAATTTTACAAATAAGGATTATAAAAAACACAATAGAACTCTAAAACGTTTTATTGTATTCAAACTTTTGTCAAAATTACAAGCGTCATATTTAATCGACTTTAAGTTATTCAATTTAGTTCTCAAAACTGGAAGTTCGTGAGATCCTCAACTGGATATGTTTATTAATATAGCTGCATGATATTCTGATAATGAATGATAAATCTTAGTATAAAGCTTTATTTTGGCTTACCATGACGAATTGCCAGATATTGTGAAGCAGTGAGAAACACAAATTGCAGCTGCAAAAACATGGAAGATTGTAGGAACATCCGGATTGTGAGAATGTTTTTCATTTCGCAATTGTGGTTGATTACGTCCTGTGTTTAGGGAATAAATATACACATATGCTGTATCATCAAAATGCAGCTGCGAGCTCCTCGTAGGAGGAGTAAATGATACAATATATCGATTAATGATTAAGCTGATGACGAATTTCCATATTACCGCTGTCATTCATTTTCATTATGTTTAGACTTTTTATTAAGTTTTATTGTGTTCATTTTTCGGCGTAGGTCTATCTCAATAATTCCAGCAGGTAACATTCATGTTACCCGTCAGCAGGTCTGTAGTTTAATGAACTTGTGCGTGTTCCCAGGAATTATCTGAGCTATATGGGTGGCGGTTTGCCATGCTATACAAGGCTTTGTTTAACGAAATTTTGTAACTTTACCAATTTCAAAAAAAAATCAGACACGATTGAAATTCGCTTTTTGAACTACGCGTGTCTTATTACGCAGGGAAGATCTGTACAGCAGGTATATTTTTTCGCTAATAAAATTCATTATATAGCTAACAACTTAGAAGGTTATGAACTTTGGCGTGCGTGCATGTACGTGCAAAAAAGGCGACAATGAAAAACAGCATTAAGTGGAAGGCCCTTGCTTTCTTTTCAAATTGATTTTTTTTTACGTTAACTGTTAACACGAATACATGAATATTAGCCTCCCAATTAAAGATCTTCCGGTCCATGCATAGAAGTTGTTTTGATGACACGGTAAGTATAAATAACTCTATAAAGGTGTTTGCACGTGGCTGCCTTTTGTGGCCAATCCTAAGGGTCCATGAAACTGACTAAGACAACCAACTTTTTTTCGGTTACGCAACGCTTGTTGTTGACGGAATCGCAAAAATAGAAACGTCTACTAGGAGTACATAACTTTGCATGGCGCCATGAGATGATTAATTGATATTTGCCACAAAAATGCGTGGGTAAATATAATTTTGAGCCGTACGCAAATATGAGGTACTTGTTCTTCCAGGCATGGAAGCTGAAAGTGAAGAATTTCAGCAGTAATGAATTTTGTGTCAATCATTTTGCCCGAGCTGTCATTTTTAGGTAAACTGTGCCGCGTGGTGACCTGTAAAATTTACACACTTTAAGGTGTCTACCGGTCGAAATTCTTTCCTTCAACTTTGGATAACATTATATTTTATCCTTCTTATATTACCATGCAGGTTATTCTGAGAAAAGAAGAGTTGTGTGAAATCAATGAGCGTGCAGTCAACATAGCAACGAACAACAGACACGTCCAATGATGGAGAATGCACGTTTTTTTTAAACACGATAACATAACCAGGTTTTAACAGTAGAACAGAGGAATGTGTTATTTATTTAGATGTAAATGTATTTCCCTCCGCACGGAATTTAAAATAAATAAAAAATTTGTAGCATTGAACGTTTGGCAGGTAATAAAATTAATATAAAACGACAAAGATCTATTTAAAATAAACAGTGGGTATATTCTACTTAGACTATATAATTATTGGGAGTACATATCTTTTAGGTTCTCCTCCGAATGTCTTTAAAGTCAACCATGAAAATTTTATCAAGTTGGCTTTAGAATTTTTTTGGTTATCTTGCACGTATATAATATAAGTATATAATTTTTCTCTAGCAAATTTTAAATTTCTGTAGGCCCATTTAGCATTTTATAAGTTGGGTTCATCTGCAAGAGCAAAAATTCCCGAACAAGTCAATCAAATTTTAACAATAGGTGGTTTCAATAGGTTTGGGGGGTTTTTAGAAACCCTGTATAAACATATAGGTATATAATTCTATTTATATACAATTAATTACAACCATAAAATTCGACTCTCATTGAGATATGTGCATTCCAGTCCGTTGGATGAACGCGAATGAACCGAGCAGAAATAGGAGGGGAGAAAATGTTATGGACAATAGTATTCCGATCGCTGTTTCCTTGGAATTCCTGTAAAATAAATACGACGCCATTTATAAAAATCTCATTATTTTCACCCCAGGTATAATGCTGTGAATGTTTATAGGGTATTGAAGCCATGTTGGACCCACTAAAATCTAGTGGTTGGTAGGTTACAAACCTCTATGTGTACAAATATGGCGCAGCTGAATTTACGAAACATCAGTGGCTTAAAGCCTATGTAGAGTACAAGGTAGCTAATCTTAGAAACCACGACAAACCATTTAGTTTAGAATATCCCGGTGATATAAAATCTTACTACTAAATTGATTTGGTGATTTAGAACGTCCTACTAACGTTATGAAAGAAATAATAGTAAATAATTCAAATAGAGTACTTAAACCAGCCCTATAGCATAATTATATATTATCTTACTGACATCAATCGCCCAATGGGAGAGTGTGTGGATAAAAATACGCACTTTTAATTTTAAGTTTTAACAATATTTAATGTTAACCATGATTATATTCTAGAAATCTAGCAATGCAACCGCAAAGATGTATCTGGACATTGGTACTTCTGATGTACTGTTAATGATATACACCGCAGAGATTGAAGGTAAATGATAGAGGAACACAAGATGTTTGATGTTCTAATGCTGTAATAAAGCATGGCTAAAGTATGGCCCTTAATTAATAGGTGAGTTGAGAAAAAAGACGATGTGATGTGATATTAAGCAATTGATTTAGCCAGTATAAACAGCCTGACAATTTGGTCATGCTATGAAAATTTTAAGTCATTACAAATTTATTGTTTTCACAGTCAATGAACATCAAAGTATCAGCATAGCATGACTAATTGTGGCTGGCTACGCCACTGCAGTATATAGTTGTAATTAACATTGCCAAGTTCATGGGAAAGTGACAAAAGTTCGTGGCACATAGATGAATAATTAATATAATCAAATGAATAAATCTATTTTATAGTAATAACAGCCATATATAAGTACCTTGACTGTTTCTTCCTGTTTATAGGATCGGAATATTTTTCCATCTTTGCTGGCAGAGATGGTGTATCTTTTAACAAACTGATTAGCCACAGTATTATTGCCATAATTGCGTCCTTGGGTACTTATTCCAGTTATCACAGTTGATCTTTTAAAATCAACCTGAAGCCATTGTGGAAACGAACTATTCCCCGATGACCATGCTCCAGTTCTTTCATCACGCGGTGTGAAATTTAATCTTCCATTCGAAGCACGATGTGTAATACTCCAATAACTTGATGCCGTAATTTGTTCATCAAGGATATTACCATTTTCCATTCCAAGAGCAGACTTGCGCACTGTATTAAGTCAATCGATATAGCTTTGTTTGCCAGTAGTTTTTGAGCATTCCCTACGCCTTACGGTGTAAATATCATATAAATGTACAAAACTGTATGTAATTTTGTTAATGTTCTGGTGGACTGTAAGGGATCGTATGGGTGTGCGGGGGTCAAACCGTAATTGTTGTAGGGAAGCCCAGGGCTTTTATAATGTAACATCTAAAATCGTATTTACGAATTAATGTATTCTTCCTCAGAATGAGTATCGAGCATGCATTTTTTTATTTTATCGTCCAAAGAGTAAGTTAATGTGAGCATGCATAAAAAAATGCCGAATAGTTAATCTGGATAACATACAATGTAGCTTTACCTTTGCTTGCTCTCCTATAGCGCCAATTCAATATAAATTTAGCTGGCGAAATATTATAATAATAAACTATGAAATCGTCTAAACGTAATGTCTTTATTACCGTTTTTACAGCGTTTTCCTTCATAACATTTCAAACACTGACATGAAAACTGTCTTGCTATTTGCCAAGTCATTGTCCCGCCATTATGACATTCATTAACTTCTCCCCTGCAGTTGGCCTTCGGAATTGTAATAAAAAAGCATTTTAATAAACTTTCATATCAAGTATGGAGAAAGCAATACGATTGCAACTTTACTATGCAATAAATAAAAATCATAATAATTTTATGAGTAGGAATCTTATGATCTGTTTTAATGCCCGTTTAAGAGAAATGACATCATAAAAATTTGCTGTACCGAAAATTATTACCGCGGTTTCAATATTTTGGCCCCATAGATAGATTCATTAATGTAGATAAAACATTTCTCGCAAATATAAAATTAAAACATTGAGCTAGATTGAAATGACAGCGAGATATTATAAAAATTCTTACAAAGTAACTCCGATCCACTTTAGCTTCGTGAAACGTCCAGACTTGTTCTTCCCTTGTTTCGTGGCGTTCGTTGAATTTATGCTCAGTTGTGTTGGTAAGCTGACAGTTTAATTCATTTTCCAGCGTTTTTTCCTTGTAACTAAATGCGACACAAAACCGATTTTCTGCACATCGAAGTTCACAAAACAAATCCATTTCTTCTGTAAATTCACCAATAACATTGTTCCTCAAGCGTGATCCTAGAACACATGTTACGATAGCAAAAATTAAGAGAGAAGTTATTAAAAAAAACCTAACTATAAGGGAAGTCCTCAGTTATTTTGTTGGAAACATGCTCCATATCCTATGATCTTATTTTTCGTTTCACATTTCAGGACTATAATGTGAGAAAAACCCACAGAAAACGTTTCAATATTTTGGCAAAACTGTAATCGTCATAATCTAGTTTCGTTTAAGTTAGATAATTTAGTTCGCAAAACTAAAAGTCAGTTACACAAAATGTCTATAAAATACTAAAGAGGCCTCTTAATAACGCTTTAAAAATTTCGTAAAGGGTATTGTGGCTTACCATGATGAACTGCAGGATTTTGCGGAACATTGAGACATACGAATTGTTGCTGCCATAAAATTAACGATTGGAGAAACATTCTGATTTGAAAAAAGCTCTTCATTTTTGCATTGAGATTGATTTCCTTTTGTGTTTACAGAATGTAAGTACATGCAAACTTGTTTTTATAAAACACTGATGCAGCTGTATGTCCCTTGTTACAGGAAGGAATAATTAAAATGCAATATGCCGGTTAATAAATATAATGTTTAAAAATTAATGATGATAAAATGTAATAAAAATTATATGGTAGCTATACTATTGTGTGAGCATATTATAAAACCGCACGAGAGGAGGTGTTTCCACCTGCTCCTTGCCATCCGATTTCGATCAGCATCAATGAAAAACACTGTAGAAGTTCTCTTCATAAATGTGGCAGTGCGCACGTGCGTGTGGCTTCGTCCGGTCACAGTACATATAGATAGATAGGTAGATAATTATATTTTGATACGCTACCCATATAAATAAAGCTATACTGATTCCCACAAAGGGTGTGTCTTCAATATTGACTAATAATAGCATAAAACTTAGTAAAATTCCCGGACAAACGATATAGTTGATCTCAGAAAGAACACAAGAAATAAAATAAATGAATCGATATTCAATCTTAAAGAAAGCAAGTTTATGTAATTAATTACAGCCATAAAATTCAACTCTTATCGAAATATGTTCATTCCAAGCCGTTGGATGGACGCGAATAAACCGAGCAGAAATATGGGGAGTAATCATATGACGGACAATAGAATTTTTGTCGTTGTTTCCTTGGAATTCCTGTAAAAAAAAGAAGACGTCATATATAATATCGATTATATTTTTTTTGCACCACTAGGAGCTTCTAGGATAAATGTTTCCCAGATATCAACTATTCATTGATAGCCTCTTATTGTCTAGTAAACAACTTGACGAGCAACTAATATGGACCACTTATATATATGACTGAAATAAGACTCTAGATCTACCTGTATATAATTAATGGCGTAGGTGCAATTACTAGAATAAGAAAGTTGCATTAGAAAGTATATACGTGACTAAAAACGCACTAAAAATGGTGCGAACTTGCAAGTTCAATTCACAGCCGATATGTAGAGTACAAGGCACCTAGTCTTAGAAGCAAAAAGATTTAGCCCAGTATCCTGACTTCAAAATCAAACCACAAATTGAAACGGTGTTTTAGAGCATATTATAATTAGAGTAGATTTTCCAAATAGAATACTATATACACGCAGCATGAATATGACACCTTTTCACTATTTCGGCAACAGTTTTATTCGTTACTTTAATTTATCCAAATTTAGAGCAAATAATTAAGCAAAGTTGTGCAGGACTCGTCCTTGATGAA
The DNA here is from genome assembly GCF_004324835.1 of Dendronephthya gigantea. Lineage (NCBI taxonomy): Eukaryota > Metazoa > Cnidaria > Anthozoa > Malacalcyonacea > Nephtheidae > Dendronephthya > Dendronephthya gigantea. Next base: position 465,775 of record NW_021163115.1, read on the forward strand.
AATGATCTCGCCAATAATAATCTATTGCTTCTTCCTTTGCCACTGATCATAATAGTGTTAAAATTATACAAACAGTTTTTTAAAAGGTTGCTTTGTGGTTGAGGAAAATTAGCTTGTAGGTACACCACTTAAGTATTTAATACTTAAATAAAGCTTTCGGTCCGTTAACCCGTCATCAGTGCAATGCCTTTCGGCCCTTGGTTGTGATGGTAAGCCAATAAAACCACCACTATATATATAGCTAAATTGCTCACCAAAAAGAGCTTGTAACCGACGGAATCGCTGCAAGCATCTTGGCCCAAAAGCTTTTGCAGTATTAAATACTTATACGTGTACCTACAAACTAATTTACTTATTTGACATCACCACCATTCAAACATGCAAGAATATATTTTTGTGGTTGAATTTGAAATTCCGAATCAATTCAAGTGTGTCTTTTTACATTTCTGAACCGAGAAATGTATAGTTGGCGTAGCCAACCTATGTAAATTTGTTGCTACCATTCTTGTCTTTAAAAATTTTTTGTTTTCACAGTCAATTAACACCAAAATATTAGCATAGCAGGGCAAATCGCCAGGCCAGGTGCGCTACTGATCTAGAGAAGCACCAGCTTCCAGGCGGGCACTCAACACTCTTGGTTGATAAAAAGGAAGCTAAAATATGTATATTTAGTATAATTTCAGTATTGAAAAATGACCTTTGAGCATTCTGATTGGCTCCTTCAGCAGTAACTATGAGGCAATAGTTACTGCTCAGAGCAGTCTGAGCAGTAACTATTGCTTTTCCCCCAAAAAAACATGGCTGAAAATACTCAAAATCGTTTTGGAAAAATTTCGGAAGCAGAAATTGAGAACATAAATCAGTTGTATTTAATTTTCAATACTGAAATTATACTAAAACAATTAGTCGCCTCAGGCTCGGTGATTACAAGCCTATATTCACTTCGCCTTCGGCTCAGTGAATATAGGGTTGTAATCACCTCGCCTTCGGCGACTAATTGTTAAATAGGGACGGTTTGGTGGCAGGGCACACGGTTCCTACGACCCTGCATATCAACTAGTTCAAATAGGTGAGCGCAGATTTTGTATGAATGCATATTTGTATAACAACGTGCAGCTAGTGGATATAGATTAGTACCTTGACTGCTTCTTCTTGTTTATAGAATTGAAAAGTTTCCCCATCTTTGCTCGAAGAGATGGTGTATCTCTTAACAAACTGATTAACATTAAAATGATTGCGTCCTTGGGTACCTATTCCTGTGATTAGAGTAATTATTTTAAGATCAACTTGAAGCCATTGATGAATATTACTCTTCAAAGATGACCATGCGCAAGATCTTCCACTGCTCGGGCAGAAATTTAATCTTCCATTCGCCACACGATGAAAACTATTGTATTCGCTTGATGCCGTGATTTGGTTATCACGAATATCACCATTTTCCATCCCAAGAGCTCTATTAGGCACTAATCAGAAAATTATGTTATTAAAAAGCAGCCAAATGTTTTTTACCTATTTTTTTCATCTTTTAGAAATGTGATTGATGATTATTAAAAATCCTGACATCTGGTTGCTCGAGCGACCTAGGATTATTACGCGATAATCACCTAAGCGGATATTTCAAGGTGACAGATGAAGAAAGGCATTATTTTAACGAAAGCACAAAAAAGGGAAAAAAAATAAGCCTAAAATCATATTCAAGGTAAAAAAAACTACATTGAACTTTATTTTGCGAAAACATTATTTCATCTGTTTGAATCGCTGTAAAAAGTGTCTGTTTACGTTTTGTAATTATACTAAAACAATTAGTCACCCCAGTCTCTGTGAATATATCCAGTGGCGTAGCCAGCAACGATAATTGGGGGGCGCATATTCATATATTCATGTTAACAGACTGTAAAGACAATTGATTTGAAAAGAAATTAATCCTGCGTATCACGAATATATGAATATGTGCCCCCCAATTATCGTGCTGACTACGCGACTGAATATATCGCTGATTTAATACCGAGACGAAATAATCGTTGTTAAATGGTGTTAAAATATAAGAGTAATATAATTAAATCTGTTTTAACACCAACATTATTTATTTGCTTTATCAGGCTTGAGTCTTCTCGACAAGGTAATATTAAATACTCACTGTCGCTGTGAACAAGGCGGAATTTCGTTTTAAGCTAATCGGCATATTTGTTTACATATTTTACGCAATGCTAATCAGAATGCCTTGATTTTTAAAACCTCATGTAAAATAGTAAATAATGTACCTTTTTACCGGAAGTAGTCAAACTTTATGCCCTCTGATTGAGTTACTGAAAATGTAAATAAATTTACTGAAACGAAATTCCCCCTCTTTGTTTGTGTGAATAACGTCTTATTATAGTTATATGCAAGGTTATCTCAAAAAACTATTGAACTAGCTTATACTATATAATTATATTAAAGTGCCTATATCACTTGTGGGATCTTTACGGATTTGAATAGGGCTTAATTGAAGAAATTGTTTATAAGTTCTACAACCTTTTTTGATATAATTAAATAGTTTGGAAAATACGTTGGTTGGGGGGAATGATTTGCAAACACGCTGTCTTTTATAATGTAAACATGACGAGTTTCACTGGCGATATAGTTTGCGCTTTTCAAGAAAAAAATGCGGGAACGGTGCGTTTTGTATGGTTGTAGCAACTGGGCGAGTTTTTCTCAAAATATTTTACGCTATTGGAAGATCGAAGTAAGATTACAATTGATTATATTATGTTTGACAACAGCTGGGCATTTTGTTGTCGCTGTCTAAAAATTGCGGGCGCATTTTTTCAAGAAGAATTTTAATTCTTCGAACGCCAAAAACATGTATTTTGAGGAGCTTTTTCTTCTTTTCTACTGGTTTGTTCATGGAAATAAAAAGGTGTATTCAAAGATTACGTTCCCGTGCTTGCATACAAGGGTATAACGACATTCTCGCGTAAATATTTGCGAAGGATTTTTATTTGCAAATGGGCGACAAGTTGAAGTATTTCACTCATTGTCAAAGTTTCAGGACCAGATTACAGCAGTATGCAAACAACGAATTAACCCTATTTTACTCTTGACAGAAGCTGACATATTGTTGTTTCCACAGGTGTGTTCATTAATCTATTTGTCCCTTCTCATGCGAAATAATAAGTACCTTAACATGCATTTTTCTATAGAAATAACACCTTTTTATCTAGGTCTAAAGGTACTAAAGTTCATGTCATAAAAGGTTCTAACGATTCCCCATTATTGTATTTTGATGCAAGCAATGTTATACTAAATTTTTGCTCAAATAATTTTATCATACTTTAGTTAAATGATCAGAAATAGGAAGTAACATATCCCACAGGTTAATTTATATGTTTGTTTACAGACAAAAATAAGTATTGTGCGCATTTTTCTCAGCATGCCCACTAACTTTTTTATGAAGTTTGAACAATATGGATAGTTTTAAGCCATGTTTCGGAGAGAGGCACTGGTAAAAATTTTAAAATATTTTTATATATGTGCCACAGCATCACATAATTTCACAAAGCAAGTATGCCCATATTAAAGTTTGCAGTTAGATTCTTAAAACTTACCAAATCAATAGGACTTTTCATAATTCATAACAACCAATACTTGGACATATTAAAATCACTTTTGCAGCAATTTTTACATCATAACAAACTCATACAGAAGGAAGTTCCTAAGTATGTTACCACATGGCATTTTCAGAGCATAAGTGGTTTGTGAAATTACAACATCTAGAGCATTTTTCCCATGAGTGCATGGCTAATGTTTCAATAAAACAAAACATGATTTAACTTTCATAAAATATACTTTATAACTGAAGGCAAAGGTCAGTTTTCACGAAATCGAAAGAGGAAAAGGTGTTATTTCTATAAAAAAATGCATGTTAAGGTACTTATTTATTTTGCGTGAGAAGGGACAAATAGATTAATGAACACACATGTGGAAACAACAATATGTCAGCTTCTGTCAAGAGTAAAATAGGGTTAATTCGTTGTTTGCATACTGCTGTAACCTGGTCCTGAAACTTTGACAATGAGTGAAATACTTCAACTTGTTGCCCATTTGCAAATAAAAATTCTTCGCAAATATTTACGCGAGAATGTCGTTATACCCTTGTATGCAAGCACGGGAACGTAATCTTTGAATACACCTTTTTATTTCCATGAACAAACCAGTAAAAAAGGAGAAAAAGCTCCTCAAAATACATGTTTTTGGCGTTCGAAGAATTAAAATTCTTCTTGAGGAAATGCGCCCGCAATTTTTAGACAGCGACAACAAAATGCCCAGCTGTTATGTTTGACAAGAACTCGGTTCCTGAGTCCCAGGCCCCGAACACGACGGAAATTTAGGCAAATCGTTTAGATGTAAATATTTCCGAAACTATTTAACTATATCAAAAAGGGTTGTAGAACTTATAAACTAATTTTTCAAGCCCTATTCAAATCCGTAAAGATCCCACAAGTGATATAGGCACTTTAAGTCTCTTTTCCACTCATCGCAAAATACACTCGCAAAACGCTAGCATGATATAATTAAACATAATTCACCGTTATCGCAATGTTTTCCTTCGTAACACTTCAAACACCAACAAGTAAACTGTTCAGCTCGAGGATCCCAAACCATGGTTCCGCCATTACGACATTCATTTACTTCCTTCCCGCACGCCAGCTTAAAAAAAATTCAAGACACATAAATGTCATTATGGAAAATACCTATTTTTTTCTGTAGTAAAAGATTTGAAAATTCCACGGTGAAAAGTGGAATCAAGCCATCGGTGAAAATAAGTGCTCGTTGCAAATACTTAAGGTGTAATACTAAAATTAGAAATATTGAAATAAATTATGTTGAAGTAGAAATGTATGATTGTTCTGATTCTAGTTCACAGCAGAGGCATTCACGAGCTAAGTTTGTTCAGCAGTTGTTCCGGAGTTTCTCGGATACACGTCCAAAAAGAAATGATTTTTCGCACAATGGTACCGAAGTTAATTTGAGTATATTGCGGCAAAAACTTTCCCTCTCTTCTACCAAAAAACTAAGCTCTAAAACGACTGAAGCATACTTGGCACACTGATGCCTGCCCTGGGAACTAGACTCTAAAAAACAGATATTAATAATTGTGTTAAGATATTTCGATATTTTCAGTTTATAAATTTGCAAATTGGTGGTGTACCATTTTAATAGACCTTTCTTATATATTATGACTTTCAACGCACACGTGTAGTTGATTGGCTCGTTAGTTTTACGGAGAGCCAATCATACTCCGTGGAACATCAGGCCCTCCGCGTTTGACGTCATTACAAGAAATCTGTATTTATAGAGGATTGTACGAAAGGCTTATAGACACAGTATTTATGATAAGGATGGTCATGGAATTTCAAAGTTTTTAATATATTTCCCTTTTTAATTTTTTTGCCATCTCTTTTGCCATATATATTTATATCACTGAGTGAGACATACATAAAAAAATTGGTATATATTAGTGATTGATTAGTGATTCAGCTTTTAGAATATATACAAAGGTAATTTCAATATAGTATTCTTACAAAATGACTTCTGTCAACGTTAATCTTGTAAAAGCTCCACTCTCGCTCTTCTTTGATACCTCCGTGTTCCTCAAAGTCATGCTCAGTTGTGTTGGTCAGCTGACAGTTGGACTCTTCATCGACTTTTTTCTTATAATTATACGCAACACAAAAACGGTTTACAGCGCACTGAAGTTCACAAAATATATCCATTTCTTCTGTAAACTGATCCATGATATTAGTCCTTAAGCGAGATACGCCTAAATGCAAAAACAATTATTTGTGTAAGCAGTGGGAAATCACTTGATATTTTCATATGCGTTTGTAATTACGGTAACCAATGGAAAGGTGAAAAGAAGTGGTACCTAACACAGATCACTAGTCCAGTTTCGTGCTAGCTACTTTCTATACTTTAAACTTTAAAACTGGAAATATATTTAAATCCCGCTGGGGTCAATGAAAACACCATGCAACAGCTATTTAACAGTTATTCTGCGAACTCGAGTCGTATATACGGCCATAAGAATGACGAGAGTGAGCAGAAAAGGTGTTTTATTATATACACAAACTTTGTCGCCTTTTCGGTGCATTTTGGTGTGCTATTATCAACTAAAGCTTGGATTTCTATTTCACTCAACTCCCCAAATCTTTCAGCCATTTTGTTTACTTTCTTTACTAGACAGATATGAGCTAATATCTGTCTAGTAGCCAACCAATGAAATTGCAGCATACCTTGCTCATATCTGGCACTTGTGTATATAATAATATATTTTATTCACACTGGTAAAATATCAGCTGTGTGAACCCCAATTTTTAGTCGCCACTGTTTTAAGCCGTGTTGAAAATTTCATCAGAACGGCAGAAGGCTGATGTTGAACGACCCGCATGATTTGATTAAATAAAGGTAAAAATATATAGACGTTTCTCATGTTCTTTAGCCTAAAATTTATTAATAAATAATGATATGGTTTGTATTTTGACTCATATACAATAACATATTTTTTTGGAAAGAAGAATGTACGAAAATTTTAGGTCATGAGGCCCACACTACTATTCATATATATAGGTCGCGGCATGCTTTAGCAAAGAGGAAAGTGTTACTTACTCGGATATGCTCCAACTTCTCATGATAAGGATCTTCAACGTCCTCGACACAATTTGGAATGACTAAATGATTAATATAAACAACATAAAAAGAACATACCACGTCGTATAACAGGATATGTTTGCGTAGAGATGTGGCTCATCATAAGCATTAATATTAAAAAGTGGATTGACATCGTTAGCTATCTCACAAAAATTCTTTATATTTTCAGAACGCGATATAATTGTATTTTTTAACAATCAGTGTACATCAGACCCCTGGGTTTCAAATGAAAATGAATCATATTGCACCTGATTTGCATCTATAATTAATTAAATTTGTTGGGGACAAATTAAATTATCCTTAATTATAGTTAATACAACAAAAATTAATTTAAATAAATTATGTACACGTGTGGGAGGTATTCAATTTAGTCATGCTGATATTATTGGCATAGGGAAAATAGGCTAGATATTTGCGAATATCTCAAAGTAAGAGAAGATAATGAAAATCTTGAGAGAGACCTAACAATTAACCCCAATTTCCCTTTTAAAATCGATGTTCGTATTTAAAATTCTTTCTTCGGATGTGAGATTGTTCGACTGTTCTCTTTCCACATTTATCTCCGTGACCGAAAATGACAACTGGATCCGATGCATGATTCACATAGCGTGCAAGTTGCTTGGGAAAGTTTAGATGTTTGTTCAAACGGAGGACTCGCGTTACATCGCATACTATACGATGAATATATGGGGGTCTTGTAAACAGCGTCACTGATATGAAAACCATTCAAGTGTAGACTAAGAGCAGACATCGTCGTACGCGTTGTCTTCAGTACAGAACGAATCGTAGATGTAACCAGAATTGTGGCCGTAAAATGCGATCGCAACGTGCAACAACAGGTTTTAAGCAATTAAGCCAGCCCGCGAACGAGAGCTATCGGCTGAGCTAAGGCAAAGGTTATACGTAGCATTTTCTTCGCATTTGAATGCAATTCAAACAATTGATAATGAGATGATAAACCTGATTAAGCTTCATTGTCATCTCATACTCAATTGTTTGAATTGCATTCAACGCGACCAATATATGCGACGTATAAACTAGGCCTAAAAGATACTCGTGAACATTAAGCAAGTTTCTTTACTCCCTAGTGTGCGGGAGGTAAAGGCCCTTCGTGAACAGGGTTGGTAGATTTTATGAATAAATAAGCCAAATATATTAACATAACATTTGTTTTCTTTGTTTAAAACAAAGGAATCAAAGGGCCGCTAATAACAATGTTTGGCTTATTTATTCAGTAACTTACCAACCCTGTTCGTGAATTGATATATATAGCCCATACAGCACACGTCGTCAGGCGCTAACTGTTTTATACAGTAGAGTAGCTACCTTCGCAAGTGATTGAATTATAGTTAATGATTCAATAAAATAACTCATAATTGAATTTAATAGAATTTGATGAATTTCAAACACTATGAGATATAGAGCATGGAAATACTGGAAGCTGATAGGCTGAGTGAAGCTAGCTATTATCTAAATGGAACACATGCGGGTGTTTATGCAATTGATGATTTAGGGCCTCCACAGACCCTAGGTAGCCCAAAGGTATTTGTGTTTCAATCTAAAGCGTCCATCCAGTTTATTATCGCGGTCTGTGACGTAAACACCAATTATAGCAATTGGTGTTTACGTCACAGACCGCGATATTAAACTGGGTGGAGGCTTTAGATTAAAACACAAATACCTTTGGGCTACCTAGGCACAGACTAGGGAGTTAGTTGCCGACAACTATTTGTGATCGACAACTAAAAGTTATCGACAACTAAATAAGTCCGATAAAGGATTCCACACACTGGCGCTCAAATACTGATTTAGCAACCGAAATAGCGCGGAGATTAAAAGTAGTCGACAACTAAAACAAAAGTTTTCGCATACTAGAAAAACGCCAAAAAATGAGGCCCCTTTTCGAAAAGGAAAACTGCTTAGTTATCGACAACTAATAATTTAGAGTTTAGCTCCCGACGACTTGCGCGACAGACTACGTTTTTTAGTTGTCGATAATTATTTTACTTGTCGATTACAAATAGTTGTCGACAACTAAATCTCTATGCAATTCCAGTACAGCTAGTGTAAACATGGCCTTAAGCTATTAATTCACCATGCAAAATTGAAGAATATTAATGCTAATAAATTTTTTGTTGTATACACATGATCACAGGCATATGAACCATATGTGTTGACAGATATTCCCTATGTAATCACATGCGCATCACATGTGGTTCACATGTGTATCCATGTAACCACGTGCGCATCACATGTGGTTCACATGTGTATCCATGTAACCACATGCGCATCACATGTGGTTCACATGTGTATCCATGTAACCACGTGCGCATCACATGTGGTTTATATGCATGTAGACTCCATATAACCACGTATATTCACATGTGAACCACATATGATCTGATGTATACACATGTGAATCACATGAGAAACACATATGGTTTGCATGTGTTTTTTTCGTATAAAGGTATGCTTGCCGGATTTGTTGGTTGAAAACATAACATTATCCAAACTGGACCAAACACTGCGGAATTACGCTAAATTATTTTTTTTAATACTATTAATTTCACAGATCTCCCAAACGGGCTTTTCAGATCAATTTACAAAAATATATATAACCGTTTAAAATATACTCTATAATATAGTTACATTAATTACATTAAAATATTAATCCTTAGAAAAATATTTTGAAAGCATGGTACGCTTCAACTTCTTTTTAAAAGTTATAAATAGCTGATTTCCTTAAGCTCATGATCAAATTCGTTTCCATAACTTAAGTAAGCCATATAGTCGCTGTTCTTGAAAATACGCCGAAAACCACACGCGATACAATTATACAAATGATTGAATGTAAAATGTAGCTATGGGAAATTTTCCCGCTCAAATGTTGAGAAAGAATTTGGAAAGATACCAAAAGCAATATACTGCTCTAGATTTCCCATTACTGCAATGCCTGCAAATAATAATTTAACTTTAAAGAGTTTGTACCTTATTTTGAGACAACGTTTATAAATTAATCACTTCATTTATGTATATTGTATATTGTGTACCGTACAACTTGCCACTTGCCCGACCTAAGTACTTGTTGCATTTGCAAAGCAGCAAACGAGGCTGTCTTTGCTATTTATGGCCATTATGATAGTCAAGATGACGGGGGAGACCAGGACGAAGAAGATTGTGAGGGCGATGAGGATGACAGCGATGATGAAGAACAAATATGCGAACACAAACCAGACATCAACGATCCAAACGAACATAAAAATACACTAGTTGCTGCGACGAATTAGCCTTTAGAGAATACCTGATGTCCCACAGCAATTAATTTAAGTAAGCCTTCATTGTTCTATGATTTGTATATGGCGTTAAAAATTATACACACAAGTGACCCAACAGCTCCTATTTCTTGGCATTACAAGTTAATACAGCGCGAAACGGATATGGCCTCAGTCAATAACAAAAGGTGATGACAACATTACAATCACACGTTGACGCGTACTTCCGGAATAAAAATTTATTTAATCGTGTTGCGTTTCTTGCAGCATGAGCTTAAAGGAGATGGTGGGAAAATGTACAGATTTCAAAGGATTATATACCTTGTTTATAGTTTAGAAGCCGATGCGTATATATACGTCATTCTACGGCTGGCAAAACGTTGTGATTCAGACATCGATAATTCAACCAGCGAAATTAACAAATGCGGACGGGGAAATTGTATAAAAAGGCATGCTCTATGGCAATTTGTTGGTTTTGGATCGTGAAAATGATTATTGAATGGCACAGAAGCTATAGAATACGGTGTTGTTTTCTCACTCCTTGTGTTTACAATACAATTTTTCATTTTCTGAATTTTATTTGTCGACCACAAACCCGCTGATTGGCTTAAAACGAGATCAACCCTTGCTCTCACGGGCTCATCGCGACGAGGGAATTCCCCTTCTTCCTAAAACTTCCTAAATTCCCCCAAATTGCTGCAAATTTGCTAAATAATCTTTCTCTGGTATATTGAATTGTGTTTCTCGTTCTCCTTTTAGTGAAATATATCAAAGTTGTGAGCTCTCGGAGTCACAGACAAAAGTATTTATTTTGATAATTATGCATACAAGCGAAAGGGGGTTTTCCCTTTATCGATTTAAAATTTCCCGACCATACCGGAAAACTTTCTAAGTGACTTACCAGAAGAAATGTATTATTTAGCCATACGATATGTTGCACCAGTTAGTGCATTACACCTTCTTCACGAATAACAACCAAAATATCACGTACGATTGTACGATTTGGAAATCAAACTGAAAACTTCGTCGCAAAAGCTAGAACATGAGTTGCATACAGCACAACGCTGTTACTGAAAGCAGCTATCTGACGACCGAGGTTTAATCTAAAAAATGGAACAGCAGAGACGCTAAAGGAAAACAGGTTCGTTTCAATAGTCAATAGGGAATTGTAAAATCTAATGATTTTATAGCAAATAATCCATCTCCGTCCGTGTTGTGTACATCAACAATAAAGGCTTTGCCAAATTCTCTATAGTCAACTAACCGACCGAGCATCTTTATAGTTTCAAGGCCTATTGAATGCTATAAGTCCTATAACACTGTAGTCTTTCAGCCTCACAGAGCCAGAGGCTCTTTACTAGACCCGAACCTTTTCCCGTGTGCAGAATGTAATGCATTTCAGTAATGCATTTACAGTCGCAGCAATATAAACGTTCCGAAAAATATCTAGTAATTCATTTGCTCAAATTTATCAGTTGCTTTGCGGAGTTCATCAACGATTCAATTATTTAAAAAGCTCCTAACTTCCGGTTTAGAATTGTCCAATCATATGCGTCTATTTATTTCATTATCCAATAGGATTAGATAATGGTCAATTCGTAGTTTTTCAAGTTTTTCAAATATATAACTACGTAACTCCTCGCCAACTGATAAATTTGAGCAAATGAATTACTCGATATTTTTCGCGACGCTTCTATTGCCGCGACTGTAAGTATATTAAATAAATAATATTATTTAATACTTGCCACTACACAGGTTGCATGTATTTTGGAAGACGTAGAGGCCAGCTAAAGTCGCAGGGGGGTGTCATTTATAGCTCAGTTTTTTTTTAACATAACGGATGTCCTTGTTGGCTTTGATGAATAATGCACTTTAACCTTGCGCCTGATGCTTAATTGTCGGAGACCAATCTTTAGCCGGTTTTCCACTAGGCAGAATTTTTGATCGTAAGAAATTTTTCGCTCGACTTTCTTTTCATTCGCTACGGTCGAATTCCCACAATTGGGAAGAATATCGGACGAAAAATTCCGTTCAGTCGAAAAATTCCGTCTAGTGGAAAACCGCCTTTAAACAACCTTTTTTTGCAAGGTAACGAATACCATTCGCCGTATTCTTCTATTTCAGACCCCGTACCAGTTATTAGGGCACCATTGCCAAGGGTAGCTGAAGAGCGAGACTAGGGGGGGGGAACGAGGGGGGCTCGCATATCAGCTTACACGGCCCTTTGAAAAGCAGTTGTGTACATAGTTCAAGAATACTGAATTATGCATGTAGGCTACCTCGTGTAAAGAAATTTTAAATAATAATAAACTCCCCCCTTAAATGAAGGCCCTGGTTGCTCCCCTTGCGGTTCGTGTTTGCTATTCCTAAATACGTTTTTAGATTAAGATCTATACATTAGGCGCAAAAATCTCGATCACTCACTTGTACCCGCATGCAATGTGGTCGGATAATGACGTCATGTAACGCATGTTTTGAATATACAGAAAACATAATACTTTTCGTCAGAGATTTCCTCTAGCCACGCAGTTATTTCGCGTCGCGACACAATAAATTGTTATATGTAGTAGCTGAACTACAAGCTAGGTGTTAAACCAATATTGCAAAATTGCAATACTCGCCCTACGAGCTCGTTTTCCCACTGATTATTACTCGTTCTCCCAAACTCCCACGCGTGTTTCTATAACTGTGATAGAAATAAGCAACAATATCTACAATCCAAAAACACTGCATCAGTCTGCATGATCATAATCATGCTTTCAGGTTGCATTTATACGCATGGTTGGTAACCTAGTTAGAAAAGAATATTACCAAATAATATAATATGGTAATATAATATAGTTTCAAATGCTGAGTATGATGAGGAAAATACTCGAAATAACCGTATCATTTTTAATGTTTATATAGTTGATAATACTTGCAATCATGCCAGGAATAAATATCAAAGATGATGATCGTAAGAGAATTGATCCTAAACTCATGTGTTCTTCGTGTAATCTGCTGCTGACAAGACCCATGCAGACTACTTGTGGACACTTAATTTGTTCATCCTGTGTTGACACACTGCTGGAGTATGTAAATTTCCTTCTTGATTTTAATGCTGCATGTGACTTTTGACATTCATTTGACGGCGAATAATTCGTTTGCTGTGAGGCAATGCCCATAAATCGAAACAATAACGTACGCTGCTATTCCAAAGTTCCTCAACGTAGGGCTTTATAAGGATTTATTTTTGGAAGGATTTATCTTTGACCAAATTTAACTGAAGTGTTCTTTTAACATAGTGATATTGGTATCGTTTGTCGTTTTGTCATCTTAGATAGTGTTTGCTAGATACTCTTGTTTTCAAATTGTTCATTTTTTAATAAGTACAATAAATACTGTACAAGATTTGATAGACTGATTGGGATAAATTCTTCACCTTAAAGAAACTAGCAATAAAAAATAAGTTTGTCTTATTTAAAGAACTCTGGAAACTATATATTAACTTTTATCCCCAATTTTTCATATCCAGCTTAGTTCTTGAAATATCTAGTTACCTTGTCTTAGATCATCTAATTAAATGACGTCACAACCAGGGAAAAATTATAAACGCGAGAATCTAGGTCCTTAAAAGCACGCTTGCTTTTTCACAACCCGACTCATTAATTATTCATTTGAATATCATAATTATTAGCAATTATAAGGTCTGTAACAGAAACCTGAGCACTTCAACATCTTTAAGCGACGCTGGCTGCAGGAGTTTATTTTCCTTATAATTATATCATTATGTTAGGGGTTCACGCCTAATATGCCCAGAAGATGGAGTGGAAATGAAAAAAGAGGAGGTGAGTTTTTACGAATCTTGGGTTCTACGGCCTTTATATCCTTATCATAGTAGGGCAATTGAGCAACGTAACTGATCCTAGTCAGTTTCTTTCAGATATTCCCGGACACATTTAACAATCGTGTGCTCGGGGATTTGCCTCTGCACTGCCCTAATACGGGATGTCTTTGGAATGGGACTTATTCTCAGCTGGACGTGAGTTTTTCAATATTAATAAAAGGTTCATGGGGAAGTTAAAAGCGAAACAGGGGAATTTTCTTGAGGCTCGTGTAATCTTGACTGACTTGAGTGACTTTTGATATTCATTTGAAAACTTTATCACCGAAATAATGACTTAATAACATAAAAATTATATTTCGATAAAGAGTCATTCTGACGTCTGTGATCATGCTTGGATAAAATGTACTCGCTCTGGATGCGAGATGAAGTTAAAACGCGGCAATCTTCCCAAACATGAGAAAGATAAGTGCAAATATCGCAACGTGAAGTGTGAATATTGCCAACAAGATGTTTCATTTGCTTCTCTTAAGGTAAGATTTAAGTGTGACAGTTACCGCAAGTAAGTGGAAACGATGGGAGTCTGGGGAGAGTGAAATTTACTCAACTTAAAAAGATGCCCCCAGAACAATGAGATAAACTTTTACAACGATGTTGGTTTACAAAATTATATTAATATCGATATAAGACAAGGAAATATATATCATTGGTCTGTGAGGAACATTAGAATTAAATTTTCAGCTGTGAAAAACTGGTCAGGAACTCAGTTACCTTTGTTAATTATTGCGTGCTTAAGAGCCCCAAATGCCATCCCCCAATGCAAGTAGTCATGAGGTAGTTTTTTATTTAGGTTCACGTTTCTACAGTCTGTGTGGGTGTGCCCGTAACCTGCAAATTCTGCAAAAAAAATGTACTGAAAAAGGATATTGAAAGTCACGAACAAGTTGTGTGTGGAGAGGTACCAACAGAATGCGAATTCCACTCTTTGGGTTGTAAACCTGACAAGGTAATAGTTTGTTACTTTTCAAGGTTTGATCAATATGAAATAATTATTATGCGGTATCCAGAGCTAAATCACATAACAGCAACACTATTGGTGTAAGCCAACACTATTATTACTCTGGATTCATACGATAGGGGATTTCTAGGAAATAATGACACGTAGTTCAATGCAGCGCTCACTCATCGTACAAGATCAAGGCGCGTTCAAACGTAAAATCCATACTGAGTATTCACTAAACGAAAAATAATTCGCTGCTCGTGAAGGTCTCAAACAATTTATATTGCTTTGTCATAATACATGCAGGCTGTTTAGTTTATATGCAAATATTATTCCACGTTTGGTTCTGAAATCGCACTCCTCTTAGTCAATGAAATTGCAGCAATTGCCAAAGATTACAGAAGATATAGAATTAATGAAACTACTGTATTCCTCTGAACTAATCACATTCCAGCAATCTTCTTATAAAAACTATCTAAAAATAAAATTGAAAAAGGCAGAAAGTTTTTTCTTTAACGAATTATTTGCTTTGTTTAGGCTTTGAAACGAAGTGAACTTCCCCAGCACATGCACGACTCTTTGACTAGCCATGTTACCCAACTATTGCATTTTACTCTTGGTTTTGAAACCCAACTAAGCAGCTACGTCCCACGACAAGAACTTACTGGCACCGTTCAGAAATTCAACGATGATATCTCCGAGATTCGCTCCGGCGTGACTGAGAAATTTGACACGGAACTCGGCAAATTTACTGAATTGGAAGGAAGAATTGAGAGTTTGGAAACCAGTCGTGACAGTGAAACAAGGATGAGCAATAAATTCCGTGATCTCGAGCGCAAGGTTTCTGATATTGCCAGTGAACTATGCGGGGTACGTGAACGCAATTTGATCCTGGAGAACAAATTGAAAGAAAAGAATTTGCAATTGGAACGGATGCGAAGCAGGATGGATCAAGCGGACGAGTCTCTTGCTCTTAATACGGTGAAGATTGCCGACTTGGAATCACGAGGTGGTCCACGTGCACAACAGCCTATTCACAGTCGCAACGGGACCTTGCTGTGGAAGATTGATAATTACCAGAGGAAACGACAAGATGCCATAAATGGGGTGAAAACGTCCTTGTATAGTCCATCCTTCTACAGCGCTCAGTATGGTTATAAGATGTGCGCTAAAATCTACATGAATGGCGATGGCTTTGGAAAAGGATCTCATCTATCACTCTTTTTTGTTATCATGAAAGGTTAGTTGGATTTAAATTATTTTAGCTTATGCTTAGTTTTGCTGCAACAAGAGCTAACATGAAAACACCCCCTTTATACAAGACTAAACGTGCATGCATTTAGCTATAAAACACGTGACTCCATATACATGCACGTTTATCTGGCTATAGAGATTTTCTTACTATACAGTAGAAGCGACTAATTGCCTACGTTTCTCCCTAGATAGTCATGATTGCTTTACTTTGCTATAGAGAGCTAATTTCTTTGTTATTTTTATGCCTTTCAAAGGAGATTATGACGCCCTTCAATCTTGGCCATTTCAAAAGAAAATTACCATGATGCTCTTGGATCAAGGTAATGGAGATCACATGATTGATGCATTTCACTCTGATCCTCAAAGTTCGTCTTTTAAATGCCCCAATTCCGAAATGAATATCGCGTCAGGATCACCCTTGTTTATGCCCATCGATAGCCTGGATAATCGTCAATATATAAGGGACGATACTCTCTTCATCAAAATCATTGTAGAATAAATATTAGCCAACTGGGGCCGGTTGTTCGAAAGGCCTTTAGCTTAAAACTGTGGATAGGTTAAAAATGGAAAACAAAATCATCTATTTATTGAGCAACTGAACTGAAATATTTCGATGTAAATAGTTTAATTGTCAATGGAAGTACATATTAAATGCGTAAGATGCAGGTTAGGTCATTCACAGGATCTATGAGAGTATTTTTAAATTAACTTTGGCTTTTCCACCGTTTAAGCTAAACGCCTTTCGAACAACCGGCCCGTGATCGGACTTTTAGTTAAAGGTGAAGATTAGGTTGGGTGATGACTTAAATCATTGTAATGCTTGAGTAACTAGCATTTATGTGCTACAATATAAAGCTAAAGTATTTGCTTATTATACTCTATTACTCTTCTACTATTATAGTTAATCTTCTACTATTATAGTTAATATAATGATCTATCAAACAACTTGGAAGAACAATTTCGACCGCAGTTAAGTTCTGTATCATAGTTTTATGCAGGGAAACTTTTTAGATCGGCTTAAATGAAGTATATCCCTAATTTAACCTAGCCTGGCTAGGTAAAGTATTGGTGATTTTTTTTAAGCAATGCAATTATGTTATTACACTTTTATGTATTATAATTAAAGCATGCGGTATAGAACACTTATTACTTGTTTGTAACTTGATCATAAACATATCTAATATACAGTTATAAAATCATAAAATACATAGCAGCTTGTTCATTTTTATCTTTTACTAGCTTTTCTATCCACAGGTCATAACCATTGGTGAACATTTTCTCCGTCCAATAGCCATATAAACCATGACTACCGATGCAACTATATATCAAGAGGAAAATTCCTATTTTATTGTATCTAATGTCAGAAGGTGTTGCTAGCTAGATATCATGTATCTAAAGTTTTAGCCCCCGCAGAAGAAAACAAAACTTTACAATTACGTATATAGGTGCGGTGTACTTTGAATGTGATTGGTTCATTCGTAGTCACGTGACTTTAAATAAATGCAATGTTTCCCGCCAGAGAAACAAGTGAAAAATTGTTGCCCGCATATTGTCATAAAAAAGTAAATTGTTGTTTTTTTAATGAAATTGTTGTGTAACATGTATGTTTTTGTTCCTATATAACAAAATACTTAATGTACACCACCTCTACTTCGTCTTTGGAAACATCTACACGTTTATTCAAAAAGCTCACTCATACTCACACACTCATACTTATTGAGTGTGACATAAATATTTTGTTAATGCTGGTCAATAAGAAAGTTCTTTCTGAATAGGTGGAAACGGATTTAAGGTAAAACACTTAAAATCAAGCCCCTGTTCGACTGAAAATAACGTCATGGAAACGTTATGAGAAGTTTCCTACTCAATGAGTTTGAGTGCGAGTGAGCTTTTAGAATACAGGCGTTAGACTCTTCGGAAACAAAACTGACCATTTCTCTCGGGAGCATACATTAAGTGTATAAATTACATTCCTTCCTGTCTGTTTCTTGCTTTATCGTTTCTTATTTAAACTTACTTGTAGCCAGCTTGAAAAAACTCCTGTGCATACTTTGCGATTACGAGATGATCCTTTTGGTGGGACATATGTGGGGGTATTTCTTCTACTGCATGGTTGACATTGGTTTTACGATGTCATTGTCAATTTCTTCATCAGTTGGAACCTCATGTAAGACTTCTATACATGCCGAGTTTCTTCGGTAAAATAGTCCTAGCTTGTCCTTGAAAACGAAATGTAATTTGTTATCAGCACGTTGAACGTCGAAGTCGTTAAATTGTGATTATTTTTTTACTGGGGATATCGATGGTAGTTTCGTTTTCTATTCGCGCTGCATGTGCAAATGCGATGGTGTTTCTCCAGTGGATCCGCGAGGAGTGGCACTAATGTAATGTGCTTCAAGAGAACTTTGTTGAAAGAATTCAGATGATTTGAAATGATGTATTGTCGGATTTGATCTGTTTGGATACCCGTGGGTTGCAAAAACTTTGTCAAGCCACGCCAAGATGTTGGGTGATGTCATGATTTTGCTTCTGCCTAACGAGAATAGTAATCAAAAAGTGTGACTGTGCCACAGCTATTGATTATGAGAGGAACTACCCGTGACTTGGCTGTCTTGGCATGCGTGACGTCTTTTGTGCTCTTTCACTTTCGCGTCCATTTTTCAGTTATCGCGTACCGATCGGAACACGGTTTGTAATCGGCTGGTAGTCAATAACCAGGTATTGTTATACATGTATTACAAATTAATAACTTTAACAAACTAGTTAATGCATGATAATTAAGGCATCGTTATGCATGACATGACAATTGAGCATGACATGACATTGTTTAGCAACAACCAATGGACGACTTGCGCTTTAGACTAATTTCTTACCATTTTCTGAAAGAGCTTACTAAAATAAGCAAGACTGCCAAGTTTCACTGCGAATTGTTGTAAAATACGGAAAATATAGCCATGCAAAGTTGTCGATTTTTGTATACTTTTGTATTACGACCGGAAGTTTGTTACTAAACTAAATTAGTTACACATTTCCGCACGTAATACAAAAGTATACAACATTTGCCAACTTCGCATGGCTATATTTTCCCTGTTCTACAAAAATTTCGTAGCCATGCAAACTTGGCGGTTTTACTAATTTAAGTAAGATCTTTCTAGCTGGGATGATTTATTTTCCTCTAGTTACTTCGATCAAAAGTTAGTCTATTAGACATGGCCTTTCGATTGCTATACGGGCTAGCTCCCATTCTTGGCCAACACACCTTTAAATAACGGCCGACGTTGTTTTGTGCGGGATTTCCCAGCGTGGTCTTCATGGGCTACTGGAGGTTACTTGCGTTCGGGGGCTTTTTAGAATTACACTTCTATTTCCACGTTGTATAGTACACCATTTGTACACGCCTAAAAACGATCAGGTTGATGTAATATTGATATGAACAAGATGGGACAATGTTGTGCTGCCCATATTGTTTAGAGTTGTCATCAACATTGAACAATATTGTTACACCCGATTCAGTTTTAACAGTATTGTCCAATGTTGTTGACAAGTGTGAACAATAATGGCAGCACAACATTGTTGCATGTTGATAAACCGCAGGCGCAGAGTTTTTAGCCGTGTAGTACTATAGCAAATTAGAATGCCTAAAATATTTATACTTCATGTAAAACGGTAAATAATGTACCTTTTTACCGGAAGTATAGTCCATATTTTATGTATTCTTATTGGGTGACTGAAAACGTCATTACTGATTGCTTTAAAACAAAGCCCCTGTCAGCAACAACAAATTTGCCTGAAATATTTCCGATTACGGGGAATCTTGTTTGGCCCGTTTTGAGTATATGGTGAGATCATCCTTTCTAAGAATTATCAAGGTATGTCTGTACTTAGCTTAACTGTCGTCAAAACTGTATATTCATCATAATTTGTGCAATTTGTGCTTGTGATGTGTCAAATACATATATCTCATCGATAACATGCATGAAAGTACGCATTTTTTGCTCGTCTCATAATCATCCGTAATTCGTCATAATTCAATTCGTTATTGATATAGCTACTACCAGCACAGTGGCACGCACCAGGATTATAGTTTGTGCATGAAGCTTGTATATTGTCTTGACAGTATTTTATCACAAACTATGATAAATAATTGTACTAGGGTAGTTTAAATGAAAGCAGACTGCAGCATTGATAACAACCTGCTGCATGGAGTAGATCATCGGTAATTCGCTATTTTAACTTTAAACATTTTGTGCTGTGGCGTCATTTTTATTGAACAGTTCGCTGGAAGGTTTCCAATATGATAAAAACCAGTAATTCCAGAAAATATCCTTAAATATAATGCTAATTGCAACAGGGAAAATTATTAACGAGGAAACAGAGGGGTTTCCCCGTATGCAAATTTGCCCTTTTTGCAGAGGTGTTTTCCCTAACTGGAGGGTTAATTTACATATGACATATTCATCATAATTCGTGGGAAATGCTGATTTTCATAATTATGAACTTATATATCATAATATAATATATGCAATTTATGTATATAATAATATATACATAAATTACGTATAATTGTGTACTTTTGACACATGTGATTTCTTGTCGAAACACAATGTGATATATATATGTATGTATAGGCGCATTGCAACGAGTTCTGACGACAATATTATTGCAAACCCATGCACTGCCAAATAAACATCTCTCAAAAGTAACAATGAACATTGAAATGGCAGAATCTGTCTATTCGTCATAATTCATCGCAATTTGCATGTCGTAATGGACGACTCGCGCCAAACTTCAATCAAAAATTAGTCTAAAGCGCAAGTCGTCCATTCGCTGTTATGCTAGTTCACATATTATACAGCAATTTTCCTGCACTCGGAAACCGCGAACACCGCGTGTTTTTTCACGTTTCAAACATGACGTTTAAGAAATTGAACGGAAGGTAACTAGGTGCAAAGTTTAACGAATTGCAGTGCAAAATTCCAACGGTCAATGGGCGTATCTTTCGCGTTTTGATGGCCAATCACACTAATAAATTTATGTTTCAATTTAATTTAGTCGTTCGTATCTTCCGAGGAAAGCGTTAGATGGTCTTAAACGG
This sequence comes from Dendronephthya gigantea, assembly GCF_004324835.1. Classification (NCBI taxonomy): domain Eukaryota; kingdom Metazoa; phylum Cnidaria; class Anthozoa; order Malacalcyonacea; family Nephtheidae; genus Dendronephthya; species Dendronephthya gigantea. The sequence continues at coordinate 486,909 of NW_021163115.1, forward strand.
CATCGTTGACACGCGAAAAAACGCGAAAAAATATATGCCGTTTGAGCTTGGACGAAATTTGCTATATAAACCGAAATCAAAACGGTAAAGAATTCGAAATCCATCCAGATTTTCACAGCTGGAGTGGAGGGCCGAAGGATATGGCTTTTTTTGTACCTGCATACTAAAGTGTTCTCACATTCCTCCTTTGTCAGGAATCATTCCTGACAAAGGAGAATGATAATTCTTTTCGTATGAACGCAATCCATAATCCATAATCTGCTTTTGTTTTTCAGTGAAATATTTAGCTACGATAATGCCCGGCATAAAGATCACTGATGAGGATCAAAAGAACCTTGAACAGGCATTGATCTGTACTCTGTGCAAACTGCTGTTGAAAAATCCTATTCAGACCGACTGCGGGCATTTGATTTGTAAAACTTGTGTTCAGATAGTACTAAGGTACGCGAGTTTCCCCTGATATCGAGGACAATTGTTATTGTTGGCTTATATTCCTTGTTATACCTATAAATTGATCCAAAATATGCATGAAACACTGCCATTGCAAATATTCTGCATATTTTTTTATTCCTATTCAGTTGGTCAAACCCAAAATGCCCAGAGGATGGAACAAAACTCAAGGAGGAAGAAGTAAGTTTCTCGATCACTATATTTTTTCTCCAAAAGTTTGTTTGCATGACAGTCATGACGATATAGGCTACACAACTTTGTAGAACAACAATTTTTTTGTTGAACTTGATAGCTTAAGTTCATTTTATTTAATACCCAGCTCAATCGATATTTCTTTCTCACAAATAAAAGTGGGCAAAATATTTAAGTATAAAGTGAAAATTAAGTCCGTATGGAAACGAACGGTTTTAACTTCGCCTTTTTAAAATACGGCATGGTGGCTATAACATGCACACTTTTTATAGGTTCGGTTAGGTTATATTAAAGCCCGCTGCACACAAGAGCTATCAGCTGAGATAACGACCTCGTGAGGCAGTTGGCTCAGCCCGAAAACCATCCGCACACGTGAGAAACTTGCCTCTCGGGGAGAACAGCCACGCGAGGTCTTTAGCTCATGGCTAATAGCTCAAGTGTGCGGCGGGCTTAAGGTTTAACCGATGGCGATGCGCAGAACGGACTTGATTTTAACTCTAAAATTTCTATTAAATATTCACGAATTTGTAAAACATGCAAAAGTATTTTGTATGCGTAATTTTTGCTTAATAATACAGTCCCCTGAATCCAAAATACAATTATTCGAAGTAGTGCATGCATTAAGTGAGGACATAATCTCTTTCAGCTGTTCCCGGATAAATTTATTAAACGCAAACTCGGAGACTTGAACTTTCATTGTCTTGATGCTAGCTGTGGCTGGTTTGGATGTTATAATGACATTCAAGTGAGTTTAATAAAACTGAAAATATAGAAATATTAATTAAGCAATACATGGAGGAAATGAAAAACCAATAGGGACCGGAGGGGATGCTTTTTATTGCAGATGCAATTAGCGCATGTAGCCTCATACCTTAAGCTCACTGCACACGAGAGCTTCCAGCTGAGCTATCCATCTCGCGAGGCCGTTAGCTCAGCCCGAAAACCATCTGCACACGTGAGAAACTTGCCTCTCGAGGCGAATTCCCTACGAAAAACTATTTGCACCCGTGAGAGTAACTTGCTGAGCTAACAGCCTCACGAGGCCTTTAGCTAGCACAGCTAATAGGGACCTTAAGCATTTAGGACGGGAACACGACGACGGCAGCCATTAATTCAATGCTTCACTGAAAAGAAATGAATTATTATAACCCTACATGGGAGTTTTGGACGTGATCTATCTACCTTCTGTTTACAACGGCAAAACGTCGTTTATTACGTCCTATGTAGAACGTCTGTAAATTACCGTTATAATTTCATTCCAAAAACAGGACAAATTTAAGTATTAGATCAGTGGCGCTGATCGTCATGATTTTTTTTATTTATGATTACTATTATTTTAGATTCATACAAGTACAATGTGTAAGAGTGTTCTTGCAATTTGCAAATTTAAATCATCGAGAATGGATATTGAGCGACAAAAGGTTGTGTGTGAAGTGATCACAGGAGAATACGAATTTCATCCTATGGACTACAACCACGATGAGGTGATGACTGCTGTATTTAGCGTGACCAATGCAACAAATTTTTCGTCATCCTAATTCCAGTTTCGTAAAGTCAACGAGGGAAATGCTTAGTTATTACCTTTAGAATTGCATGGCTGTGTGAGTTGTGTGATCAATAGATTAACGAAAAATTTTCGCAGGCAATGGGGGCTCGAGGCAAAGCCTTTCGTGAAACTTGTTGGTTCTCATTGTTTTTATTCAAATAAACTGTGTATAGAGCGTTGAAATATCTATCTATACAAAGCCAACACTGGCGTCGGGCGCCACTGCACAAATGGTGCAGCATGCATTATATAAATTATATAAATTAGATATATAAAACTGAAGAGGGTTAACGTTGTCATTGCTAGTGGTGTTTTGCTGCATGAAAGAACATAATAACTAATAGACTTTGAGTTTTTTTAATTATCTTTTGCATACTTTTCTGAATTACGCAGACACGGAACGGTACCTTGGTGTGGAAGATTGAGGGCTATGAGAGGAAGCGAGAGGATGCGATCAATGGAAGAAGGGCCGTCTTGTACAGTCCACACTTCTACAGCGCTCAGTTTGGCTACAAAATGTGCGCAAAAATCTACTTCAACGGCAACGGATTAGGAGAAATGTCTCATTTATCTTTGTTTATTGTTGTGATGAGAGGTTAGTTAAACTTTAATAATTTCACTTCGTGTTTATGCCTTCATAGTTATCGTATATGAACTGCATTAGGGGTTCACCACAGTGCTCTCACCTAGATGATTGATTACAGGGGCGTAGGAAGCATCAGAGATTGGGTGGGGAATGCCTCCAGCTTTCTGGGGCACTTTTGATTGCGAAAGCTGCAAGGACGCCACTATATAGTGTGGTTTATATTTATCCTTACAAAAATATTTGGGCACATGTAGGTGGGCATACGTATAGGAAACAAAAAGAGCACCTTCGATTTTACAATAATATTTTGGGGGCACGTGCATGCTGTGCTCCCTCCCCTGATGCCTACGCAACTGATTGGATTATATTATTTAATTTATTTTAATAGAACATGCGCAGCCGTCGGAGAATGTTTCTACCACTTTTAAGATTCAGTAACTTAAATTGCAATTCTGTACGAAATATCAACACATTCAAATGGTGTTGGTTTCCTAAAAAATACCTTCGATTTATTTTCGCGGGAGTTCAGAAAGGGCAGGATAAGTAAAAACCGACTTCCTTTTTTTGTTTTTTTTTCAGACTTTATAGGCTACATAAATCATAAATCAGCCCTTCTAAATTATAATTAAAGAGTGATTTGTCTAATTTATCTGCTTATGTTTTTAAGTACTTACATGATAATTTCTAATGCATTTTTTGTGGATATTAATTTAAGGTGACCACGACGAACGCCAATCTTGGCCATTTCAGAAAAAAATCACCATGATGTTAATGAATCAAGCGGGTGATGGTAATCACGTCGTTGATACATTTCATGCTGATCCAGAAAGCTCATCATTCCAACGTCCCGAGTCTGATATGAATGTGGGATCAGGTTACCCATTGTTCATGCCTATTGATTGTTTAAAGCATCGTCAACATGTAAAGAAAGATGTTATGATAATCAAGATCATCGTGGAATAGCTGTGAATTGGGGAGTGTATTAAAATAGTCGACCTTTTGAGATTAACCTAGTGTTTTGAAGCTGCATTTTATGCCCCTTAAGGCTGGTTCTCTTTATCTCACCGACATTTACTGATGAATGAAATACTTTGCTATTTTGAAAACAGTTTTTCGTCTTCAGTCAGCAACAATTCATCGGCTGGACTGGATAAAGTCCGGTTCTCATGCATGCAGTAGATCACTGATAGTCAGTGATGCCTATCGTCGGTGATTACTGCATGAATATTTTATGAGAACCAGGTTTAATCAATAAAGCTTCATTTCAATTAGCCTTAAGCACCAACTATACGTTCATTGTACCGTGAACGCATATTCAGCCAAAAAACGTGTAACAATTAGGTTAATTTCACAAGGTCTACTATAAATTGATACACTCTCTGGCTATAATACCTATATCCTTCAAAAAAGGCCTATTCTTAAAACTTAGGTTAGCCAAAAGTATTTTGATTTAATGGCCTGCGCTTGCCAGAAAATTCCAAGTTAGAATTTCAAAGACTAGCCTTTTTAGGGTGTCCCCCCAAACTATTGAAATAAACTATTGTTAGATTTTGAATGCTCTGAACTCACGAGTGGACAAATCATTATTTCTATATCCGACAAAAAAGCTAAAATCTACGGGCGTGTGTTCTAAACCTAATCAAATTTTCCTTGCTTTTAAATTTAAACCCACATGAACAAATTTTATTTGACAATCTTAATAACAATAACAATAAAAAATTTACTAAAAAACCTAGGGCATTTAAATTCCAACAATAGGGGAATTCAATAGTTTTGGGTTCTTTGGGACGACCTGTATATCAAAATTAAGAGAGCAACGAATAATGGGTAACTCGACATATAATGTTCTATACAGGAGGAAATTTTCTCCGCCACACTGATGGGCCGATGAAAAGCATTTACGTGATGTAATATTAGCGGTTTACAAGTTAAATCATCATGCTGTCAAGCCTAATTGAAGCATAATCAGCTGTCAGCCATCGTTAGTTACCCATTATTTGTTCTAGCTCCATTTAAAAACATTTTGAAGGATACAACGAACTCGATTAGAATCGCTTTATGACTGCCTTAGAAAAGGCATGAAACTTTCTGGCGATTTTATACGCATTGTTTTACTTTTAACTTAATTAAAGCTAGATTTACGTATTATTAGCATGCAGGATATTGTAATAACAATTTGCACGTACATAATGATGCTTTAGTTTGGGATATATTTTAAATGACATAATGTGCAAAAGTTTTAAGTCATACCATTACCCACTGAGTTATAATATAACTCAGTGGTCACACCTGGTATTCATCATGACTTCATTATTACAGTTAATACAAAATGTGTTTGCAAGCAAACACGGTAACCCAATAAAATAATTTATCATATAAACATTTGAAATATCTGAAAGTTCTGAAAGACAAACTAACACAACATTTAGACAAAGTTGTGATCATTAGGGTATGACCCACTAAACGTCTGCACATTGTTGTATAATTACAATATTATTACATTACCATATAATTTTTACAACATATACAATTCATATAATACATTCTTGTGTTATGAAAAGTGATTTTTTTGTTAAAGTTTGGTTACAGCTATTAGCTGGTATTTACGGAAATATGGATATATAGGTATTCGAGCAAAACCAAACGGGGTTTTGGGGCGTTTTATACCCTCTGTCTCTGTCTTGGTCCAAGATGTAAAATTTGGATTTCCTATAAGAAGATTGTTTTTTCAGGAATTGCTATAATTGGCCTTTGTCAATAAAAATAAGTTGTCGTTGAAATAGCCATCACAGAAATTTCGGGTAAATACATGCAATTTTAATATTTTGCTGCTATGTATATGCTATACAGAAATGGTCAAAACTCTCTCAGTGCTGAATACACCACCCCACAGGCCCCACTGTATAGTTACTACTATTTGTTTCTATGTTTCATATAATTTTCCAATTGGGTGGTGAAGAGGATTTTTTTCTAATTTCAATACTGCACATGCACATTCGAACTATGTCGGGTATAATCTTTTCCATCAACACTGCACACCTTCATATGCAATACTATGTATATTTTTACATCAATACTGCACAGAGTGCAAGACCATAAGCAAGTGAAAAAGTTCTATCTCCAGGGAAAGGGCTTCAATTTTGTGATATGATTGTGCATAATAAAAAAAATATTCAATAACCTCCCCATCAAAAGACAATCTTGTCACCAACAATAATTAGGAGTCGACAACCTTTTTAAAAATAATACATCCACCCCAAACATACCTTTCTTTCATATGGTAATCTCTGATTAAAAAAGAACTACTTATATAACTACTTAAGAAATACTTATCGGTCGAAATAGGTCATTCCTGCTAATAAAAAAACGATAAAGAACATTTTGAACAAAAAAGAAGCCATAAACTGAAGAGTGAAGCCTGACCAGTGGCAGTCACTGGCACTGATCACATGTCACAGATGCCACCCACTACGCATGCTCAGATTTGTTTTTCTCTTACTGAGCGAGGAAACACCGCGGAAAAATGTCTGCGCACGCGCCGAAATATCAAAATATGATGGTAAATCTAAATATCAACTTTTGGAACAAAACATCCCATTATTTGATAAAATATAAGTTAAGAAAAGGCAAAAATATACAAGACGGCCAGACAGAACATAAATTAAAAGCCCTCTAGCATTTAGAGTATCGAACGAACTGGAATTCACGGTAAATTTTCCTTTTTTTACGGGGTGGCTCTAGAATATTTTTCGAAAACAAAAGTTTAAACCTAAAAGTTAAGAAAACCCGGGGCTATTTAAATTGTAAAATACATCTTAATCTTCAATCATGGAAAACACGTAAACGTCACGTATCTGGCGACATATTTTTTTTTAATAAAACGTGTCTCAATTAAAAGTTCGGAAACTGTCGTTGCTTATTTGATAAACAAAATGTTTGAGACGAAAAATTTGTTAACAGTCACCTTTTACCGGTGTTTTTGTTGGATGCCACTTCTAGGACTCTCTGGACGTTTTTTCTCTTAGTTTCTATAATGCAGTGTTTATTTATGCCCTCAAAATATGGATTTGAAGACACGAATGAAATCACTCCTTTTTACCGCCATTTTTAGCCTTCGGAAACGTTCGGAACCGCTTCTTAATTATTTTTAATCTCACTTACAGGCAGAGTTGACGCGTGCGCAGACGTTTTTCCGCGGTATTGAACGAGGAAGGTTCGAAATTCGAGAACCTATATTTCTTGTTTATAGAACAGTTTTTGTCTAAAATTTAGACGCCATCTGCTGATATTGAGTAAGTATCTATAGTGCATGTTATATTTAGTTATTTATTTTAATAATTTATTCCCAAAATATACAAGAAAACGTCTGTATTTGTTGCAATAGACTACGATTAAGACCTTCCATTATTACTGATACTGTACTCTCTCAACTCAAAACGTCAAGATGTTTAAATCACATAAGATAAACGGTAAATATTTATTGATTGATCGAGGGCAATATAATCATTTACTCAAAAGTGTCAAGTATTTGCAAAGTCACAAGATAAAAGATGCAAAACATTTTAGAAGTCACTTGCCACTTGCACTGCACACTTTTACTTGACTTGTGCCTTAAAGTGCATTTATACACAGAATGCATCAAGCAAACATCCAGTCCACATGCATTGGTATGCACTTTATATACAGTATATATGTTTCATTCAAGTTATATATCCATTTTCTGTTCTGTGAGTAATGCCACATTTTAATGGTCCACATGCATTGGTATATGCACTTTATATACAGTACGTATATATGTTCCATTCAAGTTATATATCCATTTTCTGTTCTGTCACATTTTAATGGTCCGCATGCATTGGTATGCACTTTATATACAGTATATATGTTCCATTCAAGTTATATATCCATTTTCTGTTCTGTCACATTTTAATGGTCCACATGCATTGGTATGCACTTTATATACAGTATATGTTCCATTCAAGTTACATATCCATTTTCTGTTCTGTCACATTTTAATGGTCCACATGCATTGGTATGCACTTTATATACAGTATATATGTTCCATTCAAGTTATATATCTATTTTCTGTTCTGTCACATTTTAATGGTCCACATGCATTGGTATGCACTTTATATACAGTATATATGTTCCATTCAAGTTATATATCCATTTTCTGTTCTGTCACATTTTAATGGTCCACATGCATTGGTATGCGCTTTATATACAGTATATATGTTCCATTCAAGTTAATTTTTTATATCCATTTTCTGTTCTGTCACATTTTAATGTTCTACATGCATTGGTATGCACTTCATATACAGTATACATGTTCCATTCAAGTTATATATCCATTTTCTGTTCTGTCGCATTTTAATGGTCCACATGCATTGGTATGCACTTTATATACAGTATATATGTTTCATTCAAGTTAATTCTTTATATCCATTTTCTGTTCTGTCACATTTTAATGGTCTACATGCATTGGTATGCACTTTATATACAGTATATATGTTCCATTCAAGTTATATATCCATTTTCTGTTCTGTCACATTTTAATGGTCTACCTGATTTAGTCAATATTCCTTATTCCTTAGATATATACTAAGACCATTAGACTTTGTAGCATCCATCTCAATCAGGCTCTCAACCAGGAACCGAAGTACTTCAGCTTTAGATAATAACTGACTAATGTTTTCTCCCCACATTCCTGTTTTCCACAATTGTAGTAAAAGTTGGATTTTTTAGCAATTTGTATTTTTTTGTCTTCATGAAACTTTTAAAAAATTCATGGAGACATAATCATTAATTAACTAAATTTAACCATGGTTCAACTATTTCCCTACAAGCATAATCAGTTTGCAGACTCCTCTGAGTGCTGACAATCCATGGCAATGCATACAGAAGTATACAATTCTTTTTTGGAGCCATTTTGCTTGTTGCAGTACCGTACCCAGGTGTCAAAAATACAAGTCCTGTGTTATGCTTTTGTCTAGCTATTACTCATGTTCATTATCATACACACCATATTCTCACATATCATAGTATTGTATTTGCAAGTTACTATTTACATGAAGGTTGGAATTGTATTCATGAAATGAACATTATTTCACTGTTTTTATTGCCTAATTTCTCTTTCAAAATGGTATCAATTGTCCCAACCATAGTCATCAAGTTTTGAAAATATGGTGGGCTTAAAGTCATCTTATCAAAATAAATACACAAACAGTAAAGAGCACGAAAATAAGATAAACATTAATAAAATAGAATAAGCATTAATGAACTTTCTTTAATCGTTTCTGATGTCTTTAAAATTAATGTAAAATAAAACAATTATTGAATTCGGCTTTTGCATGATATGCTGAGGCGGATAACAGTGACTTTGGTCTGAATATTTCTTGATATCATATTCAGTCTCATCCAATAATTGTTTGTTATTGATCAACCGAAATACTTCCTTTTTGAATCAGGGTTATGTTTAACCTGGTTCTTTAGGCTTCTACTGTCCGAAGTCAATCTTGATTCTGTATTGTTGTTGCGACAAACGTCTGGTTGCTTAGTTATTAGACGTCATGAAAACTTTGCACTATCTTTGGATCCCTGGTTAACGATTAGGACTCACCACTGTCCTGTATTAGCTGAGATTTTTGCATGAGATGAATCCAGCATCTCCCAGTCTATTTTGTGATATCCTCTTTTCAGTAATCTTGAATAACGCGGAAGCGAACTTCGCAGGGTTAATATGTTCACTAAACGTATTTCTGTATACGAAGCATAATTTTCAGCATTGTTTCCGACTCGCCCAACAAGATCGAACAAATGATAATAAAAATCTATGCCTCTCTAATATCTATGGTTTTAATCTTGAGACTCCTACATTGTAGTTGATATTTTCAACTTTTTGTTTTAGAAAATGAAAACAATTGAAAATGAATGAAACTTTTTCCTTCATTACTTTCTAGTTGATCTCTCACTTGCAGTCATGCCTGGTATGAAGATAACACATGAAGTTCGTAAGAATATTGATCCAAAGTTCATTTGCTCTTCGTGTAAACTGCTGCTGATCAAACCCATGCAGACTACTTGTGGTCACTTAATTTGTTCATCCTGTGTTGACACACTGCTAGAGTATGTTGATTTTTTAATTGTAGTAATTCGTATAGTGACTATATACAGCATGCTCTTGTAAATGGAACTTGAGAGTTCATTTTATTTGGAGAATATATTCGTAAACCAATAAAATCTCAGGAAATTTAGCTTCAAATGTATTATTTTCGTACAATAACGTAATGGCAGCCGTGGGTCACCACATTCTGTCGTAGAAGCCACGTAGTTTTATGCTCTCTGCTCTTGTTCAGCACTACATACCTCTTCATCGTTCTTGTAGTGCACGCATTGTCGCTATTATGACTGAAGTGTAGCAACCACTCGTATATATATCCTCATTAGTATAACAATAGAGTTGATGTTCGCGGCCATAAATGTGTTTTTGGCCCGATCCTGAACTCATTTTAGCCCGAGCGTAGCGAGTGCTGAAATGTGTTCTGAGGAGGGCCAAAAACACATTTAAGCCCGCGAACATCAACTGTATTACTATTATATTAACATATTAAAGGACAATTTTTGTATAAAGAATATGCAATGGGAAACACTTCAGTCATTCTTCTGATTGGCTTAGATCAGCGGTCTAAAATATATTTCAGCCGGGCGAATTTATCATTTTAGTTCGCAAAATACAGCTTAATGCCCGACAAAGTTTCCAGCCAATTCTTTGCCTTTTTAAACAAGTCATAACAACGTGTCAGTCATAATCGCATATTGTTAGATAACGCAAATAACATATGTAGGTAGGAAAATATGTCATTAAACATGCTGCTATGAATCGATGTTTTGCTTCACATATTTCTTCCCAAACATTCTCTCCAGAATACACCGCGCTTATCTTATTTGTTTGAGTTGAAATTTTATGGGGTAATCATTCAATAATCCTCCAATTTTTCTGCTTGTTTTTCAGGTGTCCTAACCCAGTATGCCCTGAAGATGGAACAAAACTGAAAATGAAGGAGGTTGGTTGGTTTGAAAACATGTAGTTAGAAATATGTTTTTTCATTTGTTTAGGAATATGTTTTTTTATTTGTTTGTAAATATATTTTTCCAGGGCAACCATTCAAAATTCGAAATTGATTCAATAAATATATTTTTCCAGGGCAACAATTGCAAATTCGAAATTGATTCAATTTTTATTCATTTTAATTGTTTTTATGGGCCGTGTGCCACATGTCTTCGCTTTCTGTTCAATTCCTGTATAAAAATGCTTTATTTGTTATCCGTGCAGAGCGGCTCTTCGCTTTTTTCCCAACAACTATAACATGTGCTATCATTTCCTTTATACTCGCCACGACATTGCATGATAGCCAGGGGCCGGTTGTATCAAGGCCGTTTAGCTTAAACGGTGGTTAAGTTCAAATTAAGTCTATCGTTTTATTCAACAAGCAAACTAAATGTTTTTAACCTTAATACAAAGATACTTTTTAAAACTACAAATATTCAGTGCATAATATTCAAGTTGACTCATTTCAAAGAGATGTAAGAGTGTTATTTAAATTTGACTTTTCCACCGTTAAGCTAAACGGGTTTGATACAACCGGCCCCAGAGGTATTTACAGCAAGAAAGATCCAGTCTGGTTTTTGGAGGTTGTGCAGGCTACCTGCTGATAATGAGGTGGGGTATAAGGTGTAGAAGGTTATCGTGCCCATTTCATCCGTGCGCGGCCTTTCTTTAGGTAGCCTGAACACTAATAAAATTCGGTACGGGTACCCATTTTAGCCGTGCCGTGCCAATAAATTGAGTTTAGTGTGAACGGGTCTTGATTGTAGTGTAAACGGGTCTTAGCTATAACAGTTTTGTATATTATTCTCTGTCAGTTATTTCTTGATCGATTCACTGAACGCGAGTTGCGAGGTCTGGTCTTGCGTTGTCCCAATGAAGGATGTCATTGGCATGGTGCATATGATCAGCTTCTGGTAAGTTTGTGAATGTATGTAAATGTTAACACCCAGCCGTTTACACTTGCAATCTATGCTGCGATTTTATGTGCGATTCTCTTCTTTTAATAGATGATAACGAGTGAATTAGTTACTGATGTTCAATTAAGAGTTCTTATACACCAGGGCATTCGTACCTAATCACTTGTCCACATCTGTCAAAAGAAGTAAATTCGCACATAATTACGCAGCAAAAATCGCAAGTGTAAACGGGTCTTCAGCTTCTCTTGCTAGCGACATACTTCGGTTTGATCGTTCTTGGTATCATGTTTAACTGCATGCATTCAAAATGCGTTAATTATGTAGCGGTCAACAAGCTTTAGTTTAGCAACTACCAATGGACAATTCTAGCTTCATACACATGTAAGGTATATATCAGCGTTCAAAATACCTGTTTTGTGTGCCAAGGCAAAATTCATTAACAACTGTTTTAACTTCTTATCAATGAATGAACTGCCTATATACTGTTTAGGCTGGTTGTAAAGAAAGTTAACTGGGAATTATTTACGAGAATTTTTAACTGTAAGATGAATATTTTGAATTGATACAGGAACATCTCCCGATCTTTGACCAAGCTCAGAAAGCGTGTGTCCATCATCAATGTGGGGTATCATGTGGATGTCGTGATGTAAAGTCTGATATCGCATCTCCCTACTCTCAGGTAGAGTATTAGCATCTATTTAAAATTTCAGTAGGATTACCTAGGAACCGGTGCATCATCTGTTGATTTAGATTTCTAAACTAAATGAAGAGCACTTTGTAGGTGGGTAATATTAATATAGTGTTATAGTGTGATATACTGCGCACGGTACGAAGCGGTTCGATTTCTTTCGCTCTGGCTATAACCATTTTCTAAAAACATTGCGTATCATGATATTAAAGATATATATAGCATCCAGAATCAGTTGGATCCTGGAGTTGAAGGAGTAAGAAGCCAAAAAGGTAAATTAGCTAAGTATTTTCTATTTCCGCTGCGATGAAGCTGACGTAGATCTGGTTTTAAAGTGCCTACACCAGGGTTGCAGATTTTGAATATATTACCGGACATGACGTTAAATCCGGAATTTCGTGCAACTTAAACGAAAGAACACTGATTTGGAATTGCCGATGTCTATTACAAGAGCTCATTTCACCCCACCACATGCAAGAATGCAGTCATCTACAGTCAGGCTCTACGATACAGACGCATTATTACAGACAACCACAAATTACAACAACGACTAAACCACCTCCTGATTGCACTGATCCATCGCGGATATGACCATGACACTATCACCACTAACTTCAACAAAGCCCTACAATACACTCAAACAGACCTACTCAATAGGAAACAAAACCAGAAAAACACAAGCCGCCCAATTTTCTCCATTCCAAACAACACAAACATCCTACGTAAACACTGGAACATATTGGAGAATGACCCCACACTGAGGAGTCTATGGCAAGAACCTCCAATTGTAGCCTACCAACGCAATACTAACCTTTGAGACACGCTTATCACAGCAAAATTTAACCTGAACCCTTAACACAGAGATACAAAATTTCAACCACTCCCAATTGACATTGTGTCTGAATATCACCTTGAAAACACCAGAGTGGATATAACAAACCAAAGAACTTACTGGGACACACTGGATAACAAGTGAGAACATGCAAGAACCAACACATGACAAGCAAACCTTGTGGCAGTCTCCTGTGAAAACAACTAAAACTACATGACCTTAACCAGTCACCTGAAATCTGGCATCCTGGGCATCCTGCTGACATAAGTATAAAATTTTTTTCAAATACTTATCCTTAGCAGAATTTTGCCGTAAATGTGACCAGATTTACAAAACCTCGGACAAAACCTCAATGTTCAACCACACGGATACACTTCAAATCAACCCAATGCAATCCCTTACCTCTTTTCGATCAAGCTCCTTGAACGAACACAAGCTCTGCTCTTAAGCATATTTAAGCCGATTTCTGGTTTAATTTCCTCTCGTTTAACAGAACAACTTTAAGATGGCTTATCGCGTTGGTTTATCCAAGTTCAACAACAACACTGTCAGTTTAATTTTACAATTTTACCTTTTACGAACACTTCCACGCAGGTTTGATTTTTTATGATTCAGTGATTCTGCCATGAACACACACTATTTTCACTCCTTTTTTATCTTCATATTTCTTTTACTTACAGAAAGCCAACCCTGCTCCCCGCTGGCGAGTCCGCAAAAGGATGAAACGCCGCGTACGGGGATACTGATTCGCACGCTTGCCTATCTTCCTTGTCTTCTGTTGTCTTTTTTTACCTACCTCCTTGCATAACTTTAATTTCGAACACCAGCAACAATACACAACCTATTACTACACACGTAACTACATAGTTTCTTGAAGAATTCCATCATACACAAATGAAACCTTTTAAAAAAAAAATCTTTCAAAAACACCACATGGTTGGCGGTTGCCCAACAAATTCCCAACTACCCCATCCAGTTATTTTTATTTTTACGGGTAACTAAGGGTAATTCGCAATTAACTTTTCAATAAATTACTCATGACGTTCCCCTTTTGCCCACATAAACACAAGTCCTAACCTTTTCTCTAGTTGGTTTAATTCAGACAGTTGTTACAAATCAACCTGTAACTATATAAGAACTACAATATGGTTCCAATTACCTATATCAAAATATTAAATAAACATGGTATAGGCACTTTAACAGCTAAGCGCATTTAGATTTCGATTGCGTGGACTGTCCGCATTTTTCATGGTCGTTATCATCATTATAATTGTACCATCGCTTGGTGGAGTTGTACAAATAAACAAATAAGTTACTTATAGTGCGGACTACAATCTAAAGTCAAAGATGTTTTTAATCATCCACGGAATCTAAATGCGCATTATCGTCCCGTTTTCTTAAAGTTCACTGATTGACATACATGCAGCGACAGTTTCTTTCTAGTGTATCCATCTGCGCTGCTTACGGAAGAGCTTTCCAAAATTTCATTTTATTTGATACAAGTTAGTGAATTTCAGCAGAATCCTGTAAAACGAGTGAAAGTGGCAAATGTGCAGTATTCGACATTTTTGATAAAGGTTATTTTCTGACAGATTTTTGGAGGAAAATTTCTCTTTTCCTTTCTTTTTTATTTTACCGAAATTGTATGCGGTGATGGATGAATTTGGATGAAGTTGTTACTCCTGTGAAACATTGCTGTGATCGACGGAGATCTCGCTAATGATATCACAAAGGGAGAAATTAAACGTATTTGCATGATGTTTGATTCCTCAAAGCTTGCGAATTGGAGATGGTACGTTTTATCAACGTACTTAACCAGAAATGAATGGTAACCAGTTTGACGAATGGATTTGTTCTCGGTCCGCACTATTTCCTTACTTTCATGACTAATTTCCCTGATGGATTCTTTCTTTGTCTACACCTTCCTACTACTCTACTACAAAATCCCCTCGCCTGAAGCAATAAACATGTATTTCCAACATGGTGAAATTTTATAATATTCGTTTCTTCTGTGTAATCGAAGTCGTATATAAGTAAAATCCTATATATATCAAGTACAATTATAAAGTCGACTCTCGACCTATCAAATTCAGCTATAATTTAAGAGGTATCATACATTTGTTGGCATCGTATATTCGTATTCCTGGGATGGCTATGATTTAACCTACAAAATACTTGCAAGCTTTATATACCTAAGTACTTGTAACATTCACCTGCTCAAAAACACTCCAAAAATGCTTCAAAATGTTTTACATTCTTTTTAATCAATTTTACGATTCAATTTTTCGTATATTTTCAAGACACCGTCCAAATGAAAAGTATTATTTAAAAAAAAGTTTCATAATTCAAAATATCAGTAATGCTGATATGGCCAAAATTTTAATTCAGCCAATTCAGCACGTTTGCTAGTTACCAGTTTTAACTCGTCTTAAACTCCCGCAAGCGCATAATTTACAAAAACGCCGAACGTTCATGACATAATCGCGGACAACTTCGATTTAGCGTTTGCATTCCCGGGCGTAATTAAAATTACCGGGCGGAATTAGTACCGTCGCGGCTCGGGGATTGAGGAAAAATGACTGATACCTTGAATGGATCGTCGTCATTTCCAGCTCTTCGTCATGACGATTTACCTTTTTTCATCGATGTTTATTTAAAATTAAACGGCTAAAGACTAGCCAACCCTTCTGTTTAAATAATTAACTAATTATCTTTTTATCTGCTATATCTCATGAATGTGAACAAACATTTTATATCCAACCCTTGATGGTTTTATAAGTGATCTATAGTTTTACGTATCTTTTAAGAATGACTATTGTGTATTACTTTTAAATTAAATTTTGTAATTAAAAACAAATTGCTGGCAGTATTAATATGCACTAGTGTCTTTCGTTATCTTTCAATACAAATATATACAAGGCTTTCTGTTCCACTCCTGAAATCTGAGGTACTCATAATTTACGAACAATAAATGAAACAGCCCTAACTGAGTTCCCTCGAGTGTTCTTCACACAATGTAAAACATGGTAAGATGATATAATATTCAAGGTACAATGGTGGCCATAGTCACAATATGCAATAAATGAAGCAGCCCTAACTGAGTTCCCTCGAGTGTTCTTCACACAATGTAAAACATGGTAAGATGATATAATATTCAAGGTACAATGGTGGCCATAGTCACAATATGCAATAAATGAAACAGCCCTAACTGAGTTCCCTCGAGTGTTCTTCACACAATGTAAAACATGGTAAGATGATATAATATTCAAGGTACAATGGTGGCCATAGTCACGTTCTATCAAGCTCTGACATGAATGTTTTAGTGTAAATATAATATCGATCAGAATGGTATTCAACCATTCACTGATGGCAACTTGCCAACCTATTACTTCACGATGGAAACAAACTTAAATGGTTAAAGAACTTTGATTCTCAGGAATTTCATTGAAATCGTTGGTCACTTGGTCTAACCGGTAAGGTCTGTCAGGAGGACAAAAAAGATCACTTGTGATGCCGTGGTGGTTACGTGGTTCAAGGCAAGCAAAATTCGTTTCTGTTTAAATGAGATGGTGAGTTAGCCAAAAATAATTTGATAAGGCTTTTAGACTCAATTAATGGCAGCTTTAGTAACGTCAGTGTAAACTATGTGAGACTACGTTCGCTTAGATTTGAATTATTTAAATTATCCGTTCGCTAATATGTGAAGGAATTCAAATTATCCTGAACGCACATAGTTGCAGTTGCAAGAATATATTGGAGGCATTTCTGAAATTAAAACAGATATTGCTACCATGAATATAACATTGTTATGCCAAAAACAATTATATTTATTTGTGATACAATATTTTCTCTCGCCCAGGGCATGTTTCAGATGTTCTGAACAATTGCCAAAAGTTGTTTACAATTAAAGATAATTTAGATTGTGTCCCTGTATTTTCCATACAACTTATGCAAAAGAAGTCAATGCTACCAATGGTGAAGAATGGTCAATCGGCTATTTCATTGTACAAAATATCATTTAGAAATTTAAAATCGATCCGGATTTCTTGAAAGTCATCTGAATTTACCAGACAAACGTGGTGACCTCTTATGAAAGGCTGACGCAGCACTTTTTTTTTCTGATATTGAGAACTAGTACTATTTATACGTTTTAGATGCATCGTAGATTTTAACTGGTCACACCACCTATTATTAACTGTACATGATTGCATGACCAAGGAAAATACAGACGGGCTGGTAAAAATATTTTTGTTTATATTTTGATATTTTGTGTTAATTCATATACGTATTTTGTTCAAAGCATGCCAAACTTTTACGTCAGAATAAATCCTGGTTACATGTGATATATTTGTGACCATCTTATTGGCGTTCAGCGGCTGATTCGACTTCCTGTTTCTTCGTCCTAACCTCAGCGGCTCATTTGACTTCCAGGCTTCCTGCAGCTTCTTTGTGCTTACCATCATGCCGTTCATGCGGCCGCGCATCTGATGAATGTTACGTTAACAAAACGGATCCACGTATAACAACCAATTTCGTGAATTACAACGAATTATGTTTCTGTCGCATGAAAACCAGCTTTAAATGAGTGTTAAGATATAGCATAAATGCATGATTAGCTATAATTGATAAGTTCAACCAATACATATTCATAATGCACATTCATTGTCATTGAGTGTGATTTGAAGCCTTTGAAACCATACAGACTGATCCAACGTAAACAAAATCAATCTTGGGCTCTCAGCGTGAAAATGTTTTTAATGTTATAATGCAATGGACTCGTCAGACAATTCATGGCGAAAAATCCATTTAAAGGGGTATTTATACTCGCCAGACATTTTATTGACTGGTATAGGGAGTTTGGGGTCCATAGTAGGTCAATTGCAATATACCTTATACGATGCATGGCAATTGTTTACTTCTATCTGTGATTTTGAAGCACTTGCTGTATTTAGTTTAATATATTCAGCAACAACCCTAACCTTATCACTAATCTGAAATGCAATGTATAATTAATATAGCAGCTAGGTTGTGTTGTGTAAATGCAGACAAAACATGTTCTCATGTATCAAAATACAATTAGTAATTCATCACAGAAATCACTAAGTATCAATATTCAGGATTGTTTGGTATTTCACGGTTACATGGTTCAACAAGAAGACAGACAGCAAGGTCAATATGCTTCCGAATCTAAATTATTGCAATTTTTGTGACATAAATATACATCGCGACAGTATATCGCGTACATATACCATAAAACTACAAACCAACTCATTAACTATGTTGAGGTAGATTTATGCGAAAAATTGTTCCTTTCTCATCACATGTCTATTGTTCCTTTCTCATACATGTATTTTGCACAGATAAACCAACAGCAATCTTATAATTAACGTATTTTTCAAGTCAAGGTTGAGGAGCTCAGCAAGACGAATGCCATTGGTAAATTTGGCTAAAATACAATAGACACGTGACCAGAAAGGAATCATTTTTGCATAAACCTGGACAATAACATAGTTAATGAGTTGTATTCTACTTTTATTTAGTCTCCAAACCATGTATTATCTATATTATCTATTGCTGCAAGCAACTGCATGCAAATGATATTCTGAGTTGACGCATTGTTGAAAACATTGCTCAAATGCAAATATAATACTCTCGCAAATATAATACGCTTATCCATAGATAAGCTTGTTTTAATATTATCTTTCATTTTTTATACATTTACATGCATGCTCTTATTGAATGTTATCTTGTCTTTTTTTCGATTTACATTTACTAATCAATATTTTGCCAGCAACGAATACTTTTTTAATGCTAACCCCTGTTGTGACGTCACCAAAACTACCGTTGATGAGATAAAAAATTATCCAAGATGGCGGATATTTTATTCCTTTCGATCAAAACATTTGTAGAAGTAAGCAAGATATAAAAAAACGGTAAAAGGGAATTAAATATAGTTTTCAAAGTTCTTTTAAATGAGAAAATGAAAAAATATTGCTATTTCCCTTTAAGATGCATGTCGTGACCATGTGAATATGGTATAGTGTAAACAGGTTTTTATAATACAATTGTTTTATCGAACTTTTTTGGAATATTTTGGTTTATAAGACAGTCGTGCACACGAAATCGGCACAAGACAGTCACGTGATTTACATAATTTATGCCATGCTTTTGGGTATTCTTACAATGTTGTCAAAAATTAATATCCTGGATATTATCGCAGACATGAATGATATCATTGATATGTGCCAACCAAGCCACTGTTACCACTTACCAGTGTAACGAAACGGTCGATGTTCATCCCAAATCACATATATATCTCCAGATAGACGAATATGCGAAGCAAATCACTCTTATTAACTTTATTCTCATATTCGCTCTGATGACAATAATATTATCAATATGTGTTTAATAATAAATCATGCTAAGTCATAATTTGCCTATCTACGACTACGTAATTTATAACCTTTCGCTGTCAAACTACGGTAATATTTTAGTGTGAATGTCAATGCCATAAGTGCTGATTTCCTTATAATAAAGAGAGCAGGTTCCTGCTTAAAAAAGCTTACAATTTTCCAACACATGCAAATTCGTATGTGCATGTATATTTGCTTATTATGGCAGAAATTTGATTTCTTTGTGCTCGCACGCGTGGGGAATTAATATGCGATATTATACTTTAAATTCAGTCCTCCCCCTCAAAATAGAATATGACGAAATTACCCGCCGCCTCTGCAAGAAACTATGTATACAAATATTTAACAAAGTCGGACGAAGTCGAGGTGAATATTCCCCGATAATCACCTAGCCTAAGGCGAATAATTGTTTTAGTATTTTTGCACAAGTGAATTGACACAAGAACTGCATTTGTTCGCTTGTCTCTTTGTAAGTAACGTCTACTAAACGGCTAGCCGCCATTTTCAGAAATTTGTTATATTATTTGTTATTCACCTGAAGGTCAATATAACAGCATAATGCGCCCAAATTTGACCAATCAGAATGTAGGATTTGTTATGTTCACTTGTGCAAAAATACTCTAAAAATCTTTGATAGGAAGTATAATAAAAATATTTAATTTTTGTAGACTGATGGGAATCTTCCCCATCGTATGAATTATTCTGTGATCGACCGTCTCCGTCTGCTTCTGCTTTTTGTTCTTAATTCGGTCAGTCAACTAAGCAACTACATCCCACGACCTGAATTTACCGGAATCATTCAGAAGATTCGAGAAAGTATCGCCGAAGTTCGTTCAAGCTTAGCTGAAAAATGTCTCACCATGGTGGAAAAATTAACTGGATTGCAGAGAAGAGTTGAACGTTTGGAAGCCAATGTTGGTGGTGATGCCAGGGAGAGAGATGAACTCGTGAAGCAAGATGGGAAACTCACCGATGAAATCAACGCTTTACGCGAACGCAATGTAATCCTAGAGCAAGCGTTAAGAGAAAAACATTTGCAATTGGAACGGATGCGAAGCAGGGTGGATCAGGCGGGCGAGGCTCTTTCTCTTAGTTCGATGAGGATTGCCGACTTGGAGTCACACGAAAGTGGTCGTGGTAGTCCACCAGTGAACCACGATTGCAACGGCACCTTGCTGTGGAAGATTGAGGATTACCAGAAGAAACGACAAGACGCCATAAATGGGGTAAAAACATCCTTGTACAGTCAACCCTTCTACAGCGGTCAGTATGGTTATAAGATGTGTGCTAAAATCTACATGAATGGCGATGGATCTGGAAAAGGATCTCA
The DNA here is from genome assembly GCF_004324835.1 of Dendronephthya gigantea. NCBI lineage: Eukaryota > Metazoa > Cnidaria > Anthozoa > Malacalcyonacea > Nephtheidae > Dendronephthya > Dendronephthya gigantea. Next base: position 507,970 of record NW_021163115.1, read on the forward strand.
CTTATCCTTGTTTTTTGTTGTTATGAGAGGTTTGTTGAACTTCAATTATTTTGTTAAATAAATTATAATATTTTTAGTTTCGAGCGGCAAAATGTACTCTTTTTTGTAAGCTGAACTGTCAGTGTGTTTCTCGATCAATTCAAAGTAGTTCCCAGGCTCTCGGCGTTATGATATAGCAGAGTATACAATTCCACGTACTGTTCATTGGACATCGTCATCATGGCATGGTAGCATGAAAGTCAAGGGTGGATCCAGCACTAGTGCACTAATTTGCGTGACACAAGAAATTAAACTACTAAAAATAACCACTTTGTTTTGTAATGCAAATTAGTGCACTAGTGCTGGATCCACCCCTGATGAAAGTAACTGGTGATTTAGGTGTTATCACAATGTCAATTTTGTTTCTATGAAAAGGGGAATACGATGCTCTTCAAACCTGGCCATTTCGACATGAAATCACCATGATGCTGTTGGATCAAGGTAATGGTGATCACATGGTCGATTCATTTAATACAGATCCACAAAATCCATCTTTCCAACGGCCACAGTCTGATATGAATATTGCAACAGGACGTCCTCGATTCATGCCACTTGAGAGTCTGAATGACCGTCAATATGTCAAGGACGACGTGATCTTCATTCAAGTTATCGTTGGCCCATGTTCGAATACTGGTGTTCTAAGTCAAGGTTATTCCAAAGCACCAGGTTTGTAAGGTTAGCTAACGTCTTCACACCATTGGCACCAAACACCTTATTTCATATCTTGCTAGCCTAGCTGCGATGCAGACGCTTCAAATTACAAAGAAACATACTAGGCTAATATCTTGCAAATCTTTTAAATTTTAAGTGTTAAAGATTTGAAGTATCCATGCCTATACAGGGTGAGTAAAAAAAACTGACACCTTTGAAATTCAAATTTGCTGCGAACTTATGGCTGGAATATGACAATTCCCATGTACAATCAACAAAAACGATTTGATAAAACTGTTCTTTTCTATTAACAGAGCTTAGAATGCATTTTAACTCCCAATGGGAACAAACTTTATGCTTTAGGTTAATTAATATGATATGCTTCGTATACCGCTATGCGACTAATTTGAATTTCAAAGGTGTCACTTTTTTTTACTCACCCTGTATATGTGAGAGCTCTGTATGCAGACGTTTTATGTATTTTTATGATCATAAGACTATTTGTTTAAAGATTTTAATAACAGGTTTCCTTATAGGTCTCTTCACACGATCCAGTTTTGTTGGATCCAATTCACTTCTGACGGATGTTTTATAGTCTGTGGTCTTGTAATGTATATGAGCAACAAATCTACTGAAGCCAATGCAGTACTGCTTCATCAATAACCGACTGTATTTCATACGTCAGAAGTGAATTGGATCCAACAAAAATGGGTTGTGTGAACAGACCTAGCTTTACGCGATTTTCTTCTGCACCTTATCCACTTTCAAACTTTCTATTTAATGTACAGGGTGTATCAAAAAAAACGCAACCACTTAATATTCATGAATATCCTCTTTGTTCTACAACACAAAAGACGTTTGTCCCCTGGAATGCGAGAAAGCTTGTAATCATATTCAAGCGGCACAATCGTCGGTAAACGAAGTCGGGTGCGTAAACCAACGAGCTGAATTGAAAGTATTCAACGAGTAAAATTTTATTTATAATTTATTTTACAAGGTCGACAGTTAGCATTCAAGTTATCATGCATGACAATAAAAACTCGTTGTTCGGTTGTTAGCTGCACCATTATTAGTTTAGCTGATTTGACTATTAGCAGTTGAACTGTACGATTAGAAGCCATTTTAAACTCCCAGGGGCATAAAATCTATTGAGCTTATGAACAATATGAATTTTAGAATATTAAGTGGTTGCGTTTTTTTTGAGACACCCTGTATAGAAACAATCCCGATTATACCGTTTACGATCCATAATTACATACCACTACTCTTTTGTGCAACTAGGCTTTAATATTTCCGTTATGTTTTGTATTTACCAAGACTCGCTTTGGTGTAAATAAAATATATTCCTATCACTATACTGAAGCTTTGTGGTAAAAATGGAGAGTTGCACTAAATCTGGCTAGTCGCTACGACGCGGACGTGACATTAAAACAATTACTAGTGTTAGGAAACCAGTATTAAGTTGTTTTACATACGGCTCTGACTTTGTTTTATTAATGGGAGGGTCTGGGGCATTCGAGCAGTATATTACTTCACGTCCGCGTTGAATCGTAAGCGCAGATTCCACGGGCGAAATTTTTAAGCGAAATGCGAAATATTTCGCCTGCTCCTTTTGAATTGTGAACAATCAAGCAGAAGTAATGTATTCAAGTAGTCGAAATTCAAAAAAAAACTGGCGAAATATTTTGCATTTCGCCGAGAAAAAGCGCCGGTGGAATCAGGCCCTTAAACTCACTAATATTATATTAGCATAAGTGAAACCCGCATTGTGCTATTGCAAAACTCCCTGGAGATCAAAAAGGGCGCATTCAAAAAATAAGTGACGCTCTAATAGGTGTTTAGGTGAGTAGCTCAGGGAGTAAGGGGGTGTCACTGGTGATGTCACGAGACGCTAAGTGAGAATCATTGATCGCAAATTTTTTTTTTAAACTATAGCGTAAACATAAATGTCGAAATTTTTTTACTTATCTAAAGATGTTTTTAAGTGTTTTCGTTTGTATTTCAAACCTTAGTTTCGTTTTATATAGGAACGAACTGAGATAATTTTTTTTAATTCGTTGCCACTGCTAAACGCGACATATGGAAATGCGCGCACCGTTCCCCGGATGTAGTGGGGTACGAGTTCTGCGAAATTGGTTATGATTATTCTAATCCAAATAGAATATGGCGTAGATATTGGCAAAGCATATAAGCAGACATAGGCGATATATACAGGTCATCGCGGCCCGGTCAGCCAGGAAAACAGTAAATTGGATACATATTAGAGCTATCTAAAAGCTGAAACGTTTTGAGGCTCGTGAATAAAATGGATTAAAAGAAAGTGACACTGAGAGAAAAAGTACCGCATAGTTTTTATGCTGGTCGTCGAATAGCTTCGACAGTTTGACATTTCGCAACTCCGTACCATGCACGGTAGTCTCAAAACTGGTATATCCATGTCAATCAATTTTCGTTTTTCAGATCGCAAATGCAAAAACAGTCACAAACTTTGTCCTTTTTCTGAGTCGTAATGCATAAAATGCATGTATATTAATATTTAATTTTGTTTCAGACCACAAATCACAAAATGCGATTATTTGCGGTAAAGCCAGTGTTGAATCAGACGGCGGTGCCTCGATGCATATAGATTAGTATTTTTACATAATCGTCTCTTAATTAATATTACTAAAATATATACATGCTTCCGATTTTTACGGTTATATGACAGCGACCGGTTGTACGAAAGGCTGCATGGATAACGCTATCCACCGGATAGTGATCTTCTCAACCTTGTAAAAATGTTTTGAAGGGATAAAACTACAGACTTGTGGCTGACAATCTTTAAAGAGGTGCCTCAATTTAAAACTACTAAGCTTTAAGCCATGTTATACGGAACAATGGGCAGTTTTAGCTTTAGAGCGATTGAAAAAACACCATCCGGTGGATAGCGCTATCCAGCTTTCGTACAACCGTTCTAGGTGGCTTTAATTGTGTTCTTTAAGTGGGTATATAGTTACTCGTATATATAGTTAGGTATAGCAATAGTTTTGTCCCAATGTTCATTTTTTAATTCAACAGAACATATCATTTAGTAGGGAAATATTGAGAACTTCATCTCATATTCGTGGGAATTGTTCTACGGCAAGTGACGCCCTCTTCAACGACGTATTACGAAACCTTGCTGGATAATATTACAATATATATTTTATTTCATGATTAAATTATTCAATAAATACTTCAGGAGAAGACACTTTGTGTGGGGACCACTAAATTTCGCAAGGGCAAGGGTGAGAAGTGAACGAACAGCAACGCTTGTTTTAAAAAAGGTAAGAACTGAAGTTGTTTGACACTTAAAAGAGCTTAGTATAAACAAAAATATAAGCTACCAGAAGTTAGTTCGACAATTGGTGTACTAAAATTTTGGTGAGGGAAAATCGAACCCAAGCGAAAGCAGCACGTTCTGAAGTGGTGTTTGGGCAACCATGGATTTTCAATATATGTGAAAGGAAACCTATGTGTCTGCTACTGAAATTCTTATTATCCACTATTATTTCTGAAATTATTATTCATCACTAAACAGCCTCCACCCACTTCGCTGGGAATAGTCCTTCGACACCATTTAGTCTTCCCTTGCACCATCCTTGACCATCTTCACCTGATAACTGGGTGATGATATCTCCAACTTGGAACGATAGTTCATCGTCTTCGCTTGCATCGTAATTATATTTAGCACGCACAGGGACACCAGTAACATCATCTGCGTTTTCAGGTATACCATTGTCTAATATATCACCATTCACCTTTGGTGCTTCAACTTCAGTACTAACAAACAAAGCAGTGTATGTATTAACATCACGCGATAGTCCAGTACCAGTAAGAAGCCAATTAGAAGCCAATTAAACCAGAAATACTACGATTTTATAAAGATTTCTATTAAGATGCAAAGAAACAAAAATTTCCCTCTCTGGGTGTTAAAATAGAAAAAAGTTCGTTTAGCTTACTGGATTATCCAAATATTGTTATCATAGACTTTCCATGATTTTGTTTGAAACAAAGAAATCTAAGAATGTCTACAACAATGTTTACAGTAGCTTGTTCATTCAGTTATCCAGCAACATTGTGTTCGCAAGAACGTCAAGGAATGTAAAAAAGGCATTTATTGTACTTTTTATCAAAATTTATACACTCTGATTGGGTTAAACTTGCTGATTGGTCTAAAACGAAATACCCCCTTGTTGTTCACAAGTTAGAAAGGAAAAAAAGTTAAGAAATTTGTCATCTTACTTTTCATCTTCTACGAAATCTTCGTCATCGTCATTATCAAACGGATTCAAACTGGCTCCAGTAGTTTCTCTTTGCAATTGAGCTCCACCATCTACACTATCATTATCATGATCCACTGCAACATCAGTCGTTGGATGAGATTTAGCGGTCGATGTGCCACTTGGGTCATACTCCTAAAGAGCAAAAAAGAATATTTATAGATGATGATGAGGATATTCATATATAAAAAGGCAGGTACTCATGTCAAAGAAAATACCGCGATTCTAAGATGAGTTGCATTTACAGCCTCAAAAACACTTAAGCTTTTCAATCAACTCTCAAGTCGTTAACAATAAATTATTAATATTTTTTATCAACACAACGTTAATTAGTCGCGACGCTACATATTCTTTCTTAAAGCGAATTGAGTGAGCCACTATACTAGATTTATGAATATACATTTAGTGAAATAGTTTAGTTCTTCACCTTAATTTAAAACATTAATTATTTCATAACACACTCAGTTTACTTGCATATACGTAATTTGGACGACAATACTTAGAATCATGTTTTTGTACAGTAGATGTTGGTTTCCCATGTTTAAATAAACTTTTTTGCGGAAACGACTCTTCACGCTGCAAGGATTTCTTAGAGAAAACAGAAGAGCGAATCCAACTGTAGAGTTGATGGAGGTTCCAAATCAACAGCAGCACATTCCCTCTGAGACAAGTACGCCATCTTGGTACACCTGACTCCTTACTTCACTGCAAGCGCGACGCAGGTTTATTCATATCAATTACTTCAGGTCCAACACTGGTCAACGTGTTTATGTCAATACACTAATGTTAATCAGTTAATTTTGTTAGGGTTATTTTGGTTAGATTATTGTTTTGCTTCATTTCGTTTTCTCTCGTCGCCATCCTCGAAGGCGGTTGCTTGCCTTCAAACATTGAGAAGGTGATCCATTTCGACGAAGATTAGGGGGGAGGGGAGGGCAACGTGGTTCGCCATTATCTTCGGGTTGCCTGGTATAGCAATGACGTTATTGAATTGCATCTGGCAATAACGCGTATTGTAGTTTTTTAAACGTTCGTTTAATCTTTTAATGCGTTTGGAAATCTTCTTACATGTTCCATGAGAGAAGAATCTCCGGAGTTGTTTGATTGCTTGGCAACTCAGGGAAATCGATTGCAAACAAAGAATACTCACCCAACTCGTTTGGTTATAATAATCATTACCACTGGGTTGTTGGTATGCGGAATGAGCAGTTTGCTCGCGATTCGTCGGAGAAAATGTCGTGTTTCTATTCCAGGCGTCGTTATAAGAATCAACAATGTTTGGCGATCTATAATGTTCATCGTGAGGGAAGCCTTCCTGCATGCCATTTGATGGTGTCATGTAATATGATGATCTAGGGTGGTCATAGGTCACGTTATTATCTTCATCATTACCCGGCTCAGTGGAGGCACTCATGAAGGGATTATACGAGTCTGAATCGGATGCCCGTGTATTCTCAGGCTGTGCAGGTGTTGTCACGGTAACCGATGTTCTATATCGTTGCTTACTGTTTCGCCTTCGTAGACTAAGTCTTCTGATCATGCTTGGTTTCGATTTATGTTGGTTCGAGGAAATATCCCATACGTCAGGATCCTGTGGAGGAGCAGGAGACCACGTTTACACGAGAGAAAGGAAGTCGGATTCGCAGGAAATTCATCAGCTGATTGATCCAAGCGAGTGATTGCATGACTATGATATTTACAGGGTTTCCACAACTTATTTGCATATATGGCTGTCCTCATAGTGGGAGAGCAATGACAAAAAAAGAACTTGAAAAGAATCAAAAATATATCCTATTAACATAGACCCCTTCCTTCCCTGTGCCTGTGGCTCTCAATTTGCAAAGAAATTTCCTTGCATTGTGGAAACCCTGGATATTTATCATTGAACTGTCATAAGCTAGTCAAACGTCTCAGTATAAACGGGCGACGTTTCAACCGTTAATTTTGCAAAAATTTCTGCGAATCCGAACCTATTTAACTCGTGCAAACATTAGCCAGGGATAACGGATGCTGTAATCGCGGGTGAAACCAGGACGTCTTTAGTAGGAAATACAAACGTGTGTGCGATATGAATGACCATAGTCTGAGACATGAACGACGAATATAATCTATCAAAGTGTCTGATACGAATTTTCCACGAATAAAACTCTTTCTCTCCCGTGTAAACGCAAATTATCGACGTTCAGCTTATAATACTTATGTACTATAAATAATAATCAGGGTAGCTAACTACGTCTAAAAATTAGTAATTAATGCGTAAGTCAAAAGGAATAAGAACATGCAGTTCCTATTTTGGGAATGTTATTTTCAAAACTATAGATTTGAAATATTCTCAAGAAATTCGTAGCTAATAACGGCGTTATTTAGGCCAGTACATAATCTAGCAGTTATTTGCTTTGACTTGCACTAGGATTCGCCCCTGGTATTAGTTACGAAGATTGTAGTAAGAACTATGGTATAGGATATAAAAATTATAAAAAAACATATCTGACGTTCTTAGTGTGTACGTGTATTCACTCGCTAAAATAGTTATAACTCGATTTTGTAGCTAGCATGCAACGAGTAAAGTGAATGCTATAATCAGCGTCATTACGGTAGAACAACACGTTTCAAAACAACATTATTTTAGACCGCCTTTCTTAGCTATGGCATAAGAACTGAGCATGGCTGCTCTCGAGGAACACAGCGCACTAATCTCACTGATTCTCACAACTTTCCACGGAATGAAAATGAACTCGTGCACGTGCTGAAGGCAAGCCATATACATACGTAGGGAGGCGAAATGCATCCCAAACTTTTATGAAACATCGGAAAACCGAGGATTTTTGGAATATAATACTTTATATAAAATGTTGCTGCTATAGTATGCAATTAACAGTAGCGCACAGGAACTATAGTGAAAGGTACATATAGCTTTGTAATAATGTAGTTACATTTGTCCTTCTAGGAGTAGTAAGTGTAATAACCAGTGTTTTTATTAAGAGGCGGTTACCCGTAATTGCCGCCTATTCTGCATGCATCTAACATGCAGCCTTTTCTTTTTTGAAACAAGTAGGATTCATTTGCAGTTTCATTGCTTCATGTATAGCTACTGTATGGTTCTTTCTTTTCCTGGAGTTATATGAAACTTGGCCTTCAGGCAATTTTCTGACTCAGACGCTACTCTACATTCCGCTACAATGAATCTTAATGAAGCTACCGGCAATTTAAAGTGTAGTAAAGCCGCGTTTCCTACGGCATTCGTTACTGAATAGGTAATTTCTATAAACTAGAATGATTTCATACGTAAAAACAGCTGTTTTTCTTGTACAGGTTGTTATACTTAGTACGCTACTCTTGCACGATTTGTAAAAATGGAAAAAGAAATTCAAACCTCAAATTCAGGCCATTTCTTAGGCATCCCCGGTCCATATTGCGACGACCACCACTTGAGATCTTTGGTTGCATCAGAACCATCAACCTTTAATAACAACCCTTTGTAAATATTGGTCAATCTAAATGAAAGAACAAATAATCGATATTGCACATAAACCAATAATTATTAGCTTTTGCTTTGTTTTGAAAGTCAAACAGCTTAGATCACATGCACGGCAAATAAAAACTGGTCAACTTTCTTTATTATGGAAGTTTTGATATCATATCGCATCAATGCAAAACCTAATATTCGGATAATTCAATTAAGGTTATATTTCAAAAACCAATAAATTTAAACTCCGACAGCGCGAGAAATGATGAGTCATTGTTTGTGAATTAACGTGGAAATTAGCTTGACCTGAACTATGTATAATATAACAAACTGGAGACGGAAAATTATTTCGAAGGCAATTTATAAACTTCCAGCGCTAATAGAGTATGCAGAGGACAAAGTTCGACTTCTTGAAAAGACAACTTTATTCCATCAGATGCAAACTAATACTGGCGATGATTGATCACAAATACAGACGCAATATCTTGGAATTGTATCAAAATCTCGGATAAGGATACGCTTTCATCGATCGCATTACAGTCATCTAGATTTAAGTAGCTAAGTCTAAGACGTTCTAAGTCTAAGACGTTTTACTGATACAAGCTTCTTTGAAAGAGACTATTTTAAACAAAAAAGCGATATTTTAGAACCACATGGATAACGCTGTAAAATTTTGATGATTGAAAAAATGAAGAGACTAATGTACCCGTTACAACCGGAACTACACATATCCGAGTGGATAACGAAGAATCTAAGTTGGCGGGAACCGACAAACGGCGAAGTCTAACTTCCATGACCTTACACTTTTTGCTTACTGGTAGTTTTTTAAAACATGTGAAATCATAGTTTGATGTACCATAAATTGACAACTTTCTTAGGTAGAATCAAGAATGATCTAATCCTTCCCTAGAAGTGTTTTACCACCCCTTAAAATCAAATACGAGAGCACTGGGAAGTTACCCGAGTGAACAGTTATAAGCACTCAGAGAATGTGTGAGCATGCAGTGAAATATGTGATCATAGAATTTCACAATAAGATATCATTACACAATATCTCAGATTTGGGTTGAAAATAATTATTTATTAAGAGAAGTGGGCTGCACCTTTCCACCTGCTGTGTAATGAGGGTAATAACATGAAAGAGTGATGCTAGGCATGCCAGTGATTTTAAATACCACTGTTTCATTGTAATTAAGGCTGACCAAATCAAGAGTGTTTTCCAAACGGTAAAATCTAACAAAGGATCTAGTACCTACACCTAAAAAGCACTAGCTCTTTATCTGAAAAATATTTTATGGTATTCATTGTATGTAGCATTCCAATATGAGATTTACGAAGTAAAACAGCCTTAGCAACTTTTGAGCTGAATTCAAATAAAAGATTTGAATATCTTAATTAAACAGGTTAGAAAATATGTAGCGCATAATAATATGTAGCACATTAATATTCACATAAAGGTATGCAGAATATAATAAAAAATGCATACAACAGTGATGTAAATAGACACTTTTTGTAGTTGGTGGCCACTAGTACACTTCAAGTTAAATGATTTCATTCTTCCACATCTATTATATATTTACAAAGTGGTAAAAATGCACACATATAAGTCATGACTACCAAACACATCACCCTTATGAGTGTTGCCACCTTCAGTGATTAAAATGTTTTCTCAGCCTCATAAAACTGGTGCCACCGCAGCTCTGTATTATGTAACAGCCCGTATAAGCGCGGTATAATGCGATCCTGGTACATTTTCAAACAAGCATTTAAAATGATTTAATTTCAAACTCCCTTGCTTAGCCAACCAGATCAGAAATAATAAGCTAAAAACATCCAGATATTACAGTATTCCTAAAAGCTCAGTGTGACCTAATAGAAAAACTATATATACCAGGTACTGGTAACTAAAATTCATCATGATTTTGGAATCACCAAATTATGAAATTACTAACAGGCCAAAACTGAAATGAGCTTTTTCCTTTTAGACTTTTTTGCTGTGATTAGCATTTGTTTATATAATTCTCATGGCTATTTATTACTTTAATAACTCTTTAAAAACTCTTAATAACCTAAAAAGTTTTCCATTAAAGTTGTAACAATATCGTTCTTTGTTGATAATTAACTTGTGGGGTGCAGCAAAAACATGAATCAATGGTTTTAATCAACTTGGTTGAAAAACTAGGTACAGACTTGTTAAGTATCACTCAAGACGTTCAACCAGTCTTAATAAGGCAATTGATTGCACATTTTTATATGATGGTTTCAATTTTCAAACTGAAATGCAAACAACCTGTATTTATTTGGTATGAACTATGAATTAATAGCCTGTAGCTAACATTAGGCAATCATCTCAATTAGCTAACAGAAATCGCTGAAAAATCGTGAGCAAATTCATACAGTTTGATAAATCACCGGGCAACAAAAAATCTATTCAGAATTCACACAATCAATAAAAAAGCCGGAAACCGAACATGCATTCTAATCCCAGGCGAAGCACGAAATATGTTTAGCGATGATTTAATAACATGAGCGGTAGGAAATCAGATCAGTTATACACACAAAAGAGAGAAATTCATTGCATACCTTTCACTCTCCGACATATCCACCACATTGTGATATCTTGCAGGCGTCCTTGAAGAACGATAAACGGACTGTTCAAACGCTCCCACTTTTGGAATTCAGCTTCGAGTTCCTCAGCGACGTATCGTTGTTCGCATTCATCTCAGATAAACGTCGCTCGTATTCTTTCGGCTTCCTCAGCTCTAATTTAGCTTCGCGTCCTGTCTTGTAATCTTTACTTTCTCAGGCAACTGCCATCTTGTCTGCATTACTCGCGACCAATGAAGCACTCTGAGGCTTTCGCTGCTCGGTGAAATTCTTTTTCGATTTATCCATCTTATTATAACGCCTTGCCATGGTTCGTATATCTTGCTGAAACCCGTCTCACACTCTTTGACCTCCTTCCACTTCAAAACAGATTTGTGGTAGTGCTGATTCTTCCACTGTTTATAGATTCGCACAAATCGGCCTTTAAACGGTTGTGCCTTTCGACGTGAATTCACCATGTCCTCGGCTCGCGAAGAGTCGCTTTGAAAACTTCTAACATACTACCATACTCTGATATCCTGCATTTATCTCGTTCCAGCGTTTAGACCAATCTCGCAACTTTAAAGTGTATTTCATCTCAATATCTGCTCGTTCATGGACCATCTTCGTGAATTCGTCGCACAGTGCAGCACCATCTTCTAGTCGTTTACAGTGTTTTTATAGCCGTCAATCCCCCCAGAAATTTGTGTAAGTGTACGATTCTTCGGTACTCGAAGTACGGTTTTGTCCTTTCATAGACATTGTGTGGTTCTTTACGACTAAAATGCGTAAAGATCGCAATGAAATGTGAAACAACCACTACGTTTGTCAATACAAAACAATTTTATGTCCACGAATAAAAGAATCAAACATCGCCCCAGACTTCTGTATCTTCGCGGTCACGATGGAAAGTGTTTCAGGTGGGATACTCATGTTCAAGTCACCTTGTGGGCCGATCTGTCGTGTTCTGGCACGATTTTCATAGCTATTTCTAGAAGTTCGAAATTGAAATATGATATTCGAAATAAGCGTGAGAATTTTGTGCATATGTTTAAACCAGGAACGGCGGGTCTCAGTCCCATCTTAAATCTGCTTTGAAACGATAATTCTTCTCAATAGTCCATTACCCCATTGCATGACTTCATAATCCTTAAGAGTTGTTCTTCAAAATGCTTCCTTTCCTTGACTAAAAATATTTGTTTTGCGAGCAATCAGCTTACAATCATACGGCTGAAAAAACAAATTATAACTAACCACTGCCTCTCATTGTTGATAATTCCTTTGGAAAAATCTAGGAAACCAGATTCTTGGTTGAAACTTACAAGGATAAGCTCGTGATATTTTCATTTTTTAGGACTTCCGTGTGTCAGTTAAGAAATAAAAAAATTTTCCGTGTTTCGATAGTTATAGAAACACGCTTTTTGACCAATCAGCACGCGCGTATTATAAATGTTATATTATAAAGTGTCATGGATCATAACTAGTTCATATTATAAGACCTTGCAATATATTGTACACTTTAATTTCATTTTTTAAGATGTTCTGCCCTTCTGTTTATGTTTTGTTTTCTATTTAGTGCTAAAATATTTTATTGGTATTGGTTTTTCTTCTCACAACCAGACTCGCTGTCTTTTATTATTGAAGAGTATTCGACAGCCAGACTAAAGCTCATCAAAATCATGTTACAAAGCCGTTCTTGTGTCTTAATATGTGATCATTAAAAAAAACACACTGAAATTGAAGTTAAACCCCTGACACTGTAAGCTTGTCGGTGACTGCCTAACAAATAATTTGAACGGACTTGTCTTTGAGTTAATGCTTGTTAGTGGCTAGTTGAAGTGAATGCTGTTTGGTTGAATGATAATATCAATGAGATTTAGATCTATATATGAAGCTAAATTCTAAACTAGGAGGACAATCAGAATGAAAGTTTAGTTGCGAAATGTGTTATGAGTAGGTATAGTATAAGTACGGTTACGAAACCTAACCTTGAACGAATATATAGCTGTATGGAAATTTTGTATCATATTGGGATGTCCTTTAAAGCAGCTTTTCCAAGTTTTAAAATTTTAGTTTAATTCGAGAATTGGTCGTTAGATGCGGTCTAAAATTGCTTTCAGTAACATCGTTCTGACAATCAATATTCAAACCAAAAATGATACCGACACTATATATTAGCTTTTTGAAAATGGCGTTTGTAAAGAGATTTTAAGAACATTCTGGAGTGCGTCTGAATGCTGTCGCCGGAAATACCAAGCACATCAGAATGAAATGTGTAACTGACAATATTGGGTGCCAAGAAAAGTGACATATGAGGGTTTTCAAATTTAATTCGTCCCTCCCACTGATCTGATGTTCAGAAGATATATCATATACACCACGTATGCAGTACATAGCGATCAATAACACAACGATCCAGAAACACGAAGATCCATCATATCAATCAATGCACGACTTTAAGACTGATTTAGAATCTAAAGACTGAACTCCAATAATTAAAATACATGTAGAGCACGTAGAAAAACCCTCTCTGACTTTCCCGTGATGTTTCAATTCTTTTCAATTTTATTTTTTAACTTAACTTATAACTTTTATTTTTTAACTAAAATTCTTCAGTTAATCTTTTAGACGGCAATTGGATACTTTGTCGCGACTACTTCGTAGTATGCTTCATAGGATCTAATCCATTACTCTTCATTTTTACAGCCACTTCGAATATATAGTCGTAAGCTTCGCACCTAGAGTACAGTATATAAAGGAAAGAAATTAATTAACTGTCAAATAGCAGGCATAAATTAGGTGGTTTGGAACTGAGCTTTAACCAAATACTTTTGTCAAAAATACTTCAAACGCGAAAAGCCAACGGAAGTTACACGATTGGCTCGTTAGTTTTGCTGTCACCAAGTATCACCTAGGATCACCTAGGATCACCTAGTATCACCTAGGATCACCTAGTATCACCGGGACATGTTGCAGTGCTCAGAAGCTTTCGTGCAATTGGATAATGCTTTTCAATGCTTTCTAAAGAACGAAGCTATGCTGTTGGTTCAAACAGAAATGTATTGTGGAGTTCACCCAATGAAAATCATTATTGCGAGCAGCTGCGACACTACCCGTATCCACCTAGTATCACCTAGTATCTATAGATAAAGATCACTGATTTAGATATGCAATTGAAACAATACAAAATGATAAAATATACGTAATGTCCCTTTAATGAGGTTTATTGTTCGCATTGCGTTTGACGTGACCAAAATGCGACGTACTGATAAACTATAAGCCTAAGGAACGTCTACATTCGTATAAAACATTACTTACATTATTTTAGCTTTAACCCAGGTTTTCGCTCATAAATAAATTCCATGATTTCTGACTAAGACAGCTGATGTCTCCGGATTCATCCATGGCTGCCACAATACTATCCTACATTTGATAAAAAAAAAGTCAAAAGTAGCTAAACAGGTAAAATACGTAAAAAGGGTAATCTCTTCCTCTATATAGCTACCTTTATCTCTATTTCTTCATTTTCGTTCTCAACTATTGGAATAACAAGCTCCTCGTCATATCTACAAGAAAATCATTACATAAATATTTTAATCGCACGGCTGCTATTAAGGAACATTCAACTACTGCAGTGTTGTAGTAAAACAGGGTTGGCTGGTGGCGTCATTAAGATGGTTGAAAAAAGGCTAAACGAGTAAGGAGTAAATGCCTTATTCTAGTCAAAATGAGCAACAAGTCTGGTTAAAATGAGCAATAGTGACCATAAATGTCTTTCGAAAAAAGACAAGGTCTTTCAAGCACAAGGGCCATCGAGCATTCATCACTTAATAGCCCTCAAAAAACCTCAGCTAGAATTCAAAGAGTTTGAAGTGAGCTCAATCACAAAGCATCTGAAAGACTTCAAATAGTGTCGCCAATGAAGTGGGGAGTTTGGCAACGATGCTAGCGCCAGAAGAAGGTGACACCCGAGAGTGAGGCTAGCATATCCTTCTGATTTGAACGACCTTTCTATATACATCCTTCAGGAATAGATCCTCATGAAAATTTAAAATGGTCGTTTCTAGCAACGCTAATTGCCGTGAAAAAGGCTGCATTTGTGCACTTAACGTTTCCAGCAACGCTCGACGGAACTTCTAACACTAAGAAATGTCATGTTTTGAAAGAACTTCGAAAGAACAATGTAGGCTAGTAATACGTAGACTGTAGTCAATACTCTGTTTATCTTAGCTACGAAGTTAACGTCTGAAAACAAACAGAAGCGGTAACAAGTCAGATATTACTATACCTATAATTTTTCCCTGTTTCACAATTTACAATTGCTTTTATCATTTGCTGATGAGCAATTCTAAATTCCTTTCCAGGATACAACAATGTCACCATAACTGCATTCTGAGCATGAACGTGAAATACAGCACCTGCACCTACGAAAATGGATACATAGTAAACAGATTATAAATTACATGACGTTTTAAGGTCTCTTTACACTCGTCTTGCACACAACTCATATTATGTGCCATTCCCTTACGTAACAATCCACGAAGTTGCCGTTTTATTAGAAGAACATGCACGGTACTTCACTCTTTAGGCATTTTAAATAGAAGTGTATAATACCTTTTTTCCGATAGGCATTCATAAACATTGGAGTGCAGGAACTTTCCTTCATATTTAGCCTAAAATAGACAACGTTGAAATTCTATTACTACTTGCAATCGCAGAAAACATAACAATTAATCAATATTCAATCTGCAACAAAGTACAGTATGCATATGTGTATGAATATATGAGAAAATATACTAAACCTTGCTGGCGGTCCATCCAAATAGGTACCTTGAATGTCACAAACAAATAATGAACTAGCCTTGGGAATATACAAAGGAAAACATTTTCACTGAAAGGCACTCATTTTCATTTCATTCTATACTTGTCGCTAAAATAATTAACATAGCTACCTTGACTCTTTCTTTCAATAAACCAGATGGAGACACAAAGATTTCATTCCTGAAGATTAAATAAACAGAACAAACATTGTTATAACATGAAATCAGGGCGCAAAATAGCAGGAATGTTGTCAGAATACAACTAGTATGTTCCTCCTAATGAAAACATCATTTTCCGGAGCACCATGCACACGGCTAAAGCAGAATAGAACAGCCAAAATGGTCAACAGAAACAATGAGGCCAGTCAGCAAACTGCCAGCATAGCTACTGGCCAGCATGACAGCCATGGTCATGCAGCTGAACAAACAAGTGTCAGCAGACAACTAGGACTATCAACAAGACAGCCAGCATGATCTGCAGGAGAGCCAGCATGGTTGCAGGAGAGCCAGCACTGTCCGCAGGACAACCAGCACTGTGCACAGAAGAGCCAGCATGGTTGCAGGACAACCAGCATGGTCTGCAGGACAACCAGCGCGGTCCGCAGGACAGCAAGCATGGTCTGCAGGACAACCAGCATGGTTGCAGGACAACCAGTATGGTCCGCAGGAGAGCCAGCGTGGTTGCAGGACAGCAAGAATGGTCTGCAGGACAGCAAGCATGGTCTGCAGGACAGCTAGCATGGTTGCAGGACAACCAGCATGGTGCACAGGGGAGCCAGCATGGTTGCAGGACAGTAAGCATGGTCTGCAGGACAGTAAGCATGGTCAGCAGGACAGCCAGCATGGTCTGCAGGACAGCCAGCATGGTCAGCAGGACAGCCAGCATTGTCTGCAGGACTGTCAGCATGGTCAGCAGGACAGCCAACATGGTCTGCAGGACAGCCAGCATGGTAAGCAGGACAGCCAGCATGGTCAGCAGGACAGCCAGCATGGTCTGCAGGACAATCATCCTTGTTGCAGGACAGCCAGCATGGTCTGCAGGACAGCCAGCATGGTCAGCAGGACAGCCAGCATGGTCAGCAGGACAGCCAGCATGGTCAGCAGGACAGCCAGCATGGTCAGCAGGACAGCCAGCATGGTTTGCAGGACAGCCAGCATAGTCCGCAGGACAGCAAGCATGATCTGCAGGACAGCCAGCATGGTCAGCAGGACAGCCAGCATGGTCTGCAGGACAATCATCCTTGTTGCAGGACAGCCAGCATGGTGCAGGAGAGCGAGCATGGTCTGAAGGACTGGTCAGCCGGACAATCATCCTGGTCAGCAGAAGATGCAGCAGAAATTATTTAAGTGGAAATGTAACCAAATTATTTTTACCCTAGTTTGATGCTTATTGCACCCCCAGAACCAGTCATCCATCCTTTGCGATGAAATTCTTGACATATCTGAGGAATTAGCTTTCGTGGGTGGTCATCCTAATGAAGAATAGGGAATAGTACAGTGTAAAAGCAGAGGCTGTTATTGTGCAGAGCATAACAGGCCATCGGCATAGCTGCCAAGGGGCAGGGATAAACTAAATGCTAGAGCACAGAGACTATCCCTTTACAAGGAATTATTACATAGGTAAATCAAAACTCTAATTAATTCAAAAGCAAAATATAGGAAGGAGACATTGAGCTGATATATAGCTAACAATAAGGCAAAGTATCACTGCAAAATTCTGAGTCTGCATGAAATTAATATTTACCATTATGGGGATTTGGATCAATGGGTTAGGACGAGGCCTGAGTAATTAATGTGAAGGATTCTAATTTGAAAAAAAATCTTGATTTGTGCAAACCATGATGGCCCCTTGTGCCATATTTACAAGTGCTCTGGGAAGTAGGGTAAGCAGATAAAGATATTAAGTGGCTTGAGCAGGAATGTAGTTTTGATTGGGAAAAATTTGAAAAATTTAGGTTTCATATATCTGTAGTTGTAGCAATTAATTTTTATTAAGCCAACTTTACTTCACCTACCTTATCATCATTGTCGCATTTGTCACTGACGTGTTTACATATACACCTTATCTTGGTCATGACAAAATAAGCTGCCATCCCACTCACAGCACCAACACAAACAGCACCTAACAATTTGGAGCTGGGAACATGTTTACAAACTTCTCCTGAGGGCATTGCTTAATAACCAAGATTAAGTTGATATTTGGTTGTAATTTTTGTCCTGTAACCAAGATTATGATCAAATTTTCAATCCAATTCAAAATTGCAAATCATATTAATTAGTGAATGTAACAAAATACAATTTAAACAAATGAATTTTAAAATTATGTGAGCTGGGAATAGCAAGTACTTCATGTTATTTTACCATTATGGCATCCTGTCAAAAAGTGGCATTTTTATTGTTTTTTTACGCAAGACTGACTTTTCCAAAAAGTCATGTACAAAGAATATGAAAACTTGTGCTCGATGGTATTATGAAGGATGATGAATTTCGTAATTAATGCCTGGTGATAAGTCTTGCAATTAATATCTCATTTAGCAATTTTTGGCGGGTCAATTTGGCCAAAGGTGACTATTTCCCTGAATAGGAGCTTCAAAATAATCAAAGGTACGATATAACATATCGGTGAAAAAACAGCTCCCATTGGGAAAAGTGGGAAATTGAGGAAAGAGCTGCAATTGTGTCACCCCCCGCCCTTGATACTTTTTTTTGTATCATGTTGAAAAAGCTGTCAACCGGTCACGCGAAATTTCTTGCAAGTATTAATCTTCAGCGACCGCGGAGTACTTTTATATCGAGGGGGCTCATAGAAAATAAATGCATAAGTCCACTGCCGCCATGTTTGCCATAGTCACTCAAACGTTCGATCTGCAAAATATTGGAGGGGGGGGCCTAAGTTCCCTAGTACCCCCGGCTCAGCGGTCCCGGATCGTGCATAGTTCTGCGCATGAGCAAAAGCATAAAATCCATGCTTCCTTGAGCAGCAGCAACATGAAACCACATGCGAGGGTAGATACCATTATTTCATCTGAAAAAGGAGAAATTTTTAACGGACGAACTAACTAACTTCTAACAGTCTCGACGGTGGGTCTTAAGCAGAAATTTTCCTGTAAAAGGTGGGTAGATTCTAATTGTAGATTACAACCGGCGATATGCAGTGTGTATGAGGTGCCAAACATGACAATATTACACTGCTAAAATATTTACGGCTACTCAAACAGCGTTATATTAAAACACCATTATTTATAGCTAAAAATATATTTACGGCTATCAAAAATATATTTACAGCAATCAAAAATATATTTACGGCTATCAAAAATATATTTACGGCTATCAAAAAAATATTTACGGCTATCAAAAAAATATTTACGGCTATTATTGAGCCAGCTTTTTGGCTCAGCGGATTACCTGTCAATCAATTTCAATCTGTCAATCAATCAATAAATCCATTTGATCCATGTGCAAAGGGGAAATCTGTAAATCTAATTTAAAAACATGGCGGGTCGATCTGACAATTTAGAAAATTTAGTGCGACAAGTTGTAAACCATCCCAGTTTTCAAGACGCCGTAAACAGTATTAGTTCAACAAGCAGTGAAACAAGCCCTCATGTAAATAGAAGCGAATCTAATCCTGCTCCATTGGAAGTTATACCTCGCGTGTCTGTTGATAATCAGAATAGCGAAAATGGCAGCAGACGCACGCCGCGTGAAGAATTCCAATCGTTGTTTCGCAGAGCCGGGTCCTCCTTTCAGCAAAGCCCTGACCTTCCTCACTTCCAGCGAAGAACGAATTGGGGCCCCTCGCCCTCGTCCCGATCTCGAAGTAGGGAAAAGCCATACAGCAGCAACAGCAAGGGTAAGAACGTGAAGAACACGGGTAAGAAAACAACATTTACCCGCGAAGTTGTGCTTCTTCGTCGCCCATGCGATTCGATGGTTCGAGGTGCGGCTAAAGCAGAGCTTCAACGCCTGGGACATGTTTTGAACGCCTTTGAATTTGATAAGTTATGGACTGCGGATGAAGTGGTTAAGAAACTAGAAGAGGCTTTCGAGAGGCATTTGAATTGCATCGATATAAACGTGGATAATAAGTCGAAGTAAGTAGCTTTCAAAATTTAAGCTTTAGTTGCAAATCTGCAAATTCATTTGAAATTTAAATATTATGCGTACATGAGTAATGACTATGTGAACTACTTCATGTCTGTCTTTGTCTGGGAAATATATATTAAACATTGCTAGCTCCGGACATGAGAAAATTGACAACTAATGCACTATTAAAACCAGTCAGGCCACCCAAATAGGTAGGGTATTTTTTGAGGTTTGCATGGGTGTGCAAGGTAAAGTTTGAGTTGTGCAAAAAAATCAAGATATAAAACAGGCCTTCTCTCAAGAGTGATTGTTTTTAATTTTTATGGCATGCAAACATAAAAAATACCATCTGAAAGTGCAGTTCAAGTCGAAATTAATTGCTAAACACACTAATTAAGAGGATTCTTCCAGGTTCAAGATAATGATGGGCATAGGAAATGAATTAGTTGAACCACAGTTAACATCAGACCAAACTTTGACTGGTGAAATGCTTAACAGAATATTTACTCAAAGAACCATTTGGTTGCTTCCATGTGTGCCTTTAACAACTTATGATGATGATGATGATGATGATGATGAGGTATTGTACTTATTCCCAGCTACTAAGATTAAATTATTTTTAAGTTTGTTTTATGCAATTATTTCTGAGTATGGGTGACTAATAGGAATATAAAATGCTTATCAAAGATGACTACAATGTGTAACTATTATGTAACTTATCATTGATAGCCAAACTTGTTTGGTGTGATAGGGTAAAAATTGCTATAATTATAGTGTATGCAATGCAGAACTGAAAAAGTAGAGGCAAAACTGAAATTGTATGTGACAAAAAGGCCTTTTTATTTTGTTGTCATGTATCTACAAAAGGAAGAAACCGAGGTGACTGAAGTTGATGAACCAATTTATCATGATTATAAATTAGGGTAAGTGTATTTGTTTTCATTTTGCAAAAATAATTACCTTTTTTTTACTTAATTAGTTTTTAGTTAACATAATCCTTAGTAATCCTAAGTTGTTTAACTGTTATAACACTTGAAACAGGGACTGGGTAACTCACACTTTGTTCACGACGCCTTATTATATATATCAATTTGAGCTTTAGGCACATTTGAAAATACAACATATTTATTTGACATGCACATTACGATGAATATAGGGCCAATCAAGATGGTGAATTTTTCGAAAGTTCTTTTTATTTTAGTGACATACGAAAGTACACTGAAGAATCTGAAGGGACATCTTCAGATACAATAAGGACACAACACCAAGCAGATTCACTTGAACCACTGATGCCACCTGCTCCTACACTTGCGAATCAACAACATGGTGAATGTATCCCAGTGTCTTCTGTTGTGGAAGTGAATTCTTTGAAGGAAATGTTTCCAACTATTAGCACTGAGAGCATTACACAAGCTCTGCACAAAAATAATGGAGATATTCAGAAAGTTGTTAACATTCTCCTTCGAGATAATGATACAGGTTTGGTGTTTATCAGAAGCAGATTTCTCATTGCAGCACAGGGAATTAACATCCAATTTCACATATTGACACATTTTATGCCTTCTGGGGGAAAGCAAATTTTGTTCACTTCTATATATTTTCCACCAAATACAAAATAAAACTGACTTTGATAACAGCTGTGCTTCTGTTTGAAATTCCACCATAATGCTATACAATTGTGTAACTGAAACCCTCTCATTCCACTCTAAGAGATATTTGCTAATTGCTTTTTTACCCAGCTGATGATGGAGAAAGTTCCAGTGACGATTTCTTGGAAAAATGTGCGTGGGATACACCATTAGAAGAAAATTTTGCAAAAACAGCACTGCAAAAGTTTGTGGAAGAAGGTTTACAAACATTCCATGTGGATATGGATGTGCATGTGAAAAGAGACACTGACATTCTTACTCAAATGATCAGAAAGTACAAGAATCCAGCATTCGACATAAGAAAACCTCTCAATGTCGAGTTTCAAGATCAATTTGGAGTAGATAGTGGAGGGCCTACTAGAGAGTTATTCTCCCTGTTGATGAAGAGACTGGCTAAGTACCACTCCGATGGTTTAAATCTATTTGAAGGCTTGCAAGGACATTTATTGCCCCGACATGACTATGATCTGCTGTCAGGGGGTGTATTTTTTTTATTGGGAAAGATGATACTTCATTCAGTATTGAATGGTTGCTGTGGTGTTGCAGGTTTATCTCCTGCGGTTATTGCATACCTTTGTACAGGTAGACGTGATGCTGCTGTTCAATACCTCACACTCGAGGATTTTCCAGATCCTGTTGTGAAAAATAACTTTGAAGAGGTTTGTATAATTAGGCTACTACTTATGTAGTTGCTAATTATTGTTAGAGTTGACACCACCTCCAACAACCCATTCTCCCCGACATATTCCCATCATATATTGAAATATTCTGTTGTCTTACATTTCTGACGATCTCTTTTAGCTCTTGTCTTGTAACAGTAGCAAATTGGCAGAGTTCACCCTTCCAGACTCCCCAGTTTGTATAAATGAAGAACTTCAAGCAGCTGGCTATGCACTTGGAAGTGAATGAACAGCAAAGACATTTGGCTTATGAATGTTGCCTGACTCACGAGGTCATAACAAAGAGAGTACCTGCATTGGATGATATCAGAAAGGGGCTTAGAGAAATTAATGTGGCAGGCACAAATCTGCTGTGTCTTCTAGAAAGATACCCAGAATTACAGAGACGGGTTTTTCCTACATATTCAAATGATGTATCTGCCCATGAGCTCAAAATGCATTTACAGTTCTGTGATCCAACTGATGAGAAATGTGTTCAGGCACGGATGTGGTTTGAGCAATACATTGATGAACTGGATGAAAAAGGTGAGAGTTTCGTTGTAAGTAGTCCAACATGCATTAGTAGATTTGGTGAGTTGAATTTAGCCAGTTGACTAAAATTTCCTGTTTAAAATTATTTTCATTTCTTGAGCCTAAAATGCTATACTATTTATAATATGCTTAAATTTGTATGTAGAAAGAGCCAGTGACCAGGAGACTCTAAGCGATTTGGTGCAATTCTGGACAAGTTCCCCTGCATTACCATCGGCAGCTTCACAAAAGTTAACAGTGGCCTACCAACCAGATTGTACCACCAAATTGTTACCTGAAGCAAATACTTGCCCTATGGTCTTATCAATCCCAGTGGTTCATTCCAGCTACGAAAGTTTTAAAAAATTTATTGACAAGGCAGTGTCATTTGCAAAAGTAGGTTTTGGGAAAATGTAATCAAATAGTTTGGATGTTGTTGATGTTTATGGGGTTGCTTTAAAATTTATTTTGCATATCAAGTTTTGATGTGTTACATAAAAATTTACTGGAAGTTGATGTTTGTTTGGGTTTTAGAAATTGTGATCAGCAGCACTGGCAGTAATTTGGATGCTAATTGTTTTTTTGTGTGATATTTATATTGCAAACAAAAAGAATGTTGACTTTTAATTGCTGCATAAAGTATTAAACAATTAAGACAATTACTAAGAGTGTAATGACAGGAATATATGAGGCATTAAAGTAAATCTAAAATGTCTACACTGCTTCTTGGGGAAGCCCAAGAGGGATAATATACAAACAATGAGTGTCACATTTTCATCTTTGATCATAAAAATTTACCTGACTAGGCTTAGCTTAGGGGTTGATAATCAGGCAATTTCAGAGTTGAAATTTCAGTTCAGCGATAAAGTATAGTGGAAAATTTGGAAAGGCTAATTTCTAAAAACCGAACACTTTGAAAATACTTGCATGTATAACTGAATCTGCTAAGTCTTATTGAAGTCTTATTGCAGTTTCCAGTCTTAACTTCTGGGCTCACCTATGAGGATAGCAGCCAAATATAGGTTTATACCATGGTTACCATCATCAGACAATGGAATAACACGGTCTGCAGTTCTTGAAATGTTCTTGGGTGGGTTCAAAGTTGACCTCTGGAACTTCCACATAATTATCAGTGTCACCACCAACTGGGGGTCCACCACCAATCCCATAATCATTCCAGTCCTCCTGGGCTGCAAAGATACTATCAACAGCACGATAATCAGAGTTGGTAACTGCATTGATTCCAGAGTGCCATAACTGTAGTGGAGAACGATTTCCGGCAGTGCTCAAAGGATGATTATTCCAGACATTTACTAATTCGCGCAGAGACCGGTTTATCCGTGGCAAGAACACATAATGCAACATGAACAAGTCGTGTTCACTGTCGGGTTTAAGTAGTTGCATTGTTCAAGGTAGTAAAATATGTTACGATAGTAAGTAACCACATTCATTTTCACATCCAACCAGAGGCGCTCAATCCTCTGGTTGTGAACACTCTTTCCTGTGATCATACTCCCTCGGTTAGGCCCTCTATCAGGGTGATGCAACATGTACCTTGCTATATCCACATTCTCAGTGCCCATGTCTGACCTAACACGAGATGGTAAGCCAAAATGTTCAACAGCATTTACAAACAATGATGCCACTGTGTCTGCCCTATTATTGGTATTGCAACATAAATAAACTATGCAGCGGCTAAATCCATCGATTCCTCCATGTATGACCAATCTCCAGCGAATAAGTTTATGATGGCCGTCAACATGCCTAAATAAGAATAGCAAAGTTAACGAAAATTGGTATTTATTGTGTGATTGAAGTTCAATTAGCTTATTGCATTTTCCACTGTGAGCTCAAATTATCATCAGAGTGTAATCAGCAAGTTAAAATCCTTCCTTCAAACTCAATGGTGGTGGAGAAAAAACATACCATAGGGCATTTGGACAAGGAACATTGTAGGTTCTCCTGGTCACAGCTTGTTGGCGCCTCAATGCCCGACTAACTGGATCAACAGTGTAGATAGCTTCTCTAATTCGCCTTCTTTGCACAAAAATTCCTCGGCTTCTTAAAGCCCCTATCATGTAGGTTTCGCCAGCATGAGGTAGTAATTGTAAGACTTGTCTAACATGGCCACACAAATGTTCCTGAGAAATTTCAGAGAAAGAGTTTCTTGGACCCCGAGTTTCAGCCACAGGCAGCTGATACTGGTGACGTCTTCGTAAAATTGTTCGGTAAGAAACGCCTGCCTCCCTTGCAACCTCTACCCACGATCGATGAATGTCATACAAACCAGAAATCACTCTTTGGGGCACTTGAAATCTTGGTCTTCCGGCATGTTCAGATCGTTCGACAGGGCACACAAACCCTAGTTCCGAGTGGTAATCTCTATGCTGAAAACAAAGCTGCTGTATATTTTCATGTAAACAATTCACTTCATGATGAACACTTAGCAAAAGCTCAACCAACTCTTCGTTGGCTCTCGTTTGTGAACATTGATCGATGACGGCTTTAATAACATGGATGTGATCATCTAGTCGTCTTTCAAAATATTCTAAAACATTGACATCATTGCAATAAAGATTCCGCAAAGCCTGGTTAAAAATTGAAGGAATATCCTCACGAAATATCTTGTATAAATCCACTATACCATCCGCCATTTTTTAAAGAAGATATAGTACTTGAAAGTTGAAATTGATTGACAGGTAATCCGCTGAGCCAAAAAGCTGGCTCAATAATAGCCGTAAATATTTTTTTGATAGCCGTAAATATATTTTTGATAGCCGTAAATATATTTTTGATAGCCGTACATATATTTTTGATAGCCGTAAATATATTTTTAGCTATAAATAATGGTGTTTTAATATAACGTTGTTTGAGTAGCCGTAAATATTTTAGCAGTATAATATTGTCATGTTTGGCACCTCATAAGTGTGCGACACGATTTACGTACATCACTACATCTGGAATAATTCTGGTGAACACCGATGTTATAATCTTGATCACTACTGCACTTTGTTGTATACTTTTCATTTCTGTTATCTTTTTGTGTAGACTTCATTTTAAGATGCTCTAAAGTTCAGTGAGAAATCCAATATCCGGTAGCTTGATATCTAGGCGAGATTTTTCGACTGCAGAAATCCATGCGTTGTCAATCAGGCTGGATATTCACTTGCAGAGAAATACAGTAGTTTGCAAGCGAAATATTTGCATATTTTCTTTTGAATAATTGAGAACAGTCAAGCTGAACTAATTTATTTTTCTGTCAAAAGGAAATATAATCAGTACGATTTATAGCGAATTCATTCTCTGCAAGTTGAAATCCGATATTCACCCTTAAGCCGGGGTTTAACTATGCAACTTTCCTTGCAACGTGCAACGCAATTCTACTCCTAAGGCATCTAAAGTTGTCACAGTTGAACATTTCTTAGGATCTTCTAACGTTTTCTTAAGGCCCATTTACACTATGCGATCTGTCGTATACGATTCGTACCCTGGCGTATGTGAAAGTATGAGTATATTTCAAAGTAGTTTCAAATTCCGCCTTGAACACGGCAATATGAATAAAGATTGTTGCATACAGGCCCTCTTTTGCATTCGTCAGAATGATAATTGCACACAACTTAGCGTGTAGTCAAAATAGGCCTTTAGGCTTTAGCAATGCGAACACTCTTTACAAATGAACATCCCTCAAAATTATACGTTGCAATGTTTGCAAGGAAATTTGCATAGTGTATAAAGCCGGTTTTACCATAGGCGGCCCACAACTGATCTCACTGACCTCGCGCTACGCTCATGTTGTCTGAACAGTCTTATATTATTACAAGGTTGGCAACTCTCACGCCAAATAAGCTAAAAACGCACGACGGTTGACCCAAACACCTTTACAAAACCGCAAATATTTCATAAAAATATGGCGAGTAAGAAAAAAAAAGTACAACACATTAAACTTGAATAATTTTACTACATTTATACTATATTTTTAGCATTCAAATGTATTCCTATGCATGTATAAAACGTGAATGTTTTTATGGTTTCTGGCAAATATATTTCAAAACCTATGCTGGGGACACCTTGCCTATACCTTCGTCATATTTTTAAATTGAGAATAGAAAGCTGATTGGCTGTCGTTTAAAAAGAGCCAATAAGCTTTCTATTCTCAATTTAAAAATATGACAAAGGTATAGGCAAGGTGTCCCCAGCATAGGTTTTGAAATATATTTGCCAGAAACCATAAAAACATTCACGTTTTATACATGCATAGGAATACATTTGAATGCTAAAAATATAGTATAAATGTAGTAAAATTATTCAAGTTTAATGTGTTGTACTTTTTTTTTCTTATTTGCCATATTTTTATGAAATATTTCCGGTTTTGTAAAGGTGTTTGGGTCAACCGTCGTGCGTTTTTAGCTTATTTGGCGTGAGAGTTGCCAACCTTGTCATAATATAAGACTGTTCAGACAACATGAGCGTAGCGCGAGGTCAGTGAGATCAGTTCTGGGCCGCCTATGGTTTTACACTAGTGATATTTTTCGCGTGAAGCGGATTTATTTTTTTCGAATTTGAGCAATTTGATTAAGATGGTTGCAGTTGAGAGTTCTGAAACAGCGTCCTCAGGGCCTTGAGTTTTCCAAAATTTTGATTCGATTGAAGGAAAACGCCCTAATCCATTGTTAATTCTATCCCTGACAGGTTATTTATTTCAATCTGACTTGATTTTGGAGCCCGTAGGTTCAGTGAACGGTTGACTGAAGTCGAATGATTATTCACTGATTACTGAGTATAAAAATTTGCTGAAGTATTTCATGGAGGGTAATGCACACAAACACTACAATTTGCATACGTCGATATTCAGTCAAATGGAATTTCAAGGCTTGTGGCACTATAATCATGCTTCTTCTGGGACTTTGTTCTGAATTTTTGAATACGTTTTAAAGTTTAAAATTCTGAGTCATGTCAGACATGTATAAGCAGAATAAATAAAACTAAGATCAGTAGCGTAGCTAGCCTGTAATTTAATCCTGTTATGCGGATATAGTGTTCATAGACAGCTGAAACCTATTATATAATCAGTGGCAAACCAACCTGACCTTTTTGTCCCGCTATGTAAATTTCGTGTTATTAGAATTTTCATTTCTTTAGAAATCTATTGTTTTCACAGTCAATAAACACCAAAATATTAGCATAGCGGGACAAATTGTCAGGCTGGCTACGCTACTGTATATAATAACCTTAAATTTGCATGGCAAGACTAAATTGTCAGGCTTGTTACGCTACCGACACTCCAAAACACTGAAAAATGTCAGGAACAGATTACTGGATATAATTAGTCCTATGTGAAATGAGAGGAAACAAAGCTTCTCTCCCCCTAAATTAAGCGCTAGGTATAGATCAACCTGGTTTCAATATAACCATCAAACATCTGTCCTATTTTTGGGCGAATTGAAATATTCTACTCATGCATTCTGACAAAACATCCTCATTCCCCTAAGATATGAAAAATTCTTTCCATTTTCAGTCGTCTGGTGGTTTGACCTTGGACTGAGATTCATAATCGTTTGCAAAAACAATTAACATTCCGCTTTCGGATCGGTATTCGGTGTGAATAATAAAGCGAACGTCTGAAATGTCCGAGCCGGCAATACAAGGCGAGTCCAGCCTTGTGGTTGAAAAGCTATATCTTCATGTGCTCTGAAACGTCCATTTCTCAGCTGTTTAGAGAAAATAAATCTTACAAATTTTCCCGCTCGGCGGCATCCATAGTGGCACCTCGTGCACGAGGCCCACCCTCCCTCCTTCAACCTGCGCTGCAACAACATTACGAAACAGGTTGCATGAGAAAAACAAGGTTGCGACCTGTTAATAATACTGCCTTACTTTGATAACAATTTAAAACGACGACCTCTAATGAACTCTTTCCGCGGCAAAAGGAAAGATTGAATGTTGTTTTAGTGATAAAATTGTAAACCTCAGTCGTAATCTGTTAATGAATCAGGCCGGGAAGATAAAGTTGAAACATTCATTTATAGCTCGTGTATGCATGGGATACAACATTTCTGACATGGGTGAATGCCACGAATTTCACAAAAAAGGTTGTGTTTCAGTTCCCTGCAGCGCTCGAAATTGACCCTCAACTGCATGCCTTCACGTCGTAACTGAACTAACATTAAAACTGGGGTTTGCAATAGATACGATATATATATGGATCAAGCGGAAATCTGATAACAGAAAATCGCCATCGAGGATCGGAATTATGATTATATAATCGATGTGTGTAGTTTGGTGTGAATATAATCGATGTGTATAATTAAACTAGGCTTAATTATCTGGATTACTTTATTTCTGGATTACTCTATTACACTTCTTTCAATGGTGCTATACGCGTCAATCCATCATAATCGTCGTCTTGGCCTAAATCACATGGCAGTACTCAAACAATTTGACGTATCGTTAAATATTTCAGTTTTAACTTTTAAGATTTGTAATTAGCCAATATATACTCAGGAGTAACGCTAGAGGACTGGTAATAATTTACTTACAATCTACAATGCTTCTTTGGGTTGCTTTGGAAATGATATTTCTGTTCACGTCCCCAAAATAGTCCTTTTTGCAACCTCATTCTCGCCAATCGTCTACAGTAGATTCGCAATGGCCAAACTACACACACTAAGTCTCGAGAACTGTGTCAGTAAAGTATTTTTACAGAGCTACCTTAGGTCAAATGAGTTCACAGATTCTTGTAAGTTTAGACGCGTTGCAAATAAATTAATCGGGTAGAACTGGGCCACGTGCTCAAATGTGCTTCACATTCACATTCACATTCACAAGCACAACAGCTTCCACTGGGGTACGAACATATTTGAGGAGTTGAACCGTGAACGAATCATTTCAGCAAAATTGCCCATGCAATCTCGCAAGTACAAAATTCACGGCAGCAACAGCCATTCATCCCTGCCGTTTTCCACGACTAATATGAGCTTACACCAGATGTCAGGAATCAATCACAAACTTTTCTATCCCATTCGAAAATCGCACTTCGATAAGGCTAAACGAGGTACAATATTGTTTGTGCATGACTTGAACGGTTGAAGAGTGCCACTTTATGTCATGTGTAAAAGGTCGGGCGTCGAAGGTAAATCGTAGGGATATAAACGGATAGTTTTTTTTTTCGCCAAATCAAATTAAGTCTGAACAGTTGAACGTTCATTGTTAAAGGAATGCGAAGAACAATTGAGGATTTGTGCTAATAATTAGACTGGGTATTTGACTATTTGCTATTTGGATCTAGCCTTCAAGCCTTTAAGTTATTTTTAGGCGAACGCGACGCCATATTGCTCCGCGATATCTGCCTGATAAGTGAAGTAGCTGTGTAAAAGATTAAAAGCTTCATGGTCGCGTGCAAAGGTCAATTAAAATATGATCGTTAATAATATAATCTTTCATGTTGTTTTGCTTGCTAAATTACCGCTGAATGCATGAGTAAATGTCCACGCCATGTTTTGAGTATTGCTTGTAATGAAGTAACGATTTACGAAACTCCAAAAAGTTTTTGAAACAATACTGATATAGCTATATCACTGAATACTGGCAACTTTTTTTTGAGTGTTTACTTTACCATTTTAGGTGTATAAATACTGTATATAGCCGTGAAGTCCATATCGTCTGACTGGTTCTGATTTGCGGTATAGATAAAAAGTATTTAATTAGCTATTATGTTTCGCTGCTGTCTCAATTAAGTTAGACTGATGAAGCAATATTCTTCGTGGGACTTTGTAATTTAATAGGACTTTAAGAACATGCACTGGTTTATAGTTGCAATTTTGTGTTCATCAGCAAAAACGATTGCAATGAATTTGCAAACATTAATTGCCAGTCGCTCATGGCCTTTGTGCACGCATCTATAAAAATGCTTTAAGTATAAACTCGAATTATAAGAGGTCTAGCGATAATGTGCAGAAATATCATCTTGCTGGAAGTTCTGTAATATTCAAGTAAGATTGATAGACAACAGAAATAAACACAATTATTATGGAGCAAAAAACGTAGCAAAAAAAAGCGACTAAGCGTCGAACGGAGGAACAATAGATATATCCGCTGAAATGCTTGACTATCTGTTGTTTTAATGCGTCAAGCATAGCGCAATGATCTGACGCATTAGAAATGTCAAGTGCCAGGTATAAGGCTTACATTAGGTAATAATTATATTGATTAATAAATGCATAAATCGGGTTTTAATACACTGCCACGCGTTAATTTCTCTTCGTCTTTTTAAAAGTTACAAATTAGTATGAAGTTGATTATACGCCTATCAACATGCAGGCTTTTGATATTGATTTAGACAAACAATATAATGTAAAAACAACAATTAATCCATGGATGGACGATGTTTAAACATTATGTTGCTCCAAGACGAGCGAATTTTTTTCTTGGTCTCTCAGCCCTTGCGAGAAACTCATTTGAAAACACCAAGGAGAATTTCGCGCAAAAGTCTGTAATTTTGTACTCGTAAGTTCACAGCTGAATTCAGTTACAGATGACAAAAAGCGCCAACCTCTCTCGGTGTCCAAATGAGTGAAAATTTGAAAACATGTTTACTGGCTTCCAACGTAATCAACATGTTGACATCAGGTCAAGGTGCAGGTGGCATTTTTTTATTGAGTCCATCCTTGTTTTCGCGAAATACTAGGCCAATGGATTGTGAGTTTCATCTGTTTCTAGATCTCTCTTTTTTATTGGAAGGTTCCGTTGCAATCGAGGAAGACATATTAATTAGCCGTTGATATAAAATAATATATTAGCATTTCTTTCCAAGACTTTCAATGCTACATTCATTCATCCCTGTGTTGCTTCGAAAACAGGAAATTCTAAAATATCAGGATAAGATGTGGCAATTAGATATATGTAATTTAAAAAAACTAACAAAAACTATGAGTTAATACCAAAACAGCTATGCCATTTTCTTATACGGACTACAGCAATGTACTAATGATTCTTGCGTTTAAAATTTTAACTATAAACGGGTCATATCCAGCAGTATTTCCAAGAAGAATCACTGGTATAAAAAGATAACTTCAAGACATATGTCAACAAGAAAGCAGCCGACGATAATCACGCTATTTTTTAGAAAAATCCTCTGGCATTTAATCTATATAAGAAAGGGGTAACACGCATGGCATCTCCACTCGATTTACCTTTTGGTAGATGATGTGAAATAAAATCCAACAGTTGAAATGTCCAACGGATAATTAATAAATCGTTGGGAAGTTTGGGTTTGACGACTGACGTGCAATCAGCTAAAACCGAGGAATGCTACATTACTTATACGAGGAAGGATAGACGGCACGCCGCTTCGCATAGATAGAGAATAATACATGGATGCGCGGAAATATGGAATTTATTTCGAGTGTTGAGAATTATATCGAACGAGTGAGCGCAGCGAAGGAGTGAGATATCTTTCTGAACACGAACATCCATGTATTATTCTTTTTAGCTATTATATAATAAAAAACTATTTTTTTGAAAAGTTTTTTTATCACCAGATTCCAGATCGGTGGATCAAACACGATAATTGCACATGTGTTATTATCATGAATAATCGCACGTGTGCATGTTATTATCGCTTTTCAAAATGGCGGATTCGTCAATAAAACCGCTGCATATTATATAATGAATATTTCCCAAGCCCCCGCGTCGCTGCGAAACACGGCATGGCGGCTCATCGGGACACTGGATCATTAAAGAGAAATGAATAACAATAAGAAAAGATATGAAATGAACACCTACCGACCTACGGAAGTTTCAGACGTGGCCGGCTACGTTCTGTTTCTCGTTCTCAACATGCATGCGCGTACTTTATATGTTATATTTGTTATTATAAACAGCAAATAAAATAAATTTATAAAAAGACACAGGAATGCGATTCGAGTTTGTTTGAAAGTTGTGCTAGGAACAATTGGCCAGCACTGGGCTGAACATAAAGTTCTATACTGCTGCTAGCTTTACTCTCTCATATATCCCGCTTCCTATAATATAGATTATATTTATTGTTGAGGTGCATTTCCGGTTTTTAAACTTTAAATATCCACCGTACTCCGTAATATTACTAATCGCCAACTAGCTCAACACTATGGACTTAACCATGTATAATGACTTAATAATATGAGTTATTAGTTCAATAACTTCTAAATTTAGGTTTTCGCCAAACTTTACCGCAATTTATAACTGTACCGCGACTGTTAATGAACAACGATGTTTACATGAGTGGTGCTTATTATTCACATGATCAAGTTGCATTAACAATAGGTACAAAAATTAAATGCCGGATTGAAAGTATATAGAAACGCGACTGTACAGATATATGAAAATATGAAAACGCCATACAGACAGTATATTTGTCGGAGTATAGGCCTACCACTGTCAACCGATTTTTTGAAACTTCATACACACTTTTCACAACGAGTATCTTTTTGACTCAAAAGACGAACTGACAAGAACATAAATAAGCAAAGACTTATTTTGCACACGCAGTGGTCATTATGTAAATCTACTAATCATCAAAGTCGGTCTTTGGCAGCATCTTTAAACAAACTCGCATCAAATGTATTGATATAGCAACTATAAAATTGACCAAATCTAACATTTTTTTATAAAGTCCCTAAGGTCGAAACGTCGAGAAAAGTTTTTCTTGATACGAAATGAAGTGTTTTTTAAAGTGTTTTGTTGCGATATTTTTTACTTCATAATGGTCGCAAAGTTTTCGGTTCTTCATGGAGTATGTAATGTGCGCTTTTGTATTGTAAAAATTAATTCGTGTAGAATTTGTACTTAAAGTTTACGTCATGTAAAATGCAGCGTTGAAATTTCGTTAGTAGAGACATATAGACCTGGCCAACACTAGCTGCTAAAATCTGCGATTCATTGTAATATTTTCCAATGGTCAAAGCATATTGCGCATGCACAAGTGATTTCAGACAAACTTTCCACATTTCATATAGTTGCGCAGCGCTTCTGATTATCTTAATCATACGCGTCTGTTTTTTATTAGATATATCCGTTTTTTAAACGCCAACTATTTTATCACACTTTGGAATCAGTTATTTATAATTAGCTAGTTCCGGTACAAACGATATGCTCGACCTCATCAAACACGCAGAAACAGCTTAATCTGATTATCACGGCCAATAATATGAATTAATTTTCCGATGACAAGCTCTCTCGAAACAAGTATTTTTGGCCAAATATTTGCACAATTGGAAACACCGCCAGCGCATAATACTATATCACGATGAATTATCTTGATACGATATTTTTACGTATGGTTTATCTTACTGCAATCCATTTGAACTAAAATTGATAAAATTTGCAAAATGCATTTCTAATTGGAGCTAATGTTGCCTCACACAATTAAAGCTGGAGGTTTTTAGACTGCGCAATACAGTCTCTAGGTTTGCGGATATAGAAAATAATCTATTTCAGAGAGTTTGTTCTCAAAAATGTGGCAAAACATAAGCTAACAATTGCCTAAAATAACAAAAACTCTCACTTGGTTTCACTCGAAATGATATTAACTCCGCCATAAATACTTGCCGGTCTCGAAAATTCCCGACGATTTTTGTCTATTTTAGGCCGTTGTTGACCCAAATTTGATGGAAGTTACTAGAAGACGCCGCATACCTGGCCCGTGGATTGCTTTTTGCGCCTATCTGTTCGAAAGTCATTAATTGGTGCACAGAAAGCAATGATTGTGCGCGCGCTGTTTTGATAAGTGAGAAACTGTCCTATTACAGAGTATACCAAAAAGCAAAAGGGGATCCCTTTGAATTAAAACGACCTACTTATTTAAAAAATACGATACGATAGATCTATCCATTCATTCTGTCGTGTATGATGTGCTACTGACAGGATCTGATGCCCACTCACATGCAAATTTGCCCACGAACTTATAACTGACCTAATTAGGTCATTCTCTTGTGTCCAAAAAGACACAGTTGACTTCGGAGAGTTATCTCATGCACGATTAGAATGAAGTTTAACTTCGAAATGAACGCGATTAGCCTTAGCAGCAGCTATGTGGCAAGTTGCAGGTTTTTTTACTCATCCTGTATTATCAACCAGATTGATCGGTTGGGTAATGTTCTATCGATTTATTTCCTGCTATGAAAAAAAATCTTTCGAAATCTGTTTATATTCGGTGGCGTGAAAGAAATGCTGTTGATTGAATTCGAAAATACTGCAATTCTGCACTCGAATTATTCTATGAAAGAAATTCTATTCGTCAGACTAATCCATAGTCTGCCATGTTTGATGAACCGAAAGCCAGTGCAATCCTTTACTTAGTTTTTCTTTGTTTCTTTGAGAGGCCCAGCTAGGCTTGAAAATTTTACAAACATGGGACAAACAGGAAAAATTTTCGTCTTTTAAATCAATGCCATCACGCAATGACGTCATTGAGCAATGTTGGTGGGTTTCGTTGTTTTTTTTCTGCAGGTTTTTAAAAACAATTTTTATTTTTTTAATGGGACAATTGCCAAGTCATCCCACATCACGCGTGATATTGCCAATAAAACATTACTATATGTATGAATTATTAAGTAATCATATGTATATATTTAGCCACGTACAAATTCACGTTCCATGCACGACGGGCTTGCTGGCAAATTTTCAGACTGAAAAACCCAATATATTGAAAAGATAATCATATAGACATACAGACGGAACAAGAAATCTTATACCATTTTAATTAAAATGTGGGTTTGTGGGCATTGCTCTGATTGTTTACCACATTTTAGTTTGGAATGCCAGTAAGGCAGCAGTATAGTATTTTAGACGTATTTACAGAATCATTCGCAGAGACAGGCAAATGTGAGCTTGAAGGCGATTCATTCCGACTTGTTCTCCGTACCTTGTAAATAACAAGAAAGGGGTGAAAACAACAGCCGTGAAGAACGTACAATAAGAAGAATCACCCTAAAGGTAAGTAAACCTTTCCTCCAAACTATGTGGGACTCGATAAAACCCCCAATATAGCAGCGTTATAATTGCTGTTGGCTCGTTTCCTGTTCTTCCTTCCCATTTATAGAGTGTCCATTCTATTCTTGGTTATTAATGTTTCGCTCACCTTATGGCTATCTATATAATCATTTTTTATTACTAGTCATACCACAGGCAACCTGCACGTCGCGACTTTTTAAGCAAACCAGACACGTCGGTATTTTCATCGCAGTCAATATATATAACGACCTTCACGCAGACAGTCGCATTTTGAGCAAAGTTTGTTAGGAATTGACATCATAATTATTGAGTTCAATGCGTCCATGTTTTCCACTACGAAAGTCATAACTTACGGCCTTTTGCTCGTCGTCTTGGCAATGCTGTCAATGAGCTATGCAGGTGCTCGCTGTGGCGGAGCCGTGTGGATGGGTTGTAGCAGAACAACAAAAAAGGTAACTGAGAATGACACTCGGAAAAGCAGGATTTTGTTATGAATAATTTTCCCCTATACTACAATGGTCACTGCAGCAATATTAAGCTAGAATATATAACGACAGTGTTATATGACATAAAAAAAGTCAGTGTTATATAATATAGGATTATGAAACTTACATTATTATTTTTGCAGTTTTGACTCGCAATACGAACGGCTGATTAAATGGTATAAATTTGTGAATCACGATTTATTTTTGACACGGCATGCAAATATCCCTGCCTAACTGTTCACAATGTCCGACAAAAAAAAGGAATGTTACCTAATATTTGCATGTTAACAAATTTATTTTGCCCTAATGATGTTGAATAACTATTATCTCAATGTTATGCATGAAAACCCTGAGGCGACAATATGAAGACTGTTTTCTAGTCGATCCACGTTTGTTTCATGTAGTCGATATAGTTTGATATATCTTCATTTGTGCATTACGTCAGTATAACTTAATATCATAAGGTAAAGAATTCTGTGCATTGTAGCTATATGTGCGAAAGCAGATAACTTTACGCTGAAAAGGAGCGTTTTATAATTAAATTGCAAAGCTGAAAATGATTGCAAGTCGAAAAATGCCTTTAAAAATCTATCTATAAATCTATCTATTAATTGGGTGTTATTATAATACAACCACTCACAAGGCTGCATGTCGGACACTTATATACGCGTTTTTCTTAAACCAGAGTAAAATGTATAATTTATATACGTCAAGGTCGGTATCATAGTATGTTATGAAAGAAATACTTATCAAAGAGACTGCACAAGATTTAACTTACTTCTGTTATCATGCAGTCTCTATTAGTATCTTCAATGTGAAAAGTATATCGTGACTTCTACCTTATTGTGCGCCATGCACCAGTGACCAGATACCGCACATATAAATCTAGAACTATAAGACTGTACTGCATGTGGAAAGCGGTAGCGTAGGCATTTTGCTGTTCATTGAGCGGAAAACAATCATTTCAAGAAAAAAGCGACTAAATTTGCTTACATTATCAGGCTGGCTCCGCCACCAGTGTAGAAACCAGCGTTGAGGCTTGTTTTTTCTGTCCGAAATAAGCAAATTTTTTTATAGAAAATCATAATTTTGTGATGAGCAAGTTCAGAGATTGTTGGATATAAAGATTATATAGGCTTGCCCTGTTTTTTAAACCAATGACAAACCTGACTTTTCCTGATACTGCATGCATGTAGATGCCAACTAAAACATACACTCAGTGAGAGTATAAAACAACGCGTAAAGTTTAAATACAGGAGCAAACTTGAAAAATATTAAGTCTATCCTTCAACTTAGTGCCACTGCTCAGTGAGTGATCTAGACGATCGATATGTACTGCTTGCATGCATGTCTAGCTGTTGATCCAAATAATAGATTATAGACCATGTTTAGTTACCCATTCTAACAGCTTCCTTCTCTATGTCGAAACCTAGTGATATATGCCCTTTCTTTTCATTTTTGATCCTTATTATGCGACTGACATATTTTCCAGCCAGTAACAATCACGGTGAAAGCACACAGACACAGGCGAGTGACAAGACGCAAAAATAGTAAAAGCAGGTGGAGAATGGCGAGGAAACGAAAGCCAAAGTATCAATCAGCCACAGATTAAAACAATGGACAAGTCTAAATGATTTTTTGAAAGCGTTTAATTTCTGTATATTAGCATGGGACCGATGGGAGAGATTTTTTTGTACATTGTTGTAATTTGGGAATGTTGGGACAAAATGATGATGTAATTTGAACATAGCGTATTTGAAAGACTGAGTATAGAACATATCGAGGCCCATGCAGCTACATGCATTGTAAACAAATGTCCAGATGTATAGCATGTTGTTAGAATAGGGCATGAAAATGAGGCATTAATTGGTATTACCGGCAACATTTAGCCTTCCATTAGAAAAATAGATCCGCCTTGGGTACATATGGCAAGCAGGGTGAAATAAAAAAGCCAAGTTGGTAGAAAAATTTATAAAATAAAAATAAAAATGAAAAAGCGCATTCTCAACAATAGCGAGTTTAAGATTCACCAAATCTGCGATGCGGACGTGAGGAATTACTGCCCTAATTTCCAAATTTTCCCAAAAGGGAGGGAAATTACTCCTTTTGATAAAGTCCTTTTGATGAACAAAGTCAGAACCGTATGTAAAACAAATCATTACTGGTTTCCTAACACTATAATATCAGTTTTTATGTCACGTCCGCGTCGTAGATTTTGTGGATCTTAAACTCGCTAATATCAGGATTGATCTGTGATATAACGTACTTCGGCTGGTCGAAAGTATTTGAAAGCCTGTTTTAGCTCACCTAGTGGTCACGTTTTAATTTGAAATTCGAAAAAAAATTGTATGAAAATCTAACATATTACTTCGTGAGAAATTAAGCACTTTTCTTTTAATTGATTTTCTATAACGGAAGGAAACATTGGCTATTCTAAATAACTTTTTTTTTTTTAATTTTATTGGATTGGTAAATGTGATTATGGCTTAAATTCTAGACCTTTGTTTTTAAATAATTTATATTGAAATTGGTTAGCATTAATACTAGCTTTTTCTATGATACGGATTTAAAACTGAAAGAAATAGTGCAAATCTGTAAAATAGTTTGCATTTCCAGTGCAGATCCAACCTACAAACTGGCGAGACCAGCGCTGAAGCGTGATTGTCCGGTTTTGAAATGAGCAGAATATGTAACAGCAAATCATTTGTAATGTGCAAGGTCAGAGGTAAGGGGTGGTTGTCAGTCTCGCACCCCCACAACCCCCACAGCTTTATGTGCAACTATATTTACAAGTGACTACTTCTGGAGATACTGCAGTTTATTGCTCATCTTATCATACTCGTTTCCTGAGATAATTACAGGTACTACCATAAGTACTACCATAGTACATGTGCGACACCACTTTGATTAACTTAAATACTTCTGTGCTAACTTTAAACCTTTTAGAAATCTATGTGCAACTATATATTTACAAGTGATTACTCTTGGAGATACTGCAGTTTAAATCATACTCGTTTCCTAAAATAATTACAGGTTCTACCATAAGTACTACCATACTACATGTGCGACACGACTTTGATTAAAGACTTCTGTGCTATCTCTAACAAGCGAATTACGGAGAGTGAAAAATGTTCCCTTCGACCAAAAAATATTGCCCGTTCAGGCCAGTGGTAACGTGAGAAGCATGCTCAGATATCTGTTCCCAGGAGGTTCCTCTTGGTGTTGTCACACTGATACCAACACGTCGGTAAACGACTCCATTCATATTGATGCCAAACACATCGCCGGTCAAACCAGTCTAGAAAATAGGATTCTTTAAATCAATAATGGAATAAGAATATAGAATAAGAATGCACTTATTGTGCTATAACACGTTCATCTTAATGTCATTTCCACATAATTATATTATGTTATTCAAACGTGAATAATCGTTCCAGCAGAATTTTAACGATCGATAGCTGCTGTAATGATCCAGCTTCGCAGGCAGTGTTAGAGCCAATTGGAAGTAACTGGTGATGCATGCCACAGGTCTGAGTATTTCAGATATCTCTGGGTGCCCGCGCTATTTTTCAGCGGACAAAGTTTTATCTGTGGGAGCCCGCGCTTTTTTGCCAGCGAACATAGTGTTATTTTTCAGTGGTTAGGTTGTTATCTTTAGAGGTTATTGGTCCGCGCCCGCCGTTCTACAGCGGTATCGTGCACAAGCGCGGGAAAATCGCGGGGTTTTCCTCTTTATTTTGAATATTTCCTCTTTGTTCATGCTCTTGGGCTTGTTTTTCAAAATGCAATGAATAATAAAACAATAATTATTTAATTGGTCAATTTTAAAACATGTTAGACCTCTGCCTGAAATATTCTGGGTATCTCAGGTCATCCAAGAATTGTTTATTATTTGTACTTATCATAATTTAAGCGCATGACTAAAATATCCAGATTAGCGATATACTAGGCATGCGCTATACTTTAAGTATATGCATTTTTTCCACACTTTCAACTAACCTCAATTTGTGTTAAATCAACTCCTGTTATCTGATACCATGCTAAACCTTTACAATTAGTCTCAGTAACTCCAGAGCGGTAATAAAAATGGTGATGTCTGTTCACACCCCAGCAACCAAGTGCACCACAGCTCACGTATATTAACCTACCAGAAAGTTTGTGCCAAATCGTTCCTTCCGGTTTATCGTCAGTGATGCCACCACGACAAAAAATATTTTCATGTTCATTCACTCCAAATACTATATGACGAGGCCCTGAATCAATTTGTTTTAACATCGGATGTGGTAATTTGTTCCATCCAGTTCCAGATGAATCTGTCGCAGATACTCCTTCTCTAATAAACACCTCACCAACATCATTAACCCCCCAAATACCAGCTCCGCCTGAAACGTTGAAGAATTTGGTGAAAGCAAAAATTTATATCGGAAATTTCAAAAATTGATTTAAATTCGTCATCACAAAGCCATGGGTACTAATGGATCTAATGTGTAATGACGTCACTTAGTAGTCTCGCGAGAAAAAATTCCAGGGAATGGATCGTATTGTTGATTGTTTTAATTGTAGGAAAAGGATTCAGCCGTAAAATAAGTTATTTGCTCCCGCAAACCCGCTGCGAATAATTTCGTCAATCACAATACCTGACAGTTTATTTTAATTCGATTCAAATACTGGCAGTGAGCTCGCGAGTTGAATTTGCGATGAGTGGAAAACAGTCTTAAAACAGCGGCCATTTTCGAAGATTTTCATTCGCCACGAAAAGTGACGTCACTATGCATAAAATCCAACCAAGTTTCAAATTCCAACCGAATCATTAACTACTGTTCTTCAGCCCTCACTACAAAGTGGCATTTTTTTTCATTTTCACCATTTAAATAATAGGTGACTCTGGTTGGCCAATTGTGTCCTTAATTAAAAGGTCCTACAATTAAAAGTTAACTAGTCTTTTATTCAACTGCCCCCTGCTTGATTTGCACTAATTTAAAGCCTGGTTTCCATATGACGCCGATCTGTCCTCGACTAATAGTCTGTAATCATCCATTGAAGAGAAAATCATTGCAGAAAGTCGAAAGACTTCACTCATCATTAATCACCGACAATAATACTTTGCCGACGTCTACGAAATCCCCCCTTGTTCAATAATTCAGTAAATATAATTCGGTACTTCGTCTATGCACTTCCATTTTCAGCCTCAAAACGGTACTCGCTACTTTCATTGTTATCAAGTTTTGGACGATTGTTACGTCTACGCATGCGCCTGACTGAATATTGGTACCTGTACTCGTAGCGGAAGTCGATCTTAACCTCCCTATTGACGAACTTCAAACTTCGCCAATGCGCTCTTCGTTTCCGAATTCAATAGCCCGGCGGAATTAGAATCCTCTCCCCTTTTTTTAAGTTGAAATATGTAATCGTCATAAATAACATAAAAAAAAACTTTACCTGGTAAAACGTGTGTCATATTACCATCAACTTCTCTCCATATATTACTTTCTTCCAACCGAAAAACACGGTTAGTTGAATCAACGCCCCAAACCTCTGTAGTTAAACCGTTGTCGATTTGAATTAGGTTGTCTGGTACTTCTGAATTATAAATAATAAATAGCTAAACAATATTACGCAAGTGAAGTTCCTGAAAAAAATGAATAGGGAATAATCAATATCAATTATTTTTTCAGGTAGAGAATCATGCAGAGAAGTGCATGAGCTCGAGTGACGTGTGATGATGCAATTTCATTGACTGAGTTAACGTGTCTGAAATTCGTTTCGATATAGGCCTTTCTCATGCAATCGCATAATTACGTCAAACGCGTAA
Source organism: Dendronephthya gigantea (assembly GCF_004324835.1). Lineage (NCBI taxonomy): Eukaryota > Metazoa > Cnidaria > Anthozoa > Malacalcyonacea > Nephtheidae > Dendronephthya > Dendronephthya gigantea. The sequence continues at coordinate 550,042 of NW_021163115.1, forward strand.
ATCAGGGTTGCCAGATTACTGAGTAAATTAGCCAAATATTATTATCATAATCTTGTTTTTTTTGTTTGAAACAAAGAAATCAAAGGGCCGACTACAATAATGTTTGGCTTCTTTTTTCAGTAATCTGGCAACCCTGGCGTAAATGCGTGTGAAAAGAAGTGACCTGAAGTTATAAATGTAATCATTTTTAGAAATTTATTTAAAATTTCCTTTCTGATTTCTACCTATCTATCTCGCAACTGTCTGTCTGTCTGTCTGTCTGTCTGTCTGTCTGTCTGTCTGTCTGTCCGTCCGTCCGTCCGTCCGTCCGTCCGTCCGTCCGTCCGTCCGTCCGTCCGTCCGTCCGTCCGTCCGTCCGTCCGTCCGTCCGTCCGTCCGTCCGTCCGTCGTCCGTCCGTCCGTCCGTCCGTCTCCGTCCGTCCGTCCGTCCGTCCGTCCGTCCGTCCGTCCGTCCGTCCGTCCGTCCGTCCGTCCGTCCGTCCGTCCGTCCGTCCGTCCGTCCGTCCGTCCGTCCGTCTGTCTGTCTGTCTGTCTGTCTGTCTGTCTGTCTGTCTGTCTGTCTGTCTGTCTGTCTGTCTGTCTGTCTGTCTGTTTGTCTGTGAAGCGAGCAAATCTGTCTGTGAAGCAAATCAAATCAATGTGTAAAGAAATTGGTCAAATTGCAACAAATGGTAGAATGTTTGGTTTGAAGGTGCTTCTAAATAATTCAAAATAGGCGATTTTGGGCCAAGTGTTACCTTTCTTGCATTTCTCTCCGTACCATGTATCATTGGAATGATTGGATGAAACACAACTGCAATTCAGAGGCTGCAAAATAACATGATATTAGTAAGCCTTATCATACCAAATCTGATAGAAATATTCTGTTTGCATTTTCTAAATTGAAAATACTATATTTGTCTGAATTCAATCTCGAAATATTTAATACGTCTGAAACCTATAAAATAATGCTGGCACGAAATGCGCCTAAGACTAAAGCAAACTCTTTAAAGGCAACGGTCCTGTTTCATAAATGCTTTTTTGAGTTTTTTTGCCAAACTTTGTGCTAAACTTCATCACTTTTACCCCATTCAGCTTCTCACTAAAGCATAAATTCTTATGTATGATTCATGATGATGATACCTTGGTTGGTCGAAGTATTACTAAGTGATTAAAATTTTCATCTGGTTTCAACTGCTCAGGATGTTCCTCTGCAACTGCATGCAATAATTCACAATTGGTCGAATTTTCAGATGGAAAACATCGTTTTTTGTAATTCACCGATCTACAACAGTTGTTTTGTAAGCAAAGAAGTACACACTCTGGTCCAGAGGATGACTTTAGGTTTTTCAAAACTGTTACATCCAATCGATGACCTAAAAGAAGGAGATTTTCAGTAGGTGGAAAGCATAAAATGCAAAAAAAGGCCACGGGAAAACAATTTTCCAATTTTCCTACAGAACACAATTGTATGTCTTTTCAGTTTAAAGATATCAGTATTAAATGAAAACTGTTATCGTGATACAACTTGTCCAAAGCAATCGCTGACCATGATAACTCAAAAAATCTCTATCGATACATGTAATTTTCTTCATTTTTCGCCTTTAACAAAACGGTGAAGATAAGCATCCAGAACAATCGCAAACACCTGCATTCATTTTTCAAACTTTATAACTAACCCACTTGTCCGGCAATAGGGCATAGTTCATGCATCGCAATTTAGACAAGTCAACATATATTTTTAACAGCTCTTCTGGTGAAATGCAATCGAAGCGAAAAACCTGTAGTATGTCGATAGCATAACTTTTCTTGTTCCTAAGACATTCCTAAGATTGTAATTATGCCCGGAAATGCAATGGAAGTTGTCCGCCATTATCAATTATGTCGTGGACGTTGGGCGTTTTTGTAAGTTATGCATGCGCATGCATGAGTTTAAGACGAGTTAAAACTCGTAACTAGCAAACGTTTCCAAACGTGCGATGGGCTTAGTCAGAAATTCAGTTCGCGTCAGCATAACTGATATTTTGCATTATAAAACTTTTCTAAATAATATTTTTCATTTTGATGATCTGGAAAATATACCAATAATTGACTCGTAATTAGAAATAGAAAAACTTTGATTCAAATTTTAAGCATTTTTAAGTTGTTTTTAAGTCTAAAAATGACAGATAAATTTAGTAAATATATTCAAGGTGTTTTGTATCTAGTTTTTTTTCCGGAAACTAGCGTAATTTTTGTGTTTCAAGCGATGGTGTTACTGTATGCGTTATATTTTTTTGTCAGAGAGTTGACAGCGTAAGGATAATCTTATATATAAGATAGTGCATGTGCGGTACCCGCATTGACCGGGCTGCCTATGGTTAATATAACTAGGGAGCAACGTGGCAGTGTCTTCAAGCAACTTAGCATCAAATGTGGAATAACAACTGCCTAAAAATAGACAAGAACACTTCTCGACGTTTCGACCTGAGGGCTTTGTTAGGATAGTTAGTATCCTACTCTCAGGTCGAAACGTCGAGAAGTGTTAAGTTAAGGAACACAGAAAAATTTTTCTATATTTATTTATATTTATAATATGACTCAATACAAAGATTTTGTACAAATATTATAATTCGATTCAATTACAAATTCTCATTACGTTACTTCGCCTGCATGTCAAGTTCGAAAACACGCTTCTCTACCAATCAGCACATGCACGTACTGTAAATGTTATATTATAATTGGGGTAGTAAGACAAGTACTTGCCTAATTTGCCATGGCGACAATGACGCAGGTTGCCATGCACCTGTGTCAATCTAATTTGATGCTATTAAATATTTAAGGTTACTAAGACTTGTGAGTGTATTGTTCATAAATAAACGCGCCCGCTGACCAAATAATGAACGAGAAATTTCGATATCGCTTGCGTTTATTTGTAAACAAAACACGAACATAAAGTCTCTAACACTTTTAATATAAAATCTGCATGAGTTCATTGATTGCTGCATTGAAGATCCAAGCTTCGTTGCAGACTGTCATTTAAGGGTTAGAGACTGTTGTCAGTGTTTTGTTCACAAATAAACACACGCGCTGACCATACAATAACGAGAAATTTCAATATTGCACGAGGCCGAGTGCAATATTGAAATTTCGAGTTCATTATATGGTTAGCAATTCAAGTAGCAAGTGCGTTTATTTCTAAAGAGAACACGACCATAAAGACTCTAACACTTTTCCTATACAATCTGAGTTCATTGATTGCTGCATTAAAGACCCAAGCTTCGTTTCAGGCTGTCATTTTTTGAATAAACCATGATTTTCATGGGTTATTGCGAATAAATTATGATTCCCATGATCTGTCGCCAGGCAACAAGAAGCCACGTGATTGATCTTGACCAATCGCGTGAGTAGATTTAGGCCAATGCAAGAAGATTTATGAATCTACGATGAATAGTTTATTTTAAAAAGTGTACACTGAGTTTTGTATACATATGCACGCTGTACACGCACTTTTAAATGCTTAAAATATAAAGCACGTCCAAAGTTATCTTAAAAAAACTAAGAAAATAAATTAAAAGAATTTTGTTTTCCGTCTATTTTAGTACGCATTTGTCGACCTATTGATGTTAAACTATAAATATTTAAAGAAGCATGTGTATAATAAAGTGTATAATACCACTCGAAATTAAAACCCTTTAAACCACTAGAATATTCCTGCATCGAGTAAAGTGCCAAAAATCATTAGTGATTTAAAAAAGCATTTGAATTTTTACGTGCGTGCAGTAGGTGCATGCAAAAAACGCGACAGACGAATGCAGCCCTAACATAATTGCCATGCAAGCATATTTGATATAAAATCGCGTGATATTCTTGCACAAACAAATGGATGCATGAATACACTAGCCGCATGCCATGCAAATATATTTTTAAATTGTCTCATAGGAAATTTAGGTATATAGAAAGGTTAAAAAGTTTTTAGTGTGGAGGTTAGGGGATCATAGAGCTAGTGGTCTTGTGAATTTGGCGTGGATATATTCTCTGCATTATTATGTAAACAATTCGCGCAGCAACTATATATATAGTAGCCACTACTGTAGTTGTTCGAAATGCGCGTCACTGGATACTCTTTATCCCGCGGTCGAAACAAACAACCCACTTAAGGCCTTGTTACACGGTGCAATTTTTCTTGCAATTACACTCCGTGTAAGTTTCTTATGCTTACCTTTTGAATATTCTGTACTAATTTCATCTCCTAAAAGTAGGATTGCATTGCAAGTTGCAAGATCTTGTAACATGGTTTTTAATCCTTGCCCGGTATATTTTATACTTTTTTGCTGCATGCACACGCGAAAATAACTATATACTATCAAACTATAATAATAAGTGCAAAACCTGCAACAGCGTAAAAACGATGATTAGGAACAATTTTTGTTTAAAAAACATGACCTTGACCCAAAATTATCAGGATTTAAAGCTACGACAGTGTTCAATTGTAATCTATCTCTCTTTCTGGCGGAAAACGATTACCCAAGGTGATTAAATTAGTGTTTTCATTAGTTTTTTAACTAAATTCACTAAGGAAACAAGGATCTATATAAACGTTCAGGACTAGAACTGCATTGAATCTTTCTTCCCAAGTCATTTTACACTGAACTGCGAGACTTTCTGATGATTCAGTGAAGATACAATTTTTGTATTTAGAAATAAATTTATTTCGTCATTTTATTCTCTACAATTTCTATTTGAAAGAAAGTCTTAAAAGTTTGAAAATGCAAATTGCTATAACATAATAACAATTACTAAAGATTCAAAACATCAAAATACCTACCCTCATTTTTTTCGTTAAAACAAAAATCAATATTGCCCTTTACTAGTGAAAGCCAATAAAGAATTACTACCTCTGACCATTTGGAAAACGTAAGCATTTTGCCAGGAAGGAACTCAATTTCTTGTTTATATATCAATTTTCAAGCAACACGTACTTTACTCTCTCACTGACATGCAGGTAGTAAGATGTCCTGCTGGGTTTTAGCAAATTAAAGTAATGACAATTTTGTTGTTTTGTTAAATATATTAATGTCCTAATGTTGACCTTTAGCATAATTAAGAACTTTTAAGGGTAATGAAAAGGTGTTCACGATGGGACCTTTTGGAAAAAATCATGAATACATTGAAATAGAGATAAATTTAGTGAGAAAATGTCATGCAAGCAAGGAATTTTAAGGACAGCTGACGCCTGCAATTATAGGCAATGAATGCAAAGATTTTAAAATTGTTAAATTAAAAATCGACCTTCGTTCAACATTAATGCAAATATAGAATATTATAATTTAGCAAGATTAGCTTGCGAAAAGGACCTCCAATACCCCAGTCGGTCCATAGTCGTTTCAATTATTAACTGTATGTAAAACTAACGCATAAAAAATACGTGCGTGGATTTATAAAAAGGCGAACAGCAAAGGATGTGCGTTAACTATGTAACATGCACAGCCTTTGATTAGTTGCTGTAAACATGTTGACTTAGCATACTGTATTAACCGACGTCTCATTGTCCATATCTTCTCTGTCCAAGGCGTTTGAAATTAATCACTATTTGTCTCGAAAGATGTCTAAATGTCGGGGCTGGCCATATAAAAAGGCATTACCCATGTATATATTAGCATAGAAAGAATAAATTGTCAAAATGTCTCCATACGTACTCAGTCATAAAGATAGATATAGGCTAGTTAATTGACAACTAAAAGATGCATGAGAATGCGTTCGTATAACTGCAGGAATTCGCGCAGGACACCAGGGGTCGTTTATATAAAACTTTTAATTTCGAGTGGATTATAAACAATTCAAATTCAAGCCAGGAACAGTTGAAGTAAAAATTAACCAAAATAGGTCCTTCGGCAGGAATTGAACCTACGCTTTTGCGATGCCTGTGCAATGCTTGTGCAATGCCCTTGCCACTAAAGCTGCAGAGGTAGCTGACAAAAGCAAACGCGGTTAATGTGTATAGGATGTCCTACATTGCAACATTAATCAAGCTTGCTTTTGTCAGCTACCTTTGTAGCTCAGTTTCAAGAGCATTGCACCGGCATCGCATGCAAAAGCGTAGGACCTATAGTTGACCTGGCTTGAATTTGAAGTGTGTAAATTTCACTTGAAATTAAGTTAAATCCTAGTTAATTCGGGAATAGATCCCACTTACACATACAATTATACTCAGACTAATTTTACATAACAGAAGCACTTACAAGATATATACACAAGATTATTCTGTACAGTTACAGAAACACGTGTAGGAGTTTAGAAGAATGACTGAACGGGACATAATCAGCGGAAAACGAACCCATAGGGCGAGTTTTCCCACGTTAATTCGCCGAGCTCTCTTCTGCATGCAATCCGTGAATTGACCGTACAAGGGGGCAATGTTGATGACTGCAATCGAGACATTCAAAATCATACTTTGATGTTTTTTAACTTACATTTTGGATGTTTCAATTTTCTCTTTTCAATTTATTACAATACAAAAGATTCCAAAAAGGATAAAAATGTGATAGAAATAAGATCGGTTGATTCGGTTACGTGTAAATGATATAGAGATGGGACGTGTTCCTTGTTCGTAGTTTTTGGGAGGGATGGTGGGAGGGTAGCGGCGGTGATGGCGCATGCTGTGTATGTCCCGGTGGCAGAGGAAAGTTGAATGAGGATGTTGTGGAAAGCGCAGCAGAGGAAAAAACTAAGGAAACAATCCTCGACGTTACCGGCACCTCAGCTAGCGATCGCATGGAAGGCACGTTGGAGGAAATTGCAATGGAAAGTAAAGGCGATTCTCCATTAACGTCCGCTTCACCCGCGCGGGCGAAGCGGCTTTTGAAATTCTGTCCATGCGACCGTGACCGGCCTAAAAAACAAAGCGCGCTTCGTCCGCGCGGGCGGAGCGGAGGTAATGGAGAATCGCCATAACGGAAACTAGGGGAGACGCGCCGGTTGTTGTCTTGTTGAGTTCATAACAAAGATGCAACTAGGCAAAGAAGTTGCAGCTGGCTCTATTGATTGACCCACGGTAAAGGACCGTGAGCCAGGTGTGAAAGAGGATAAATACCTTACACATATGCAAGTCACGGCCTGCGAAACTGTTATTCGTATAGCGTGACATTCTATGATAAGATTGAAGCATACGGGAGAAAAAGCAGCAAGCAGCAACTTTGACTGGTAACCAACCTGCATAATGAATACCTAACTAACTATAACAATAACAACCCACACGCTTGCTCCCGAAGTTAACTATTTCTATTAAATAGAATCATTCTACTCATTACAGTATTTAACTTTCGAATTTCGAAATGCCTACCGGAGACGGTCGATTATTCACCAGGTACGATAATACAGATTTCGGTATACTCTTACGGCCTTGTTCGAAAAAAAGGTTTCAATAACAGTGTACAGTGGCGTAGCCAGCCTAACAATTTTGTTCCGCTATCTAAATTTCGTGTTATTATAATTATTCATTTCTTTAGAAATTTATTGTTTTCACAGTCAATAAACACAAAAATATTAGCATAGCGGGACAAATGGTCAGGAATCAGGATGCCTACGCTACTGATAGTGTAACATAACTAATTGGTTCAACAACTGCATATACATACATGCATGTGTTCTAAATACGACCGTATAGGTATAAGTATATTACATTATAATGGATTACGTCATGATATTTAAATACAATAATACATTACTGATGCTAAGAAAAACGTACGTAAAGCGTTTACAACCTTTAGTTTACATGACAACCGTAAAATTCGACTCTCATTGAGATATGCTCACTCCAAGTTTTTGGATGAACGCGGACGAACCGAGCTGAAATATGAGGAACGACCATGTGATGGACAATAGAATTTCCGTCGCTGTTTCCTTGGAATACCTGCATGTAGATATTAAAAATATATGTACCGCTGTTATAACGACATATCACATTAACTGTTATTGGAATATTTTATTTGAAATTGATAACTGTAAAAAATCTGTAAATTAAAAACGTTTTTGTGTTGCCGCCATTTACCTACGAAATTTCCGCGTGAAAGCCTGGAACATACCTATGACCCGCCATCTTGGCTTCAAATTTTTCGCAGAGGTAGCGTGCCAGTCTTATTTTAGTTTACTGGTGTGAGCAATCTCGTTTGAATATGTGCTACACTTTACTATTATTCATATTACGATCAAGGGCAGTTTGCGGTGTAGCTTAAAAATATCAAATATGAAAGCTGAAATATAATCGCATGTTGATTGTTTTATTGGTCTGTTTTTACTATCTATTCAAACTTCCATGTTCATGCTGTGGCGTATGGGAGACGATAATTGGGGGGGGGGGGGGAGGGGCACATATTCATATATTCATGTTAACAGACCTGTAAAGACAATGGATTTGAAAAGAAATTAATCTTGCACAACTTGAATATATGAATATGTGCGTCCCCAATTATCGTCTCCCGTACGCCACTGTCAGGTCATGTTCACTGTAGTTTATTAAAGTACGCAGTTTCAAATTAACCTGCGTGTCGAGATATTTTACTCTCGAGAAACCTGTTTTTTTATAATTTACTACATTGCTTCATTTAAATTGGAAACAGAAAACGCAACATGGCTGCTTTTATAACAATTTTTTTCTTGTGTTAAAAAGTGCATTCTTTAATTCGTGTTCGCTACGTTAACTCCTTGCAACATTGGTAACGAATTCATCATTTTCGTGCAACCATAAGCTCGTAAGCAGAGCCCGCGAACTTGTCTCCTTTTCCTGAAAGATCGCGGGCTCTGGTTACGATTTAATGTCGAACCACTGAGCTATATAATAATTCCTGGAGGACCGGCTCGTCATTTTTTGGTATTTTCGCCGCCATCTTTTTGAAGCAAAAAACATGGCGGACTTTGCCCTTCTGCGCAACCGCAGAAGCTCTGCTGACGCTACTTGGTTCCTTTTGGCCATGGTATTTACCACTGACCAGCCTCAATTATGAGCCCGCTACAGCAGTATTGTCCCCCCTGGTTTTTGTAAATAACAATTCTCCCCCCTGGCTTTTATATTTTTATGCCGTGAAATCTTTTTTGTTTTTTAAATGTTTTTTGCTTGTTCAGTTTTTGATATTTTTCGCACTGACATACAATAAAGTTTTATTTTAAGGTGAATACAAGTCATACACGCTGTTTTTGCCAGTGCGGGAACAAATATATATTAAAATATGGAAAAATGTGGACAAACTAAAGATTTTAACACTGACACGAATTGACAGGTTTATTATTTTATTTTCGTAATAATATTTTTGTTATTTATACATTCCAATATGAAAGTTTACAAATGTTTGAATGTTTTGGCACTATCCTCGCATATTTTGAAGACAACTAGGAATTTATGGGCAACAATTTGACTTTTCTAAACCCTGAACTGATGAATTGCGCAGGAAGTATGTAATCAGTATTCAGTATGTGATGTTGTCTTCAAGACTTTATATCCGGCTATGCACAATCCAAAATCCAAAGACACAGAGGCTAAAGCTCAGGCAAAATGCTGGGCAGCTGACTAATATTAAGTGCAGCAATATAGTTTCAACCAAGAATCATATTTGCATAATATGCTTTTCATTCAAGTCATCAACTTGTACCTTAATAAACCTTAATAGGCTTTAAAAGTTTTCAGCATTCTCTAATTGCATCCCTGGACCCTTGGTCATAGTAAAGAATAGCAATTATCTCATAGCTAATCTTAAGAATTTTTTATCACTGCACATATCATCACAATAGTATAGTGGAGAGAGGGGGGCATGATAAAAATGGTCCTAACTGAAAATTGGTGATCTGAAGATGGGGAAATTGTATGGGGTCTGCAGGACCTCTTGTAGAAAATTTTCCGTATTTTTTAGTCCCTGTGACTTGATTTCCAGCATTTTGGGGGTCAATTATTTATGAATCCACCTCGGCAGAGTGAGGTCTGTTGAGGAATCACCAATTATCACTGCGCATTTCTTATTTTTAATATCACTGCACATTCTACTTTTATCACTGCACAAATTGGTTATTACTGCACGATAAAATTAGGTATGATTTATCCCTCCATAGGCTCCACTGATTAGCCTAATGAATATAACCCCTTTGGAGGTTGATACCATAACAGAAAATTACAAAAGTCATAAAATGCATGAACTTCATCCTGAAAAATAAAAATGGAGATATGATCAAGATTTATTCACAAGGTGCAAGAAGCTAAAAAATAAATTAAAAGCTATGATCATTGATCATTTCACTTTGGATTTGACAGGGTAAACAAGATAATTATTAACTAGGCTTTAACAGGGCTCCCTATCAGAGGTTGGAGTTTTACACCGTTTACTGCAGCTTATTATTTTGTATCAGCACCCTCAGATCATGTTAATTGATGTTGGGTGAATCAATAGAAGAGTGACTATAGTAGACTCACTGGGGGAATGGTTTACCTATTAACATGCATTGATGTTTGCTATCATGAAAACAACATAGACCAAACTCAAAAGATTGACACTGCCGGGAATTTAATTTTTTCCCCACACAAGTTAAGAAAAAATGATAAAATTTGAGTATACAACATTGCATTGACAACACTGTAATGTCCCAAAAGGCGAAAATACGGTATCTGTGCTGTTTGTACCACACGTTTTGATGGATTTATTGTCTCAGAGGCTTTGGTAATCAGTTTATACTATAGTCCAACTCGAACGGCCAAAAACGAAATTGTTTATAGTATATAAAGTTGAAAAACGGCTTACCTCAGTTACCTGGATGTTATAAAATAAGAGCAAAATGAGAAAATACACCCTACCGATAAGTGAATTAAGCCATTCACAACGTCAGACGCAGAGCACGAAGCTACGTGTCCTTTCCATTTGTTGAACGGGGAAAAAGAGAAACACTTTTATCCATTTTATATGAAAAACAAAAAATAAAATTAAAATATATACGGAAAGCTGAAAATATTTTCATAAAAACAAGGAGGGTGATGGACACAGTTTTTCACCTTGTATCGCGGTATGTCAGTGGTAACTACCATGAGCAAAAGGAACCAAGTGGCGTCAGGAAAGCTTAAAATCCGCCATCTATTTTGCTTCACTTTCTGGCCGCGAACCGGTCCTCCAGGAATTATTGTATAGCTCAGTGTGTCGAACTTAAACATTTCTGTAATGGCAAGATATAGAGGACTACCTTGACTGTTCCTTTTTGTATATAAGCCCGAAAATGTTGCCCGTCTTGGCTCGACGAAACGGTGTAACTTTTAACAAACTGATAATGATGAGTGTTGCGACCTTGGGTACTGATTCCAGTTACCAGAGTAGATCTTTGAAAATCAACCTGAAACCACGGGTGAATATCTTTGTTCCCGGATGACCATGCCCCTGTTCTTCTATTTCGCGGTGTGAAATTTAACCTTCCATTAGCTGCCCGATGCTTTGCATCATATTCGCTTGAGGCCGTAATTTGTTCATCATTAATATCACCATTTTCCATCCCGAGAGCCATTTTGCACGTTGTACCTATCAAAAATCGCTGTATTTTTCAAGGTTTTTAATAGAAGTTTATCTTTACTTCAAAGTTTGTGTAGAGTTAGTTTGCATGTTTTTTAGTTTTTTAATTATAAAACTGTTGGCAAATCATGGTGATATTCCGACATGCAGGTCCAAATTCATATCTAACGACGACTTTATCTAATAAAGCTCAACGCTTTACTTTTTTCGCGGCATTTTATTGTGTAACTGTGAAGGGGGTCACTTTCTCATAATAGTAATTACATTTACCGAAATTTACCGAATAATACCATACACACGCGTGAAGAGAATTTTTTAGCTACTTGTTTTGCCACTTACAAATCCCTGTTGAGATTATGTCAGTACTCCAAAGTGTTACGCAAGGCTTTATTTTGTTCAGATATATGCATATTAAAATATGTATAAAAAATATATGTAATATGTATAAAATACGTATAAAAATATCAACTGGCATGAAAGAGATTAGCGAATGAGTTTAACTTATATTCAGCCATTTTTTACCATTACGTGTGTCTGGTCTTCGTAAGTATGGTGACAAAAGATTCCCACAAGTCTTTTCTCACTGTGATTTGCCTCGCAATATTGCATGGAATGATGCTTATATTTTTCAAAAATAAAATTCATTTATCTTCCTTTAAGGCTCGATCGTCAACATGGCTGTTTTCAATTAGTGAACAAAACTCTGATTTAGACGAATGACCAAATTTCTTATATTAATCTGTTCGGACTGGCCATGAAAAGCTTTCACAAAAACCCCTCGCTTCATGCGATCACAGCTTCACTTTCCATACACTCAGGTGTCATAAGTCCTCGCGCACGTTCCGCACGACAACGCAACAAGCTATATTCAGTTATGACAAATATAATTATCTAACAGAATTTTCCAGTTTTCGCTGTATAGTGATATATTTAACCCAATCCCAGCTTTACTAATTATCTTTATGATATATTTATCAAAACTTACCTTTTGGGATTAGGCAACTTGAATTGTAGTCCTAAATATAAAATATAGACCAAATTATGTGAGGAAGATTAAATTTGGTTAACATTGTTATATTCTTCCAAGATTAAAGTTTAGAAATTTCACCCAAAATTCGAAAACACACACAAATTAGGGACATTTCCTCTCGCCCCTGTGCCTGATTTTAACTGAAATTTGGTATCCCCGAAGCATATCTATAACATGCAGTTGTTTTCCGGTGTGGCCCTTTTGATCAGACGACCACGGCATTGTATTGTTTATTTTCATTGGTACGTATTGATTTATACAATAATATTACAGCATTCCTTTTAGCAATTTTAAAAATCTAACGGCATAATCATAATATTGCATGCACGCAAGTTAGGTTGGTATATTGAGTTAGGTATACTATGGGCCATATTTCCAAGAATTATAAAGGAACAATATTCATAATGAAATAAATAAATATTCAGATGAGATAAAAGGGAATATTTTACCCTTTTTGGGTTATAAAAAAATATGTAATCGTAGGACGAATTTGGTTCCAACAAGTTCTTTGATGTATTGGTGAAGACATCATGAGACATTTCGCAATTATAATCTTCTGAATTTTGTAAGATGAATTCCTTCTTAAAGTTGATAGATCTGCAACACGGTTCTTTGAGGCACTCCCCAGCACAGTCAACCCAATCATAGACGAATGCGGTTGAGTAGATTGCTGTGTTTAGTCTGAAACCCAAAGTATGAAGCAAATATTATCATAGTTATTCCAAAGTATTTGTTCGTAATTCTTTTTTACTATAACAATTTTAGAGACGATAAATGCTGTTGCCAATAAAGAGTATATACAATAGTTCCACTCAGCCAATATATATAAATTGTAATTATGCAATCGATTCACTAGTTGAGATATTGGTTGACAAAATGTTCAGCGTGTCTATTACCCACAAAGTCAATCATTACGTTTTAGCAGGCCAGAACAATGACTGACAATGACGTGTTTATGATATGCGTGGTGAAATAGCGTGGCGAAAACTTAAAAAGTTTTGTCTTAAGGCGATGCTGTATAGTCTTTTTACTCTGGTGATCAGCAACTCTCACCTTCAAAGCGTGAATCATAACAAAAGTCAACGTTTGTGATCGTGTCCTCGAAAGCTATTACAAGCGTTAAAAGAGGACTAAAGAGGTTTATTGTATGTCCAATGAGCCACATTGCTGTTTTAGGTGAAGTTTTCCTAAATTAAAAACTACATCAATTAGAAAAATAGGAGACAGATAATAATGTAGCACTTAATTATTTAAAGATCATTTTTTAAAAACATGAAGCAATCGCTATGTCAATGTAGCTCAAATCTGTAATTCTAACGCTATGTAATTTAGATTAACAAAAAAAAACAGCTTAAGCATTAGTTAAGCAGCGTAGCCATCCGATTTTGTTCGTCTAAGCTAAAATTTTCGGGTTTATTAACAGAGAAAGCAATCAATTTCTAAAAAAATTCTTATAATAATTGACGTTATAAATGTAATCACTTGTGTAGTGGAGCGATATCGTTTGGATGGCGACTCAACTTATTTAAGTGCTTATAAAATGCTGTTTCAATCTATCGATTACAATTCATTCTTCTTTAATTTTCTATATTTTTAAAACAGTCGGTCTTCTCAAACATATTTTTCGGATAAGAAATTTGATCGGTATTAAAGTCCTTAATTAAAGCAAGTTTATTTCGTACAGAGCATGCAATTCAAATGCACAGAAGTCTATGAGCGGACCATTGTAATACCATTGCATGCGTATTTCTGAGGAAATGATCTTTCTTACAAATAGTTCATTATCTTTACTAAAGAACTATTGTTTCAACAACTGCCCGATGACTTCAAATTCGTGTATAGGGTTTCTTTTATCGATACTTGCGTATACATAAAGATACCTTAGTTTTTTACACCCGGCGGATATTCAAACTGACCGACAAAATTAAAACATGATAATATAGTCTTTCTTCACTATCTTACCTTATATATCGATATACCAGTGTTTGCTTTTACTGTACAAATATAAGATTTATCTCCTCAGCCTAAGGAGTGCCTCAATACCTAGCGTAACCTTCGGCGCAGCTGTTAGCACAGAACTTTAATAAAAAAATACATCTTTCATTTCCAATTGCTAAGCAACCTCAAAAATTTTTTTTAATTAATTTTACTTCGCTCTTATTATTCTGAAATTTAACGACAATTATATTTCTTTCTTCATCCACTTCTAGTAATTACTGTCACCTGCAACAATGACATTAATTCACGTATATTTAATAGTTCAGTAAAGTTCCTATTTTATACAGCTACTTTATTTTCATCTTTTTTCTTATGTGTCGGAAACAGAAACATCAATGAATAATGAAATGAGATGCCTCATAAACTACTCTCGAGTCTCAACGTATGAAAGTAAAAAAAAGCTAGCTTCAAGGTTCTCTCATCAAAACACAATCTACACAAAGATGGTGTTTGGTTTTATCAAAACAGTAACAACGATCGAGCTAGCGCGATTGGTCTCCGAACTTAGAGAATCCAGATTAGATGTGACTTTCCATTATAAAACTGAAAAAAAAACGACTACGAACGGACAGAATGGCAATTTATAACAAAATTCTTTTAAACATACAACATCTTATTTATATTAACAAACCCTCTATATATATATATATATATATATATATATATATATATATATTAATAATAATATATATATAATATATATATTATATATAGTAGCTCGTCTGGCCGCGCTGGATTTAGTTTAGTTTTATAACAGATCAAAATTGGATACATTACCTTTTTTAAAAAAGTGTATCTAATATTATCTCATACCGGCAAACACCCATACTTTTAAACACACAAACTCTAACCTATCGCTTGAGGCTTTATACATTAAATATAGAAAGCCAATTGCTAGATAGTAGTTAAAAGCGTCAAAAAAACTTGCGGTCTTGACCTAAATCGTGAACATGAGTTGCGCTATATCCTGTCATCTCTTCTTGTCCCTTTTTTTACATAATAAGATCAGTGGCGTAACTAGAACGATAATTGGGGTACGGGGGGGGGGGGGGGGGTTCGGTTAATATTCATATATCCAGTTTTGCCATTTGTAAGTGCATTGGCTTAAAATAGAAATCTCTCGGACAGAACTGAATATTGCTATGAATATTCACCCCCCTACAATTATCGCTCTAGTTACGCCCCTCAGTATGATAGCAAGCTTGTGAATAGTTTATACTGGTTTGACAATGGCTTTAAGATAAAGTCGAAATATCACCTTAAAATTTTTGTCTTGCTGTCTGTAGCTCATATCTTAATTGAGTGTGTAAGATGTCTCTGATAAAAAATCAAAAGTCCCGTGTAGTCGAAATAAATTCCACGCATCCATATAATATTCTCTAGTTTATGATGCGCAAAATTATTTTTCTGTTCGCTTGGTCCAAAAACCGACTCGAGGTTCGACAAGTGAGGTTCCCCTCCCTCCTCTTCCCCTTCTCCTTTCCTCCTCCTCCCTTCCTCCCCCTTATCTCCCCCCCCCTCCTCCCTCCCCCTCTCTTCCATTCCTCCTCCCCTCTCCCTCCTTCTCCCTTCCTCCCCCTCTCTCCTCTCTTTTTGCGCCACCTCGGTCCTCTGCTGTGTATACACGTGATAAATAATACTATTAAAACGTGGCTATCTTAAGCTCTCTATTACGATGTCTAACTCACTTGTATAGTTGCTTAAGGGCTTACTTCTTAAGGGGTACACTTACTTGGCGAGAAAAGGAGCCTCGAAAAAGACCTGTAAAGGAGGTTGTGATATACTGATATTTTAGCTGAAACCTGGCAAATTATGGAAGAAGGAGTAGGCTAAAATTCTCCCCAGAGATAGGATTTCCTTCCGATTTTCCCTCTCGAACAAGTGAATAAAAATTAGCCGATTGGAGAAAATACGAGATATTTTAGCTGAAAATTTTTAATCGTTGACATTTCAGAATGTGAAAACATGACCAAAAAAGTTTTGGACGTCTTCATATTAACAAAGACATGTCAAGCTAACCCTCGTAATTGGACCAATAAGTGTTGGGGCGAATAAATCGAAGTATCAATCAGTGAAAATTTATTTAAGAACAATAATATTTTAATGTACAAATAATTAGGACGCAAACTGTTATTAATCTACAAATATGCACGCAAAATAAAAATATGAGCAACGGGTTATTACTCTTCAGGTGCCACAATGACATGGTCCAGCAAGAAATATGTTCAAAAGAACGTCTGAAACGGCTTTTTTTCGCTAATTTATCCATATAAGACACTGCTTCTCAAATTATCGTACTCCACGGACACCGGAGAAGGGAGGAAGGGAGGTATCGTAATAGAGATCTCGTTATATACCCCTCTCACTTGCGCCCTAATGAAATTCAAAATATTGGAGAACATTTCTGCAATACTGCATACAATAACATGTGCTGAAGATGTATGATCGTTTATATATTAAAAGCAGAAGAAGACCGTGCAGACCTTATTGATATTTAACTTAGATCGTACGAAAGGTTTTGCAAAAATTAATTTTCATGACAACCATAAAATTCGACTCTCATTGAGATATGTTCATTCCAAGCCGTTGGATGAATGCGAATGAACCGAGCAGAAATATGAGGAACAACCATCTGATGAACAATGGAATCCTTGTCGCAGTTTCCTTGGAATTCCTGTAGATGTGAAAAATATATGTCGTATTACATATAGCTTTCATCGTAATATATGTTTAAATCATTGTTCTGAATTGCATGCACGTAGGACAATTTGCTCAAATATGGGACTAAAACGTATAACGGTTGCTCTACCCTCCAATTTGTACGAATCAGTTTAATGATTTTATTTGGGCTAATGCATTTTATGAACTGGGTATATTTCAAGCGCCCATGACACAAAATTTAAGCCCAAATGTTTATGTTTGCTTTGTAAAGGAAATTCAAGGACGCTTAAAAATATTTTATGGAATTTTACTAACTCTCTTCGCACTCACAATATTCCATTTTGTTTAATATGCAAATATCACCGTTGTGAAATCACATGGCATGATAAGATTTATGGGGAGCGTAAACTTCTCGATGAATACGTATCCTTGCATGTGTATTAATTTCATAATTTAAAATTAGGACAGTACCTTCACTGCTCCATTTTGTGAATATTTTTGAAATTTTTCCCCATCTTCGCTGAAAGAAACGGTGTAGCTTTTAACAAACAAATTATGACGACTGTTCAATCCTTGGGTGCTGATCCCAGTTACGAGGGTGGATATTTGAAAGTCAACCTGAAACCACTGGTGAAGATTCTTTTTCCCTGATGCCCATGCCCCTTTTCTCCCATTTCGTGGTGTAAAATTTAATCTTCCATTAGCTGGCCGATATCTTGTATCATGTTCGCTTGATGCTGTGATTTGTTCATCACTAATATTACCATTTTCCATCCCTAGAGCCATTTTGCACGACGCTATATCAATAGAAAAAAATGTTGCATTTGTTGCTAATTTTGAATAGAATTTCTTTACACTCCATAATTAGCGACGTCTTTATTACTCAGGAACTGACGTTCTCATATAACACGATATTTCGACACGTCCGAAACAAACTCATTCTTCACATCAGTGATTCGAAACTGATGGATATTATTTATCGAAAAACAATATTATACAGCATCAAATTAATGTCAAAAACAAATTAATTGCACAGTTATTCCAATTGGGTGACATTGGATACTTTATGTGTCCTACTAAGAAATTTTGGCATGGTGCACCGCCACCCCCCGGGTAAGTGTAGATGCGCCCCTGATGACACACCCAAAACTATTGTCTTATTCGCACCTATTTCTCATTAACAGTTCCTGCCTCTCGTGTTAAAGGAAAGGCATACAAAGTTAGCCTGTTATATGCGGTTCTTAGACCAATTCGGGTACTGAAGAATTTAATTTTATCAATAATTATTTCAAAAGAGTACCTGGATTTCTACTGTTTTCTTCCTTATTCTTTATCTATACAAAATTCATTACAAGCTGTGGTGAGAATGCGGAGAATTTCTCACCCTTCATTTAAACGATAAAACGATTCTGCTCTATTCCTAGATTTAGTTCATCCCTTTTGAGTAAAAGCGCATGATTTCAATAAGAATACAAAAATCAACAAGTAGACTAAATATTAATGAAATTCGCCAATTTATGCCAATTTTTGCTAATTTTTGACATTATAAAAAATATTTGTTCCAAAATATAAGTAGAAATCTATACATGCAATAACCCCTCGCCATTTCAAACACAGCAAACGTTATTCTGAGCTAGAGAGACCGCAGCTCACATGAAATGACTCAAATGAGTCCATAGCTATCATATGATTACTGATTTATAGAATAAAGAAATAATTCTTCTGCAAACCTTTGTATGTTTGTTTCTTCAACAAGCACACCATACTTTTTCGGTGTATTAAATATATGATTTATAGAGCCCCCGCTGGGAGGATTCGGAAAAATATTTCCCTCAGTAATGGTATTTCCACTTCCGGAAATATCTCGCCGAATCACCTCACTCCAGGTCTATAAAATGATAAATATTCGAACTTACCAAAGTAGACCATGGTCGAATATATCGGAATGTGGTATATTCGACTTTGGTAAGGAAGTATTATGAAATTATTCGACATTATTATTTTATATTCTCTATTTTATATATAAACAAAATATGGTATATTTATCATTTATATTGGATTAGAGAGAGGGGGATTGGGCAAAATATTTCCCGAAGTGATGGCCCGAAGGAAATATCAGTCCCGAGGAATATATTTTGCCGAAACGCACGAACAAGGGTCTATATAATGAATATATTATACCGAAAAAATATTGCGAGCATCCGAGCTTGTAGAATAGCCAAATATACAGTACAAAGTTTCAGGAAAGTATTTTTATAAATCAGTAAAAGTACTCGAAGAAGACGTAAAAAATTACTGTAAAACGTATTTTAAATTTTGCCTTTTCTGTATGTCTTGAATATGGCTAATTTTCTCGTCAGAATCGTTAATTTCTTGATTTAAAACAAACAACAACATTATTCCCGCCATTTTCTTCATACACGGACGCTAGCGTGGTCGCCACGAGTTTTTCCGCGATTATGAGTGATATTCACTAGTGATTATAAAAAAATTTGCCGCTGCAGCGAATACGGATGACTTAAGAGCGATACGGTGAAAATCTCATGATCATGTGGCAGAAATCTTGCTTTCTCATTGAACAATTTGAATTTGAGGTATCATATAATCGAATATACTCAAACCTGGTAGGAATATGGTATATTCGACCATGGTAATGGTATACAGTGGTGTAGCCAGCCTGACAATTTAGTCATTCTATGCTAATATTTTGGTGTTCATTGACTGTGAAAACAATGAATTTCTAAAGAAATGAATAATGATTATAACATAAAATTTGCATAGCATGACTAAATTGTCAGGCTGGCTACGCCACTGAGGGTATAATAAGGTTCAATCCAATATACCAAAATAATTATGGTTTATTCGATCTTGGTGAGGTAACTGATATACTTGAATGCGATCTATACGACCTTACATAAGTTGAGCCTTGCTACCGTCGAACCTTACTACGAACCTTACCAAGGTCGAATGTACCATATTCCGGCATTTTTGGAGCGATTACTGAGAAATACTATCCGGTAGATAGCGCTTTCCAGCTTTCGTACACCCGAATTAAGGGACTAAATTTCAAAAAGAAAGGATTTTTAGACAACCAATGGAGGAAATAATTATCAATGTTCCCATCTGTTTTCAAGTATGCCTATATAAGCACAACTTTGGCACATAACTTGTGAGTTTAAGCAAATGAAGTTTTTGACGACACGTACGTTGATCCATCTTTTGAAGTTAGCTATGCCCTTTATTTCGTTAAAAACGTCACTTGCTAAAGCCCATGCACTAATAAACGTTTTCTAATGACCGGCGGCAAAATTAGACGGGAAAAGTTTAAAGGAAACCTGCAGATGATATAGACTCGATCGTCTACTATTACCTCTACTACAACTGGCTGCTTGTACTACATATTTACATTAAACGTTGTATCTGCAGTGCGTCGCCGTGACAACTAGCTGCGTTTTTACTCCTATAGAGTTTTCCTTCTTTAGCTTTTAAATATCCTAACAAATTAAAATAATAATTTCTGTTTTTTCTAACCTACCGCTTCAACGTCATACATCAAAATCCAATCTCCTGTCAAATCGCTACTGATATTGGTTATATTGGTCAGTTGACAATTTTCAACATCTTCTGTTGTTCTGTAATTGAATCCAACACACTGAGCTTTGTCTTTGCAGTAAGATAAACATTCTAACACGACAACTGGAGTGGTGATATGGTGTCTTGATATTATCTCATGTGGGGACAGTGATGGACCACCTAAGATTTAAAACTTTAACAATAAATCAAAAATTCAACAAATTCTCTCGAGGAATTATAATGAAACGCTAATGAAACACTAACCCGTTGTGACGATGTAATTTTTCTGTCCACATTGGTTTCCATAAATGGTTGCAATAATTGCAAGCAAAAGCAGAGACACTGTAACAATTTTGAGCATGATTCACTTTGACAAATTTAAAGCTATCACGGATCTGTGAAATAATAGCAAGTTTTACAAGCTTGTATGAAAATGCTAATACGAAAAACACCTGCATGTGTCGCTTTGGCAATAAACCTAAATGAGCGTAGTCATAATATATTAAAAGTTCAATTTGCCTAAACTACTTTCTATTTTAGTTTATATGAAGTCACCCACAAATCGTTAGCGATGTCAAACACTTAACATTACCAGAAATTATTGTCGCTTGTGTGCTAGCTATATATAGTCTGCATTCAATTCAATAGGCGCATTCGAGTTTTCCTGTAAAATAAATTGTGTCAAAATATAAAACGTCGCAACGTCAGAGCCACAGATGGATAAAACAGCTGTTTAGAGACGTTTTGGTTTATCGGAATCTTTTACTTTGGGTATTTCTCATGCAGTCTTATAAAATCGCTCACATTCATAGAACGTGTAACATGCCAAGAAATTTTGTTCCAGATGTTGTTTTTCCTATTCCTGAGATATATTTTTCTTAATGGGCCACTTTTTTTCCGCAGTCACTTTAAAAATATTATTATATAAGGCAAGCGTCACTTCCGGTGAAATGGAAATCAGTGATTGGCTGAGAGGAATTTTCAGCGGTGCATTACTTTCCCGTAATGGACCGGCGTTAGCGGTGATGTATTACCAGGCGGGAAAATTCTAAATGAAAAAGGCACAAATAAATGCTTCTTCATCCACTTCTAGTAGTTACTGTCACCTGCAACAATGACATTAATTCACGTATATTTAATTGTTCAGTAAAGTTCCTATTTTATACATGCAGCTACTTTATTTTAATCTTTTTCCTTATGTGTCGGAAACAGAAACATGAATGAATAATGAAATGAGATGCCTCATAAACTACTCTTGAGTCTCGTCGTATGAAAGTAAAAAAAAGCTAGCTTCAAGGTTCTCTCATCAAAACACAATCTACACAAAGATGGTGTTTGGTTTTATCAAAACACTCACCACCAGCCAGTAGCGTAGCTAGCCTGTCGATTTGTCCAGCTATGCTAATATATTTGTGTTCACTGCAACGAGCTAGCGCGATTGGTCTCCGAACTGAGAGAATCCAAATTCAATATGATCTTCCATTATAAAATGAAAAATAAACAGACTACGAACGGGCAGAATGGCAATCCATAACAAAATTCTTTCAAACATACAACATCTTATTTATCTTAACAAATCCTATATATACTGGCTCGTCTGGCCGCGCTGGATTTAGTTTAGTTTTATAACAGATCATAATTGGATACATTAACTTTTTTAAAAAAGAATATATAATATTATCTCATATCGGCAAAACCCATGGTGAATATTCATATATCCAGTTTTGCCTTTTGTAAGTGCATTAGCTTAAAATAGAAATCTCTCGGGCGAAACTGAATATAGCTATGAATATTCACCCCCCTCCAATTATCGCTCTAGTTACGCCCCTGAGTATGATAGCAAGCTTGTTAATATTTCATACTGGTTTGACAATGGCTTTGAAATAAAGTCGAAATAGCATCTTAAAATTCTTGTCTTGCTGTCTATAGCTCATATCTTGAGTCTGTTAGATATCCTTTTTCGGAGTACGTTTTTTCTTGTATTTAACTTTTTAATCAAAGCAACATTTTATTGTATGTACATGAGTGTTATATATAGAGTTTTACGCCACCCAGAAAACGAATCGTATTTATTTTATATAAACACACACAATATTATTTTCGGAAGCCAATCAAAAGCCTCGTGTAGTCGAAATAAATTCCACGCATCCATATCATATTCTCTAGTTATTGATTCCCAAAATTATTTTTCTGTTTGTCTGGTCCAAATTCCGACTCGAGGTTCGACAAGTGAGGTTCCCCTCCCTCCTCTTCCCCTTCTCCTACCCTCCTCTTCGCCTCCTTCCCCCCTTTCCTCCTCCCCTCCTCCTCCCTCCTCCTCCTCCTCCTCCCTCTCCTCCTCCTCCTCCCTCCTCCTCCCTTCCTCCCCATCCCTCCTCCTGCTCCTCCTCCTCCTCTCCTCCTCTCCTCCTTTTCTCCTCCTCCCTTCCTCCTCCTCTCCTCCTCCCTTCCTCTTCCCCTCCTCTTCCCCTCCTCCCCCTCTCCTCTCCTTTTGCGCCACCTCGGTCCTCTGCTGTTATACACGGGATAAATAATACTATTGAAACGTGGCTATCTTAAGCTCTCTATTATGACGTCTAACTCACTTGTTTAAGGGGCACTTCTTAAGGGGTACACTTACATGGCGAGAAAAGGAGCCTCGAAAAAGACCTGTAAAGGAGGTTTGTTGAGACATTATTCTTAAAAGACCGTAGACGCAGTTGTTAGAGAAACAACTGATCTGAGATGATGATTCGATCATGACGTCAGGAGACAGCTAGACAAAACGGTCTGCTTAGTCATTTGCCGCCATCAATTCTTACTATAGTATGGTATAAAGCGCGCCAAATTGAAATTTCATTTTGCAATAATTATTTCTTTTTGACTTGGCGATGGGAAGAAAATGTTTGGCAGGAGCAAATTCGCAACTCTATCATTTTATTTTCCGCTTTTTACAAAAAATTGCAACCGAACTCTTAGTCATACTAATTCTAACGTCCTGGGGTGATTTTTTCATTTTTATTGTAAAATTGCTTAATGGGCGAAGGAAACCATAATTTAATATGGTCGAGGATCTAACATCTGATTGGTTGTTTTTTTACTTACATCAGCTGGAATATCTGCATTGACTTCGTTCAAGTGTGACAATTAAAAATTGTGAGTTAGACATGCATGCGCACGGGCGAAAAATTAGAATTTGTTGTGTCCTAGGTTGCAGCTAATACAAATATTTGTGCGAGAAACCTGGCAAATCATGGAATGAAAGAGTAGGCTAAAATTCTCCCCAGAAACAGGATTTCCTTTCTACTTTCCCTCTGGAACAAATGAATAGAAAATAGCTGATTGGGAAAAATGCGACACAATAATATTTTTAATGTACAAGTAATTCGGACGCAAACTATTTGGACGGTTTGAAGGGACAATTGATTACAAATGACTACATTGTCCCTCTCAACAGTCCATAGATACTTTGCGGTTCGCGATTAGACCCAGTACCCTGATCGATTGGGAAATGGTTAATTGGGCCAATACGTGTGGGGCGAATTTATTTAAGTACAATAATATTTCAATGTACAAATGATTAGGACGCAAACTATTATTAATCTACAAATATGCATGCAAAATGAAAACATGAGCAGCTCCACAACGTTGAAGATTGGTGGCAACGGGTTATTGCTCTCCAGGTGTCACCATGATATGGTCCAGCAAGAAATATGTTCAAAAGAACGTCTGAAACGGCTTTTTATCGCCAATCTATCTATATAAGACACTGCTTCTCAAATTATCTATCTACGGACACCGAAGAAGGGAGGGGAGGTATATATATTGTAATAGAGATCCCGTTATTTATATTGTTGCACACTACATACAATATGTACTGAAGATGTATGATCGTTTATATATTAAAAGCAGGAGAAGACCGTGCAGACCTTATTGATATTCAACTTAAATCGTGCAAAAGGTTTTGCAAAAATTAATTTTCATGACAACCATAAAATTCAACTCTCATTGAGATATGTACATTCCAAGCCGTTGGATAAATGCGAATGAACCGAGCAGAAATATGAGGAATCACCGTGTGATAGACAGTGGAATTAATGTCGCTGTTTCCTTGGAATTCCTGTAGATGTGAAAAAAATATTTGACACTATTGTAATGTCGTATTACAGCTTGCATCATCATTTATTTTTAATTCATGCAGCATTCAGAATTGCACGTAGTACATTTTGCTGAAATATGCGACCAAAATTTATAATCGTGGCGCCACCCTTTTCTGCAGAGGCTTTTGTGTATGTTTCAAAATGAGTATCGAGGAGTCACGCAGGTGCGGTTTGGAAAATAAAATTTGAGAAACCTCAGTGCCAATTTATAATATACTAATGTGGCGTCAAATTACAATATTAGTATTGCGCAGTTCTATGTAGTTTGGTCGCAATGCATATTAATTCTTTCGTATATTAGAAATTAGATCGCGGTTGAGTAATTTTAAGGTTATTCCATTTCCTAGGGATTTTTAATTATTTTAATTGGGCTAAAGCATTTTATGAAACTTGAACACCTTTCAAGTTCCCATGACACCAAATTTAACCCCGAATGTTTATTTTTGCTTTGTAAAGAAAAATTTGGAATTTTTTTGAATTTTAGTAACTCTCCTCGCACTCACAATATTCTATTTTGTTTAATATTCAAATATCACCGTTGTGACATCACATCAAATGATAAGATTTATGAGGAGCGTCAACGTCTTGATGAATACGTATCCTTGCATGCGTATTATTTTTAATGATTCAAAATTAGAATAATACCTTGGCTGTTCCATTTTGTAAATATTTCTGAAATTTTTCCCCATCTTCACTGGAAGAAACGATGTAGCTTTTTACAAACTGATTATAACTGTTGCGTCCTTGGGTACTGATTCCTGTTACCAGAGTAAATCTTTGAAAATCAACCTGAAACCACTGGTAACGATTATTGTACCTGGATGTCCATGCCCCTGTTCTTCCATCTCGCGGTGTGAAATTTAATCTTCCATTAGCCGCCCGATGTTTTGTAGTCCATTGGCTTTTAGCCGTGATTTGTTCATCCTTAATATCACCATTTTCCATTCCGAGAGCCATTTTGCACGACGCTGTATCAATAGAAATAAATGTTGCATTTGTTGGTAATTTTGAATCGATTTTTTTTATACCTCATAGTTAGTGACGTCTTTATTACTCAGGGAAGTGACGTTCCCATATAACATGATTTTCCGACACATTCGAAACAAAATCATTCTTTACATCAGTGATTTGAAATTGATGGGCATATTTATGGAAAAGCAATATCATGCGACATCAAATCAATGTAAAAATCAAATTAATTACATAATTATTGCATTTGGGTGACATTGGATACTTTATTTGTCCTACTAAGAAGTTTTATTCTGGTTCACCTCTATGGTTTACCTCCGGGAAAGACTTAGTGTAGTGTGGACACACTGAAAACAATGATCTTATTCACACCTCATGAACAGGTCTTGCCTCTCGTGTTGAATGAGTGAAATACATACACTGTTAGCTTGTACGCAACGGTTCTTAGACCAAAGTCGGGTATTGAAGAATTTAATATTATCAATAATCATTACAAAACAGACCTGATGAATTTCTGCTGTTTTCTTCCTTATTCTTTATCTATAGAAAATTCATTACAAGCTGTAGTAATAAAGCGGATAATTTCTCACCCTCAGAATTTCTCAAAAGAGTAGTCCACTGTAGCTTATTATATACGATAAAATTTTATCTACCCCAAAAATCATCATTTTGGAGTAAAAAGTGCATTTTTTTGCAAGAATAGAAAAATCAACAAGTAAACAAAATTTTAAATAAATGCACCGTTTTATGCTAATTTTCAAAATATAACTAGAAATCCATGCTTGCAACACCCACTCGCCGTTTCAAACACAGCAAAAACAATATTCTGAGCTAGAGAGACCGAGGCTCATATGAAATAAGTCAAATGAGTTAATGGCTATCATATATGATTTGGCACAATCACCTTGTGTGGCGTAAAGAAATGAATCCTGCACAACATGAATAAATAACCCAACACCGCGGAAATTGGTATTCATACATTTCAAACTTCAAATATCTGTGGTTCATATTTGCATCCCTGCAACTATTATCAAAAAAACTATACCATAATAAGTTGAAAGCAAGTTTAATTTCTTCCACTCCTCGCACGCATCTGCCGGCTGTGAAATGGCCATTTTCAGACGATTCACTTCTGTGCAACAAATATTTTTTTGAACATTTGTAAATCTTTTTGCTTACTAAATTTAAACTCTAAGAAAAACTGAGAATTATAGCTAAGTCTATATGAATGCATGTATACCAATTTCCGCGGTGTCGATCGATCTATATAACCTTCCTCTCTGAAATCATGTACCTGTAAATCTTTTAAACTTTGCCTTTGAACATCTACTAACTGATTGCAACTAAAGTAATTACTCGCTAAATCAATAATATAAACCAGCCGGTTTAACAACAATTTCAAGGTAAAATTTAGAACTTGAACTACAAAACGAAGTTTTTAAAAGTACTTTATGCAAAGCATGTATTGACCTATATTGACGTCATTGACAGAGTATTGATCATGAATGTCTAGTCGCTCTCAATGTTCTCGCTAACAGGTATAAATTAAAGAACAATTATAATATCGCTGCTATTTCGCCGTTTGACAAGATGATGTGGTCGTATATGGGCGCGTTGACACGTGGTAGTTTGCACAGGATTGAAGATATATAACTATATAAGCGCGAATTCCAAAGGAAAAATGTAAGACAAAGATTTTTACATGAATCAATAAATAAAAACTTACTTTATCAGAATCCGTTGCTCTCCAAGTGAAACAGGTGCACAATTGGGAAAAAAATCCCTCCAAAGTTTGTTATTTTGGCGCTTCGAAATATTCGAACCGCCATTGTTTTAGTAGTAAATACGCATGCGCATGTCAGGCAAAGTCGCACTGCGCACGCGCAAACAGGAGAAATGGATTTTCCCTGTGGGTTTTCCCCGATTTCCCGCGTGAAAACAACAAAATAAAATCAAGGAATAAAGATCAAACCTTGTAATATTAACGAATAAATACACACACATCAAATATTGTTTAAAACACATTGTACATTTTGCTTGCTCATATGCTAAATCATTTCAATTCATTGGCTATTGTTTCAAAGTACCGTTTTATGTTAACATCTTAATTCATTAAAAATTGCGTCAGGTAAAAAACCCACCTGTATCAAACAGGACAGAGAATATATAATTATACATACAACTCACACAATCATGGGACAAGTTAAATATTTCGCTTAACTATAGCCTTCACATCGCTAACAAAGCCTGGAGGAATAGCAGAATCCTTAGATATATTCATCTGTGCAAGGGCAGTCTCATGGCACAATACAAATGAGTGTGACATGCACTTTTTGCACATTATCCATAGTCAAATCAGATGCCAATGGTGGCTAGAGAAGATTTAGTTTTGGTATTTCTTGGACCTTTTGGCAAAGAATCAATGCAGCATTGTATAGAATTTAGAACTCATTGACTTTAGAATTTCCCTCAGTTTCTGTGTTGGAATTCAGATCATCATCATCAATGGTGTAGCTTTCTTCATCAAAGTCTTAATTGTTGTTTTCTGACTTGTTTGACATATGTCCCTCAACCAATTTGGAAGAATCCAAATTTTCCACATTTACAATTTCACTAACATTTCTCATTTTTTGTACATAGATCACAAGTTGGGGATAACTTTTCATCAGTCTTTGCTTGAGTTTAAAAGCTCTATATTTGGATGCATCGACATTCTCTGTGTCCTTAGCAATGATAACAAGTTTCTCCAGCAAATCTTTCATATACCTTATTTGCTTATTTGCAATGAGCTCAGTCTCGATTACTTTCTTACAGAAGACATCATAAGGCTTCTAATACACTGATGTAGATCTTTTAGTCTCCAATTGCTTTTTTGCTTCTGGTGAGAATTTTTGTATAATTGTAGTAACAAACTTTGTGATAGAGGACTTCCAGTGTTACACAGTCTTTCCCCCGGATTTGCACGAGTATCCATTCATCATCCCTTTTCTCGGCAGCTGTACGTAGAAGACAACCATCAATGGTTTTTGCCAACACGAGTGGGGTTCTTCTTCTCTTCTTAGTTACCTGGTGTGAACAAGATATTTAAAAACCAAACCCGAGAATGTTGTGCTACTAGTGCACATTGCACTAGTATAATTATATCTATCAAAATGACCATGCATACCTTGTCTAGTGAGAACCAAGAGGCGTCTCTTCCACAAACAATACATATCTCTGGAAGTACGTTGGGCAGGGTCTTATTAACGTCTGCGACTGATTGGCGTGTAATATTTCGCCTTGGTTCTATTGGTTCCACTTCCACATTTATTTCTTCGGTAGAAGTTACAGTTTCAGAGCTTTCTTCTTTTTGCTGTTGTCTACGGATCTTTTCTTCATCACATAATCTCTTCCAGTATTTCATATGATGGTGCCATTCTAAGTTAATGCTGTCAGGGCTCTTTTCCGTGTATGAATTGACAGATCCGTCATCGATGTTCGCGTACGATTTCTTAGCTATTTCAGCTTGTTGACATTTACGTTTGGCCCATTTAGACATACACTCAAGAAATTTCTAAGCCTTTGGCGTGTAACTTTGCAAAGTTGCTCCGTAACGCCATCAAAATGAATAAAACATGAGGATATTCGAGTTTTATAAATATCTTCAGCCATTATTGTTTTGCATAACTAAACGTGTTTCCACTTCGAAGCATGTGCGTATTTATGCGCGTGCGCAGTGCGAGTTTGCCTGACAAGCGCATGCATATTTGCTACTAAAACAATGGCGGTTCGAATATTTCAAAACGCGAAATTAGCAAACTTTGGAGAGATTGTTTTCCTAATTGTGCACCTGTTTTGCTTGGGGAACAACGGATTCTGATAAAGTAAATTTTTATCTATTGATTCATGTGAAAATTATGTAATTCCACGAGGGGTGCAACGGATTCCGTTTTCTAAGCATCTTTTGGATGCTAATTCCACGGCCTAGTATTGCTTATGTTCAGAAGCTCTATATTAAAGACTGGCACGTGCGCCGAAGTTAACGCCAGAACAGGCGTCTTGTATCCATTTGAAATTATGTCTTTTATTTGTTTGTATGTCGTTGTTTACCTTGTAGTCTGGTCTTTCTTTGACAAGTGGTATATAATAAAAAACGTATTTACCGAAAACTCAGAAAACATTATGTTTTGTTGACCCTCGACCATCGATATTTTACTCGGCTTCGCGTCGTGAAATATCGACAGGTCTCGGGTCCACAAAACATAATGTTTCCTTCGTTCGCAGTAAATAAGTGTTAAATGCTCGTTTTCTGATGAATTATAGCGAAATATATATAGCAAAATATCCGAAAGGTCAAACTTAATGTTTGTAAACGTTAGCTTGGCAACTTGCCCTTTGGGCTTGTGCCAGTTGTGCGCAAGGACTGCACGCACTTGGTTAAAACATAGCGCAAAACTCAACCTCACAAAACACGGAATTTGTAGACGGCGTCTTTAATTGTTTATTCTAGTTTAATATCAACAAAACTTAAATGGTATAATATAGATTATAATTTTTGGTTTGTTATATTTTTCACACGGGCCACAGCTTTAATTATGTTGACCAGTTGATATTTTGTGCATTATCAAATTTCTCTGAGCAATATTATGATGTTCATTGTGCGACACTCATGTTTTTTTATTGTAATAAACAATGTCACACTATGAACATCATTGATATAGGTTCATTACTTTCATCATACATACAGTCTCTATCATTTATACGATTTGAGCCTTTTCCGTGTTCCACGTCTCCGATTTGAGGAGCTAGTCGAGAAAAATCGAATTACAACCAAAATATACATGGGGAGTGAATTGTGCTGAAATGTGCATATATCAAAATATATATGAAGTAATTTTTTTGTGAGTTAAGAGTCTTTTGTGAATATTTATTTACAATGCATGGGTTATATTTATGCCATAAGTTATATTCATGCCAACTGCCACCTTTCAACATGCTACTAGCAACGATCGAGCCAGATGGCTTAGATCTGGTGAGACAAAGATACCTTTTTAAGGAAATAAGACAATTTTGTAAGAGGGGCACTGAAGATCATGTTGCTCCGGCTCCAGTTTTAGACTAGATGCACGCGTACATATTTAAATTGCTTAGATATTCATGCAGTGGCATAACGAACAGAGGATGGGTTTTGAGGTATACTTGGTACTGCGGGGTCCCTTAATTCGCTGTTTGTAATTGATCACGTTTTGCTCATACTATGATGTTTATGACGTTATCTATTCTGGCCCCCCACCGAACGCTCGTTAGGTCACTGTATTTATGTCTTCAAATATTAGCTAGGGTATTTCACTTGTTGTATAATTTGCAGCTATGTCAGACTGCATTAAAGACAACGAGCTGAAATGCTGAACCGCTTTCTCGTTCTAGGATGCGGTCCTTTATTTTGAACAGATTTTAATCAGTAGCTGCTTCGGGTGGAGGCCTTGCTAGTGCTATCAGATTATCAGATGTAAGTAAATTAGCTGTACACATGGTTTACAAGTACGATATTATTATGTAACACGCAAAATCTCTCAATTTATATTAGGATCTGGCTTTGTCTGTTTACATACATTTAGAGACTTCCAACAATTATGCAACTTAATTAGCACTTTGCCAAGGCATATAGCTCGTAATGCTGTAATATATGGCTTGCGACGTTGTTGGTGCGCGCGGTGAACTTTAGCTTTATGGAAGCTACAGAAGTATATTAAAGCACAAATTCAAACCATTCAGTGCATTACCGAAACTCAAAAAACGATAAATTTTTGAAAGAAAGCTTATGACGTGAATTTGTCGTTAATGAAATAATTGCATGCACTGAATATTAATAGCCTTCATGTCTGCATGACGCTAAGCATAAACCATAACATGAAGCGCACAAAATAGCATTCGATTAGGCTAAAACGATATAACCTCACTATTTCCTTTACAAGTCTTTTACTAAGGAACTGAGTACGTTTCTGGGAGTGATTTCTGTGTAACACATTCTGCGCTTCTTCTATAAAGTTGTAACATTGCAAATGTTTAATGGAATGTTGAACCAAATCCAATTTGACTGAACGAAAAACGTTTCAACGAACGGTAAATCAAACGGTTGAATTTTCGCCAAAATTGGACCAATTTTCGAAGGTGTTTTCCGAAGCGTTCCAACCGGCAATTTCGAACGATGAACGATCTCGAAAATCGTTTCAACGAACGCTTGAAGCGTTTGAACGGCAAACGAACGGATAACGAACGATATTTTTGAACGAACGAAATAGCGTTAACGTATGTTTTCCCGTGGAAGGTCACATATTTTATGGCAGCAAAAAAATAGGCGGGAAAAGTTTAGGGAAACCTGCAGATGACATAGACTCGATCGTACAGGCCATTACCTCAACTACCAACTGGTTCCTACTACATATACTGACATTAAACGTTGAATCTGAAGTGCGTCGCCATGACAACTAGCTGCGTTTTTACTCATATAGAGTTTTCCTTCTTTATACCTTTTAAATATCCTAACAAATTAAAAAGATAATTTCTGTCTTTTCTAACCTACCGCTTCAACGTCATACATCAAAATCCAATCTGCTTTCAATTCGTTACTGATATTGGATACATTGGTCAGTTGACAATTTTCAACATCTTTTGTTGTTCTGTAATTGAATCCAACACACTGAGCTTCGTCTTTGCAGTAAGATAAACATTCTAAGACGACAACCGGAGTGGTGATGTTGTGGCTTGATATTATCTCATGTGGGGACAGTGATGGACCACCTAAGTTTCAAAATTTTCACAATGAATGAAAAATTTAACAAATTCTCTCCCTGAAATATGGGCAGTCTAATGAAACACTAACCCGATGTAACGATGTAATTTTTCTGTCGACATTGGTTTCCATCAATGGTTGTAGTAAGTGCAAGCGAAAGCAGAGACACGGTAACAATTTTGAGCATGATTCACTTTGACAAAATTTAAAGCTATCACGGATCGATATCTGTGAAATAATAGCAAGTTTTTCCAGCTTGTATGAAAATGCTAATACGAAAAACACCTGCATGTGTCGCTTTTGACATTAAAGCTAAATGAGCGCAGCCATGACATATCAAGGATCAATTTTCTCTAAACGACTTTCTATTTTAGTTTATATGTAGTCACACACAAATTGTTGGCAATGTTTAACACTTAAAATTACTAGAAATTGGTGCCAAAATGGCTGTCGCTTGTGTGCTAGTTTGCATTAAGTTAATAGGTGCCTTCGAGTTTTCTTATAAAATTAAGTTAGTCAAAATATAAATTTGGCAACCTGAATAGGTGGATAGAACAGCTGTTTAGAAACGTTTGGTTTAACCGAAATTATAAAATCGCTCAAATTCATATATATATATATATATATATATATATATATATATATATATATATATATATATAAATTGCGTGTTAGTAATCGCCTGATGATCGTACACGGTAGAAGTACGTGAAACACAGTGTAGCGAAATAAAATTTTTAAAAAAAATTTCAAGATTGTAATTTGTTGATTTATTTGCTCTACTATTGTATTGGTATTGAGCACTCTGATTTACTACGCACAGATCCAAATTTGCGTATATATATATATATATATATATATATATATATATATATATATATATATATTTATCACATACTTGTGCCTTTATCAGGGCGATAACAGGGTGACATAAAAACGATATCGTCACTGATATCGCTTTTTGTCACTGATATCGCTTTTTTTATTATTATTATTATTATTATTATTAAAAAATACACATACAGTAGCTTAGACAGCTAAATTACAATGTGATTTACAGGTTCATAAAAATAATTTAAGAAATATTACATTTTAGAATTACAATAATTCATACTCTAATCTATATTACAAAGCTAGAAGTAAATTACAAAAGCTATATTTTAAATATTAAGAAACTAATAAAATAGTTAAGAATCATCAATTTTGAGATTGTACTTACGAATCGCATATACTAGAGGACTATTTCTAAAGCGCTCTGTTCTGCATTTAAAATTGTAAATTTTATTTACATTAAGTCTCGTGTCTCTCTCCCGTAATTGACCTACAGTTGGTGGTAGCAAATCATTGAGTTTATGTGAAGGGTCCTTTATATCCTTTATCAAGTTTATGCACATTAACTCTCTTCGACTTTCCAAAGTTTTAATACCACATTCAGTTAATGCTTGTTCATAATTCTTTTCCGGGCATATAATTTTCATTGCACGCTTTTGAATTCTCTCTATATCCCTAGATTGTTCCTCTGTCAAACTCCCATGCCAAATTTGAGCTCCATATATCTCTACGATTGATCGAATTGCCGAAGTATAAATAGTTTTCAAGTCATCTCGCGGAGCATTATATCCTTTTAAAATTTTTAAAAGATATAATCGTTTAGCTGCCTTTTTGACAATGTATTCCGTATTTGTTCTCCTTTTAGATCATCGTCTAACCACAATCCAAGTAATTTATACGAGCTTACTCTTCTAGGATGCATTCATCGACTTCTGTTGCAGGAATAGCTGTTCTATCCTTTCGAAAGTCGATAATCATCTCTTTGCACTTTTTTGGGTTTAACTCCATTCTCTCAATTTCCGCAAAATTCTTTACCGAATTAATTTTTTGGGGTATATTACCAATTTCCGTGCCAGAGATATGATTGTGAACATCCAGTGCCTCACTAATCGTTGTATCGTCCATGAAGAGAATCGTATCTTCATCCACAACGACATCATTATTTCCATTTCCTACAACAGCTTCTGCTATAACACTAGGTAACATATTAATTTTACACCACAAAAGCAATAGGTCCCAGCTTACTGCCTGCGCGAACGCCTCCCATAACATTCGCAAAATCAGATACTTCGTTTCAAACTGTGTAAAATGAGATCTCTCGTCCAGGTACGATGCATACCATTTGATCAGAGCAGGTCTTACACCAATTTCTCGCATGTTTTCTAAGAGTTTATTATGATCGATAAGGTCAAATGCCTTTCGGAAATCCAAAAAGACTATTCTTATCACTCTGTGCAGTTCATCCAATGATTTATGCCACTTGTGTATTAAATTAACCAGCGCATTAATTGTCGATGATCGTGGTAGACCCCCATATTGAGAATCAGAAATTTTTTCATCGGTATCTTCATATATCCACTGAACAGCAAAAGATTCTTGAACCTTTGCTAGGACACTAGTTAAAGCAATTGGTCTTAACTCTTCAACATGCGTACATGGTACAGATTTAGGGATTCCAGATACCTTGTATTTTTTCCAGATCTCAGGAAAAATTTTTGATTGAAAAGATTCATTAAAGATTTCGGTCAAAGGTACAGCAAAATATTTTGTAAAAATCTTCAAGATCTTCAGAGAGGGATCATAAGGACCAGGAGCTTTATTAAGGTTAATTTTACGCAATTCTCGTTGTACCTGGTCGACAGTAATTAGAGGTAGATTCTCTATACATTGAAATTCCAACCAATTTTCGTTCACTTTCGGATAATTCTTAGTTAAGTTTGCAAAATAATCGTTTATATAATGAGCAGACTGCTTATCATCCATCTGAAACCCAGTATTGGGATCCAACATTATTGGTTTAGCAGTTTTCTTGCCGATCAAGCCCTTCATTTGTTTCCACCAAGATTTAGGGTTGTTTTTAAAGTTTGGACTTACTTTATTCTCGTAGAAATCAATTTTCGCTTTCCGAATTTCTGCCGAGACTTGTCTTCTGAGACTTTTCACACGCTCAACTTTTTTATTTTTAAAAGCCATATTCCTTTTAAGAATCAACGATTTTATTTTAGCTGTCATAAAAGGTTTATCCTTACTATAAACTTTAACCGTTTTTTCCGGAAAATATTCAGAAATCATATTCTCAGTGACCTGAAGAAAGGTATTGACTTTTTCATTGATGTCGGAGGTGTAAAGAACCGAAGACCAGTTATAACTTGCTAGTAGAGATTCGAAATTCTCTAACTGCTGCTGTCGGATTTTCTCACTTTGATTTTAATCGTAGTTCCTTTCTCCGTAATATGAGACTTGGACTTCCAGCTGATGATATTATGATCCGACGTTGACAGTGGGGCTAGGATTTCCGGAGTTTCGTAACAGTCAGCCATGTCAGTGAATATTAAATCAAGGATGTTTCTGTTTCTGGTAGGTTGCGTTACAATTTGTTTAAGATGACAATGCCTCTTTAAACGGTTTTGTTGGAACCCATTACTATCTGGATTGAAATCGCCTCCTAGAAAATTGCCGTATGTGGGCTTTCTAGACAAAGCTGGTCATAACAGTTGTTGATAAATCATAGAAAGTCAATTTCAGATACATTTAGGTTGGTGGAAGGTATGCGCATCCTACTGCAATCCTTGAAATTGATCTTGGTAACCACTTGGGCGGATAGTAATCCATAAGCATTCAAACAGTTGATCGTTTAAATCATCACGCGTTTTTAGTGGTATACTTTCATTGACATATATGCTACCCTCCACCTCTACCACACAATCGATCTTTCTGATAATGTTCAGACCAGAAACATTCACAACCTCATCAGGGATTACATCTCTTAACCATGTTTCTGTCACAAGAATTAAGTCAGCAATATACTTATCTCTAAGGATTTCAAGTTCATTTACCTTATTGACTAATGATCTTGCATTCAGCATCATAATATTAGGGACAGCTCTATATTATCCAGGGGGCGTTGTGCTTTTTCAGGGTGGATTCTGATACAGTTATTAACGCAATGCGTTCTGACATTGTTATTTGGTGAACTTTGTCTCTGTTCTGTTATCTAACAGGAATACTTTGTGTGTATTTACCTCAGTACTGTCCGACAATGTCACAGGAACAAGGTTTCCTGTATTACGCTTGATAAACGTGAGCGATATTTACGTTGGGTTATCACAACGGGAATATTATTGAATCTGATTGGAATGTGAGCCATTAGACGTATGTTGAAAAATTCCCATGATGGGTGGTGTTAAATTTGATTTCACGTCTAATGGAATTTCTAGTGCTTTTCGATTGCCACAGATTACATTGACAAATCTTGGCCAGAAACCTTCCGATTGAACTTCAGACCACATTGAAGATGGTATGTGGATTTTAGCAGATTGGGTTCCTCTCGTTGACTTCGAAACAGAGCAATGTGAGTAGGTATTATATTCGTTGCTCTAAATAGGATAAGATCTGATTCTCTTGCACGCTCTCGTGTATTCCAGACAGGAAAAGTTTCTTTACTCTTTTCCGCCTTCTGTCAACCCCAATAAAGCCATCACCTTCAGTATTTCTTTGTAATGGGACACTTAGTAAAGTATCTTCAGGGTTATTAACCATATTTGGTTTTCCTTAGGTTTACGGGGTTTGGATGCCTTTTAACCACTTGGGCATAGGATTCTCGACGCGCCACAACACAGCCAACTTCTCTATCAGTAAGAGTCTCGTCAGATTCATCCGACTGACTAGTGAATCCTGCTTCATTGCTTCCATAGAATTTTTAATTGATCTGACACTAAGGTGTCATTAGCGTCAGTTTCAATACAGTCTTGGGCAATAACTTGATTTACATTTTCTCTTTCTTCGTTATGGTTAATCGACTTTGTCGAAGACCCCTCTGTAAGGCTTGTTTCATTCTTCCTGATGAAATCTTGAAATTCTGAAATTACTGAAGTTATGTGCAAGATAGAGTTCGACAATGATTGAATTGCCTCGCTATTCACTTGTTGATCTTGCTTCATACATATATCAGTGTAGAAATCAGGCGATTCACCCGAATGAACTTTGCCCATGTCATGTACAGACACAGGTTCTGAGATGTCGTCTTCACACTCACATATATGCTTACATAATTCCTTCTTGAAGTTGTTAGCTTTCGATCCATTAAAGGACAACAAGTTCTTACTCTTTCTCCAGAGGATCGTCGAATCTTCGGTTGTGAAAAGCTTTCTATCCCCGCCGGGTTGAGACCAAACACCATCAAGTTTGAAGGTTTCATAAACAAACCTTTTCAACGATTCATAGTCCCCGTTCCAAGCTAAACTTAGCTTGTTTGTTATCGCCATAGCATAAATCAAATAACTTATAACTCTTGTACCAGTTTGGAGCTTATTAGACAGCTTATTAAGTTGAATATGTTGAAATCTTATAAAGAAATTTATCGGAGCTAAATTTTCACGTCCGCCATGTTCATTCGTCCACAATATAGCAAAATTTGTCCCGCTGCATTTGCCGCTGTCAAAACAAAGATGGCTGACTCGAGCAGTTCGAGGTTTGTTTCAGTCGATGTCGATTGCTTTATAGAAAAAGGAAGTAGTGATAAACAGGTTATCACAATCGGGACGAGGTGATATCAGTTTTATCGCTTTCAGGACGATATCATAAATGACCCTCGTTCGCTGCGCTCACTCGTGACATTTATGATATCGTCCCTCAAGCGATAAAACTGATATCACCTCGCCCCTCATGTGATAACCTATACATATATATATATATATATATATATATATAATATATTATTATATATATATATATATAATATTATATATATATATATATAATATATATACACCCATTTGCAAAAACGTTGGCCGCAGATAGATAGATAGATAGATACTCGAAGTCTAATTAGAATTGCATATGATTACATTTGCATGGGATTTCAATCATACTAGAAATACATGCATGCAGCAACCCCTCGCTATTTCAAACCAAGTACACAATTTTCTGAGTTAACCTGACCTAATCTTATATTATGAAATGACACAAAACTCAAATCAGTCCTATTATATTTACCGAGTATTATAGCTAATTTCCATCATTCAATACAAATAATCATAAAGCTAGTGTAACATTGCCCGTTCAATTTTGCTGCATTATACCATGCCAGCAATTAAGTAACGGTTTAAAATCGAAGTTTCAAACGATTAAAACAGTACAAAATCTTCACAGACAAAGAAAAAACTTCAAATGTTATTTTATTCTGTAATTGCAGTCGACGCCGGCGGCTAAAGTTTATACTTTATAATATAGTGTGTATTTTTGATACCAAAATTCAAATTACACTTTCAAAAACACTTTTTGAAGTTAAAGCAAAGGTGTAATAGCCTTTCACAGGTTTATGCGTTTGCATAAAAAGCTGAAAATTTTAACAAATAAACGGCATACAAAGCTGAAAAGTATACAAATACGGCTTTCTTATCGCGAAACAAATACGAAATAGACAAAGTAAACACGTACCCTTTGTCTTTGAAAACATTTATAAGTTTGCAGATTATGAATTATTCCTCTTACACAACTTTGTCTTGACCGTATCCACGTTCATCCTTGCTAACTGTCATGCTTCATATATTTTGTTCCTTCTCGTTTTACTTTCTTTGCACAAAGTTTATGAAACGCTTTTACAAATTACAAAAATGTTTACGAAATGACAGTTAATTTAAATTGCTGACGTTCTCATTGAAATACAAACTTTCTGTCTTAGCCAATCAGAACGTTCGTTGATCACCAGACGTTACTTGCGCATGCGCATAACTTACAAAACCACCCAACGTCGACCGTCCATGACAAAGAATTTGGACAACTTTGGATTCGGCTATGTTCTACCGGGTTCCGGGTGTAATTCCTAATCTCCGAGCGGAATTAGTACCCTCGCAAGCGCTCCGCGCCCGCTCGGGGATTACACAACATATGCAATTCTAATTAGATTTCGAGTATCTATCTATCTATACAGGGTGTATAAAAAAAAAGTAGACAATTTTGAAATGTTAAGAAAACTATAAATTTATCAAAATATCTCATAGATTTATGCTAGTATGGGTACTTTACCATCTTCAGGTCATTCTAACACTAAAAACAAACAGAAAAACTAACCTCGAAAAATGGAAGAGCGGTTTGTGGAAGCATCATTTTGAATTGCTTGTGCAAACATGAATGAGAGGTTTAAAATCCAATTTGAATTCAAGGGCTGAACGTTTGGGTATTTGTTTACAAAGAATCGAAATTTCAGAAATTTTGATGAAAATTAAGTCAGCCGCGCAACTGCGTGAAAGTGGTCTTTTTTCCGTTTAACTCGCAGCTTGAGTAACTTTTTTCAAAACACCATTGTTAGTTTAATCAACCGAGCAATCACTCATGCATGAAATCATTCGTGCATAAAAAAAGTTACTCAAGCTGCGAGTTAAACGGAAAAAAGCCCACTTTTACGCAGTTGCGCGGCTGACTTAATTTTCATCAAAATTTCTGAAATTTCGATTCTTTGTAAACAAATACCCAAACGTTCAGCCCTTGAATTCAAATTGGATTTTAAACCTCTCATTCATGTTTGCACAAGCAATTCAAAATGATGCTTCCACAAACCGCTCTTCCATTTTTCGAGGTTAATTTTTCTGTTTGTTTTTAGTGTTAGAATGACCGGAAGATGCTAAAGTACCCATACTAGCACAAATCTATGAGATATTTTGATAAATTTATAGTTTTCTAAACATTTCAAAATTGTCTACTTTTTTTTTATACACCCTGTATATCTGCGGCCAACGTTTTTGCAAATGGGTGTATATATATATATAAAATATTTAATTATATAAATTATTATATATATATAGTGATTTGTAGCGATTTATATTATATTATAATATAATATTATATATTATATATATATTTAAGAAATAGAAAACATTTTCCGTGTTTCTATGCAGTCATAGAAACACGCGTGGGAGTTTTGGAGAACGAGAAATGAATCAGTGAGGAAACGAGCCCGTAGGGCGAGTTTTTCCACGTTATTTCGAGTTCTCCGAAACTCCCACAAGTGTTTCTATAACTGTATAGAAACACAGGAAAAAATATTTTCTATTTCTTTTATAATATAACTCAATAGAAAGATTTTGTACAAATATTATGATTCGATTCAATTACAAATTCTCATTACAATGCTTTGCTTGTCAAGTTCGGCGGGAAAATTCCCGTGTTTCTATACAGTTATAGAAACACGCTTCTCGACCAATCAGCACGCACGTACTATAAATGTTATATTATAAATATATATATACATATACGAAAATTCGATATATATATACGAAAATTTCGATGCCTCTAGTTGATAAATTGACGTGTAACACACCAAGAAATTTTCTTGAAGATATTGTCTTTCGGAATCCTGATAAAAATTTTCCTGTATTTCTGCAGTAACTTCAAAAACGGTGTTATCAGTTTCATACAGTGAACTCTAAAAAGACTGGAACGATAACTTGGAGTTGAAATTACACCACCAAAACAACGCTGCGGTTTTTATACACAAATCCATCTCATCTGATCATGAATAAAAGCTTAAAACAAGCATTGACACTTAGATTTTACTAAAAAACAAGTTTTAAGAACGTGAAAAGGTGCAAACCTATTTTTTTTGCGAGTTGAAGGCGAAGTTTTTCTCGGCCCGTTCAAATTCTTTAAATATTTCAAGTACAAAGCTGGTACCTCACCGGTTTTTACAGTAAGATGATGCGGATTACTTAGGTCTATCCGAAAAGGGTAAATTCGTTGTTTAAAGTTGAAGTGGTCAAATGAAAATTGCACTTTTCTGGCAATTTTTTGCCAAAAAATACGATTTTTACGGAATTCTCACTCTCCCCAGTTTTTTTGAAGGCTTGATTTGCTCGCGCGGCTCCCGCCTGAATCAACAAATTATATTCAAATCGGCTTCATCCAATGACTAGTCTTTATTGTTGAGTTATCGTTCCAGTCTTATTAGAGTTCACTGGTTTCATAAGGCAGTTCAACCATGCGAAGCGTATACACATTTCAACACAGGAACGGAAAGTAGAAACCCCAAGGTAGCTAATTCAATCATCACAATGGGCAGGCGTCAAAAATTGACTAAGACACAATATTTCTTATTGTATTCAAACGGCTTCTTTTATTCAAAAATGCAATTTTATTTGATCTTTCCTTATCTCCTTATCAACATTTATCGAAATAGAGGTATACCCCCATTCCACTAGAAAATGACTGCCACTTTAGAACACTTTTTCGGACGCTTTTCACCAAAACTACCAAAATATTTGCTGAGGCAGCAAAATATTTTCATCTAGTATGTGTTTTTGAAAGAGATCGTTGACATTTCAGCAGGTCAAACTATGACCAAAAAAGTTTTTGGACGTCGACGCGGGTGAAGATTGTTCAGAAGATGTTTCATTTCAATCTCGTCCTTGATCGCAACAAGTTATAGTAACATTTTGTGTCTAGACAAGTATATATAAGCGGCTTCAAACTTCGCCCTCACTGGAATAAGCATTATAGCTAATATTAATTACGATTTTGTGGAAAACACTCGATGTAGGTAAATTCTAACAGTTTTTAAAATTATCTATCTTAAATCGCGAACATCATGGTTGCAGATTTTTTAAATTTTTTTATCAACAGTGAAAGGTAATTGCAAATCAGTTTTCTTTGTTTAAGTTGCACTAAATTCCCGA
Organism: Dendronephthya gigantea; assembly: GCF_004324835.1. Classification (NCBI taxonomy): domain Eukaryota; kingdom Metazoa; phylum Cnidaria; class Anthozoa; order Malacalcyonacea; family Nephtheidae; genus Dendronephthya; species Dendronephthya gigantea. The sequence continues at coordinate 592,395 of NW_021163115.1, forward strand.
TTTGACGTCATGTCCGGTAACTTTACAGGCGAATAAATCCATTAAGATAAAGTTTTTCAATAGCAAAATATATTAGAAAGTTTTTTAAAATACGTTGCATTTTCATATAATTTATGCAATATCCACAACGATGATATAGGCATTTTAATACCTGATTTATATTAACAAGACGTGGCAAGTTAACACTCGTAATTGGGCCAATAGATGTGGACGGAATTTATTTAAACACCACAAAATTTTTATTGCACAAATAATTAGGGTGCAAAATATTTTTAATCTACAAATATGCATGAAAAATGAAAACATGAGCACCTCCAAAACGTTGAATATTGTGCAACGCTACTGCTATCCAGGGCCACCATGATATGTCCAATTTATCCATATAAGACACTGCTCTCAATTATCTACTCAACGGACACGAAGAGGAGGAGGAGTATCGTAATAGAATCCCGTTATTACATTGTGCACACTACATACAATTACTGAAGATGTATGATCGTTCATATATCAAAGCACAAGAAAACCGCACCTATTTTATATAAACCTAAATCGTGCAAAGGTTGCAAAAATAATTTTCATGACAACCATAAAATTCGACTCTCATCGAATATTGTCCATTCCAGCCGTTGGATGAATACGTAAACCGAGCAGTAATATGAGGAAAAAGCACTGTTTGACAACGAATCCCTGTCGCTGTTTCCTTGAATTCCTGTAGATGTGAAAAATATATCGTATTACAGCTTCATCGTAATATATTTTTAAATCAGTGATCAGAATTGCATATAGGAGATTTTGATCAAATATTCCCACATTGTCATTAATAGTGATTTTGATCAATATTCCCACATTCGATCATGATATTTTCGCTGCGCCATCCTCAAATTTCTAGAGATCTGTTTAATAGTGATTTTAATTTGGGCTAATGCATTTTATGAAACCTGGATATCTTTCAAATGCCCGTGACACAAAATTTAACCCAAAATGTTCATGTTTGCTTTGTAAAGCAGTAAGTATCTACCTAATATGAAGGAGTTTTATGTTTGGCCTTCTCAAATTTGTAACAAATAGTGAACATTGTTTATATTCGTTCTCTTAAATCAACTCCAATAGTAAAAATATCTATAGTTCATGGTTTTTTATTATTATCAACCAATAGCAAAGCTTGTTATAGGTACGTACCGACCCCTTTAAATGGATTTGAAAAAAACAAAGCAATGTTTCATGGAGTTTTACTGAGTCTCTTCTTACTCAAAATATTCCACTTCGTTTCATATAAAAATATCACCGTTGTGACATCACATCACATGTTATGATTTATGGGGAGCATGAACTTCTTGATGCATACGTATCCTTGCATGCGTATTATTTTTAATAATTTACAATTAGAATAATACCTTTACTGTTCCATTTTGTAAATATTTCTGAAATTTTTCCCCATTTTCACTGGAAGAAACGATGTAGCTTTTAATAAACTGATTATGACGATTGCGTCCTTGGGTACTGATTCCTGTTACCAAAGTAAATCTTTGAAAATCAACTTGAAGCCATTGGTCAAGATTATTGTACTTGGATGACCATGCACCAGTTCTTTCATTTCGCGGTGTGAAATGTAATCTTCCATTAGCTGCCCGATGATTTGTATCAAATTCGCTTGATGCCGTGACTTGGTCATCTTTAATATCACCACTTTCCATTCCGATAGCCATTTTGCACGACGCTATCAATATAAATAAATGTTGCATTTGTTGGTTATTTTAAATTGAATTTTTTTTTACACTTCATAGTTAATGACGTCTTTATTACCCAGGGAGCTGACGTTCCCATAAAACATGACTTTCCGACACGTCCGAAACAAAATCATTCTTTACATCAATGATTCGAAACTGATGAATGCATGGGAATATTTATGGAAAAGCAATTTTATGCAACATCAAATGAAAATGAAATTAATTGTCAAATGTCAAAATGAAATTAATTACATAATTATTGCATTTCGGAGACATTGGATACTTTATGGTCCACTAAGAATTTATCATGGTACACCACCACCCCCGGAAAAGTGTGCGGCCCTAATGACACAGCGAAAACAATTATATTATTCGACCATATTTCTAATTAACAGGTCTTGCCTCACCTGTTGAAGTAACTACATACAATTGACCTTATGCATGTTAGCCTGTATGCAACTGTTCTTAGACCAATTCGAATATTGAAGAATTTAATATTATCAATAATTATTACAAAACAGACCTGAACTTCTGCTGTTTTCTTCCTTTTTCTTTATCTATAGAAAATTCATTACAAGCTGTAGTAATCAAGCGGAGAATTTCTAACCTTCAGAATTTCTCAAGGAGAAATCCGTTGTAGCTGATCACGATAAAATCTTATATACCCCAAAAATTCGTTTCTTCTTGATTCCTAAATTTAGTTCATCCTTTTGGAGTAAAAAGCGCATTATTTCAATAAGATAACAAAAATCAACAAGTAAACTAAATTATAACTAAATGCGCCGTTTTATGCTAATTTTCAAAATATAACTAGAAATCCATGCATTCAATAACCCCTCGCCATTTCAAACACAGCAAACAAAACAGGAACACCAAGCAAAGTTGTGCTTATTTAAACAAGGACACCAAGCAACATTAAGAACACTAAGCAACATTGTAGTTTTTATCGTAAAAAGCATCATGTAAATACATTAAATTTGAATGATTACTTTTGTCAGACTGAAAAACACTTCAGTTATTATCTGAATTGCAAATATAGTTTTAGATTCAAGCAATAAATATTTTTATATAAAATTGGTAACAACATGACTATTTGGGGTGTGAATACTTCATATACTGACAGTATAACATGCAGGTAATTTGGTTCTAGAAACCAGAAATAAAATTATATGAGCAAGTATTTTTTTACTAATTTTGGGCAATAACATGCTTAAAACCAGTAATTACATATATTGTAGAAACAAGAATTAAATTATATGAACAAGCATGTTTTTACTAATTTTAGGCAATAACGTGATTGAAACTAGTAATTATATTCTAGAAAGAAGAAATGGATTTACGTGTACCAGTATATTTTTACTAAATTATAGTAATAATATGCTTAAAACTAGTAAACTAGTAAGACAAGTATATTTGTACTAAATTGCAGTAATAATATACTTGAAACAAGTAATTATGTTCCAGAAACAATACTTCATATTTTTAGTAATAAGTATTTTTCAGCTAAAATTCAACAGAAACATGCTTAGAACTAGCAATTATGTTTCAGAAACAATTTCTAGTTTCAATAAAAAAAATTCTTGCTAAGAATTCTGAACTAGTACGAAGTTTCTCACTATACGGAAAAGTGTAACATTTTACTCGTTTCAAGTAAAAAACCCACTTGAAATAAGTAATTAATTCCTTAAAACAATAATGAAAATTTGGTAGTATTCTTAGAACTCGTAGTTATGTTCGAGAAACAAGAACTGGATATTTCTTATTTCAAGCACTAAATTTCTTGCTAAGAATCTTTTCAATTCTTGGAATGTAAAAACTTTCTCACTATACGGACAAGTAAAATTTTGCTCGTTTTGAGTAATAAACAACTTAAAATTAGTAATATTTAATTACTTAAAATAAGAATGTCAATTTTGCTGTGCAATGACCGGCGAGTAACCGTTTATATTTTATGTCGGAAGAAATATGCGGGAAATGTTTAGGGAAACCTGCAAATGATATAGACTCGATCGTACAGGCCATTACCTCTACTACAACTGGTTCCTACTATACATATATTAAACAGACGTGCAGACATTAAACGTTGAATTTGAAGTGCTTCGCCATGACAAGTGACTGCGTTTTTACTTTTAGAGTATTACTTCTTTAGATTTTAAATATCCTGAAAAATTAAGGAAATAATTTCCGTTCTTTTCTAACATACCGCTTCAACGTCATACATCAAAATCCAATCTCCTTTCGATTCTCTACTGATATTGGATACGTTGGTCAGTTGACAATTTTCAACAGCTTTTGTTGTTCTGTAATTGAATCCGACACACTGAGCTTCGTTTTGGCAGTGAGTGTTACATTCTAATACGACAACCGGAGTGGTGATGTGGTATCTTGATATTATCTCATGTGGGAACAGTGATGGACCACCTAAGATTCAAAATTTTAACACTGAATAAAAAATTTAACCAATTCTTTCCCGGAATTATGAGCATGCAGTCTAATAAAACACTAACCCGTCGCGACGATGTAATTTTTCTGTCCACATTGGTTTCCATCAATGGTTGCAATAATCGCAAGCAAAAGTAGAGACACGGTAACAATTTTGAGCATGATTCACTTTGACAAATTTAAAGCTATCACGGATCTGTGAAATAATAGCAAGTTTTGCCAGTTTATATGAAAATGCTAATACGAAAAACACCTGCATTTGTCGCTTTTGACAATAAAACTAAATGAGCTTAGGCATAATATATTAAGGCTCAATTTTCCCTAAACCACTTTCTATTTTAGTTTATATGAAGTCACCCATGCACATATGACAAATCGATCACAATGTAAAACACTTAACATTACCAGAAATTGCTGTCGCTTGTGCGCTAGCTAGTCTGCCGTTTAAAAGGCGCCGTTTAATTCATAGGCGGCCTCCTATAAAATAAATTGTGTCAAAATATAAAACGTCGCAAAGTCAGAGCCACAGATGGATAGAAAAGCTGTTTAGAGACGATTTGGTTTAACGGAGTCTTTTACTTTGGGTATTTCTGCAGTCTGCCAAATTGAAAAATATGTTACTCAAAATTTTGGCCATGTTCTCTCAACGAACTTATAAAATCGCTCACATTCATATAACGTGTAACATACCAAGAAATTTTGTTCAAGATGTTGTTTTTCCTATTCCTGATATATATTTTCCTTAATGGGCCAGTTTTTTTCCGCAGTCACTTTAAAAATATTATTATGTAAGGGAAGCATCACAACCGGTGAAATGGAGCTGAGTGATTGGCTGAGAAGAATTTTCAGCGGTCCATTACTTTCCCGAAATTCTAAATGAAAAAGACACAAATGAATGCTCCAGAGAAAAGTTAATTGCTTTTTAAATTAATAAGACTTGTCCAAACAGTTTAGGTAGAGTAAATAATTCAATATTTTGTTTTTGTTTTTGTCATGGAAATGCGTGACAGGCTAGTGATACGAATTCATGCATTTCTTGTTTGTTTCAAGCGCGAATACATGCCTTATGCCATATGATAAACTTTTTATTACCCTCGCTGGCTCGATCTTTTCGCACAGACCTCGCTCTTCAAGCTCGGTATGTTCAAAAAGACCTCGGTCCGATACTTCTCGATAAACTCCTCGCGCTCGGTTAATAAGAAGTTATTATCAGTCTAACTGTTTATTATAAGGCAGTTCAACCATACGAAGCGTATATACACATTTGAAAACAGGAACGGAACGTAGAAACATCCAAAGCTAAGTAATCTGATAAAGGAAATGTTGCGAAATGGCTGTTCTATTGATCAAGTGGTCGGAAAACAGTGGGCACCATCCAGAGTAACGGCAATTTTAGGTGTTGTACTTTTGCTATATAGTAAAAGTTAAAGGTAAAGGATGGTTGAAAGTTATATGAAAGTTAGTATACATGCAAATCACCATGTCGCAAATTTCTGGTAATGGGTAAGCGTCAAAAATTGATAAAATATTTCTTCTTGCATTCAAACGGCGTCTTGTATTCAAAAATCCAATTTAAGTTTTTTTTCCTATAAACATAAATCGAGATCGAATAGAGGTAGTATAGAATTTGCTGTCCTGACTCATTTTTTAATTTCTTCCGATTCGGTCAGTCATTTATTCCACTAACTTTCAATTTCCCCTAATAACTTTGAATTCCACCAGGAAAATGAGTAGCACTTTTTCATCAAAAGTATCAAAATATTCGCTGAAGCAAGTTTCATTTAAATTTCGTCCTACATGGCAACAAGTTATAGAAAGCAATTTAGCCCTAATTAGAACTGTTTCTTTTTCATAATTATTTGGTAAGTGAAACCGTTTAATTAATGGCACGAGCTAACAAATCACGACTAACGTGATATTTAAGTGACATGTGGATGTGTATTCAGATAATTGCACTGATGAAGGCCCGGGTTAACGGACCGAGAGCTTTGCAGTATTAAATACTAACGTGGTGTACAAGCCAAATCACTTATCGACTGTCACCATGCAAACATACAAGAATATTATATATGTTATAGTAACATTTTGTTTTTAGACACGTATATATGGCTTCAAACTTCGCAGGCACTGGAATATTTTTTATATTAATTTAAGCATTTTAGAATATTAATTACGATTTTATGGCACTTCACTCGATGTAGGTAATTTCGAACAATTCAATCTTAAATATCATGGTTGCAGATGTTGAATTTTTATATCAAAAGTTTTGGAATTTTGCAAATCAGTTTTCTTTTGTTTAGGTTGCACGAACAAGATAAAATTTTTCAATAACAAAATATACTACAAAGATTTTTAAAATATCTTACACTTTTGATATAATCATAATCCATAAGCATGATGAAGGCACTTTATAACACCTGCCTTTATATTAACAAGATGTGGTAAGTTAACACTCGTAATTAACCATTTCCTAATGGAGCAGGGTACTGGGTCTAATGTCAAACCGCAAAGTATCTATGGACTGTTTGAAGGGACAATTGATTACAAATTGTCCGGCCGTCCCACAGTCCATAGATGCTCTGAGGTTCACGATTAGACCTAGTACCCTGCTTGATTGGGAAATGGTCAATTGGGCCAATACATGTGGGGCGGATTTATTTAAACACCACAAAATTTTAATGCACAAAAAATTAGATTGCAAACTATTTTTAATCAACAAATATGCTTGCAAAATGAAAACATGAGCACGTCCGATCCAAAACGTTGAAGATTGGTGGCAATGGGTTATTGCTCTCCAGGTGCCACCATGATATGGTCCAGCACGAAATATGCTTTTCAAATTATCGTACTCCACGGACACCGGAGAAGGGAGGAGGGGAGGTATCGTAATAGAGATCCTGTTATATACCCCTCTCACTAGCACCCTTAACGAAATTCTTAAGATTTAAGAACATTTCTGCACACTTTAGCATCAAATGTGGTGTGACAACTGCCTAAATAGACAAAACACTTCTCGACATTTCGACCCGAGGGCCTTCGTCAGGATGCTAAGTGTTTGAAGAAGTTGCCAGGCTGCTCCTTGGTTATATTGCTGCACACTACATACAATAACAAGTGTACTGAAGATGTATAATCGTTTATATATTAAAAGCACAAGAAAACCGTGCAGACCTTATTGATATTAAACTTAAATCGTGCGAAAGGTTTTGCAAAACTTAATTTTCATGGCAACCATAAAATTCGAGTCTCGTTGAGATATGTTTATTCCAAGCCGTTGGATGAATGCGAATGAACCGAGCAGAAATATGAGGAAAAAGCACGTGATGAACGACGGAATCCCTGTCGCTGTTTCCTTGGAATTCCTGTAGATGAAAAATATATTTGACGCTATGTCGTATAACAGCTTTTATCGTAATATATTCTTAATTCAAGATTCAGAATTGCACGTAGTAGCCTATATTTTGCTGGAATATGCGAACAAAACTTATAACCGTGGCCCCACCCTCTTTTACAGAGGCTTTTGTGTATGTTTCAAAATGAGTAGCGAGGAAAAAGGCAAGAGTCACGCAGGTGCGGTTTGGAAAATAAAATTTGAAAAACTTCAGTGCCAATTTACAATATAAATTACAAATTACAATTACAATATTGCGTCAAATTACAATATTAGTATTGTGCAGTTTTATGTAGTTTGGTCGCCATATTAAGTTTCCGCTATCAAATTAGATCTGAGTTCATTAATCTTAAGGTTATTCCTTTTCCTAAGGATTTTTAATTATTCTAATTGATAATGTTTTTATGTTTGCTTTGTAAAGAAAATTTTAAATAACTCAAAATAAAATAGACACAATTTTTCGCGTAAATGTTCCCCGACATAGTTAATGAGTTCTATTCGTTCTATTATACTTTTATGTAGTCTCTAAACTATGTATATTCTATGGGAAGCCCATAGCTTCTTAATGAATACGTATGCTTGCATGTGTATTAATTTCATAACTTTAAACGTTCAGAATACCTTGACTCCTCCATTTTGTGAATATTTCTGAAATTTTTTCCCATCTTCGCTGAAAGAAACGGTGTAGTTTTTAACAAACTGCGTTGATTTGGTCATCTTTAATATCACCACTTTCCATTCCGAGAGCCATTTTGCACGACGCTATCAATAGAAAGAAATGTTGCATTTCTTTGTAATTTTAAAATGAAATTGCTCTTTATACTTCACGATAGCTAATTAATCTGGGGCTGGTTCTTCAAAGCTAGATTAGCGTTAATCATGGGTTGAATTTTAATCAACTGTTTTTGTTTGCCGACAATTTAGTCATGCTAGCAAAAATTTTGGTGTTTATTGACGTGAAAACAATGAATTTCTAAGGGAATGGATAGTGATAATAACATAAAATTTGTTTGCCATGACTAAATTGTCAGCCTGGCTACGCCACTATCATCATTCTATTCTAAGTCTTGAATGATACTTGAGAAAGTCGGAATTAAAAGTCTGGGCTAAAGTCGGAATTATCATTCGGCATAATTTTATTACCTTTCTCGGGTTATGAAAAAATATGTAATTGTAGGATGAATTTGGTTCCAACAAGTGCTTTGATGTTTCGGTGATGACATTATGTAACATTTCGCAATTGTAATTTCCTGAATTTTCTGAGATGAATTCCTTCTTAAAGTTGATAGATCTACAACACGGTTCTTTGAGGCACTCCCCAGCACAGTCAACCCAATCATAGACGAATGCGGTTGAGTGAATTGTTGTATTTAGCCTGAAACCTAAAGTATGTAGCTAAATGTTAACAACCGGCCATACTACAGAGGTTGCTTACTTTTTTTACAAAACTATATAATACAAATTTTGTTGACGATAATATGTCCCAATCGACTTCAATTTTTATTTCTCACCGAGGTACAACCATTTGCAAGCTTCCTTCAACCGCGCACCTGAAATAAGGTTTTGAAAAGTTTGAATTAATGAGTTTTTCACCGGAAACACGTTTGTTTTGACACTAAAACGTTTTCTGGGATGGGGCAAAACAATTAGTTTCGCGATCAAAACTTTACACTTTTGCCGTATGGAGTTTAAATAAACAGATCTGAAGAATTGATTAACAATTGAATTCCCCTAAAACTCGCTATATATATAAAAGGAAAAAAATACGAAAATATCCGTGATTTTTCAGGTGCAATTATATATATTATTTTTTGTCAAGCAACTAATCTATTACAGCGAATTTTAGGAGAATTCAAATGTAAATCCATTTTTGAGCAATATGATGTCTATATCTACCATGTCTGTTTATCTTAAACTCGGCCTTAACAAAGCTACAAATTTTGGTTACAATTATAGGCAAAAGTGAAATGTTTTGATCGCGAAACTAATTGTTTTGGCCCTTTCCAGAAAACGTTTGTGTGTCAAAACAAATGTGTTTCCGGTGAAAAACTCTTTTAAACTTTAAACTTTAAAAATGAATTCAAACTTTTCAAAACCTTGTTTCGAGTGCGCGGTTAATGCATGGAAGCTTGCATATGGTTGTATTGGTTCAAACCAATTAGCCTTTATCACGATGACGTTTTGGGGTACTTTCAATTTTCTCAAATAGGTTTAAAATAATATTTATTATACCAACATGAAAATAATTTTTTTAGAATCAACAGACCATTTGAAAAATAAATTCAGCCTAAAATTAAAGACAGCCGCCGTAACGAGGTCTTGCGCTTGCGGTTTTGAAAAAAAGGTCCCCAAAAAATAACGGCATATTCGTCATCGTAAGAAAGGCTAATTCAGTGTGTCTATCGAGGCAAAAGTTAAACATTATGTCATTAACTTGCTGGAACAATGTTTAGATTTATGCGTGCATGGTGACAAAATTTAAAAGGTTTCGTCTTGAAGCCGTTGCTGCATGTATATAGCTCTGCTCAGCAACTCTCACCTTCAAAACTTGAATCGTAGCAAAAGTCTACGCTGACGATCGTGTCCAACGAAGCTATCACCAGAGCCAATATAGGAGCAAAGATGTTGATTGTATGACCAATGAACCTCATTGCTGTTTAAGTTCCCAAAACTAAAATATAGGCTATTATTATGAAAATTTAAATTATTAAAAAACGCATAAGGATGTGACGATGTATGGCTTTATTCAGCCTAAACGTAGAGTGCTGTCTAGAAATAACCTAACACTGCGGTTGCGGTTCGGCTCTGGTTCGGTTGTGGTCGACCGATAGAAACCGCAGACGATCGCAAGGGGAATTCCTTCGCAGTGGCTGTTCTTTCGGAACGAAATTTATGAACAGCTGAGAACGACAACACAATAACCAAATCGAAAAATCTTAAGAAATGTCTGTCAGACCGAGTTAGGCCGACGTTTAACCTCCGTCTCACCGCAGTTCGACCTCAGTCTGACCTTGACTCAACCGCCATCAGACCAACGTTTGACCTAGGTTAACCGGTTTTTGATAGGTTATTTCTGAACAGTACTGTAGCTCGCCGAATGATTCTGTTCTCCATGCTTATATTTTTAGTGCATTTTTTAGACCCCGGCATTCAATCAATAATAAACACGATGATTCATTCTGAATCACTGCTTTACCTTATGTATCGATATTGTCTTTTCTGACAGTACAAATATTAACTTGAATTTCAGTCTCAGAAAAACCTCGATTCCTCTTATACTCTTCGGTGCAGCTGTTAGCATGCACGCAAACTTAGTTTAATTTAATTCTTTGCTAAGCAATATTAAACGTTGTTCATCCGCTTAAAACACTTACTGACGTCTGTAACAATGACATTCATGTTTGATAGCGACGTCTTTTCCTGAAGTGTCAATTGCAAAAACATATAAAGCATGCAGTAATAATAAAATGAGCTTCATTAAATAATAACGAGATGGGGGGCCCACAAAAGTAATAGAACATGCCGTACCTGCTGCGATTACAGCGGATTATTTTGCACGATTCTTCATAAGTCGACATTTAATTGTGATCTTCAATAGGAAACACAGGCCAAGGATACTTTGTTAAAACTAAAAAAAAAAGGTTTACCAACGGATAGAGAACTTTTCGTGCCATAACTTTTCTCGAATCTAAAAACCTTTTAAACAAATTCAGCAACATCTGGGTCCTACTGTTAAAAATTAGGTTAGCGCTAATCCTGGATTAAGTTAACCGTCTTTTGAACAACCGGCGCCTAAACGTTTAAAAGCCGAGAATTTCATCGAATTAATAAACGCTCTTTCATGCAGAAGCAATTCGACTTAACCCAATTCAAAGACTTAACCCATAATATTATCTCAATACTTAGGTATTAAACTTGGTGAGAAAAATATTTATAAATACTCAAAAAAACATGTCTTGCACAAAAGATTCAAAGCTTGCGCATGGCATAGACGAATCATAATAACCTTGTGTATACTTTTAGCCCTAAAATGGCCATTTTACAGCTGTCAGATGTGTATGATGAGCTGTCAAAAGATTGCAGAATGCGTAAACAGAAAAAATTGCACTTTTTGAAGTCATTCAATACTTTTCTCTTTTACAGCAAATACACCTGACAAACAATTAACATGCATCGTTTGATGGCAAAAATCAGCGCAAAAGACGCTGATTACTTCGTGAATTATCAAATCGTTGCACGGTTGCAGCCTGGACTCCTTTCAACAAACACAAGCACGCACTCACCGACCGCAGGATAAACCTCGAAGCTAGAATCTCCCTTTTAGAGTGAGTCACTAGTCCTTCGGATGCGTGGCAGATGAAAGCAAAGATGTAAAACTCAAAACCGGCTGGAAATCGTTTAATGATTATTTTTGAGGAAAATGATCAGATGTGGTAACATGAGGTAGGGAGAAGATAACCCCGAAGGCAAAAACCCGTTCACTCTGAAAATTAGCAACAAAAAGCTCTACGAAATCACGAAAACAACAGCCATAAAATCCTTCATTGACAAGCAGTTTCTTAAATATATTGCCCACTTGACACCATTGAAAAACAACAGTTGGCAAAAGCAGATGCTATTTATGGAGAACGAAGTGCCGAATGCAAGAGATAGTTGGCCGAAAATAAGTGAAATGATGGGAAGAATCGATAGAACGAAATTTGGAAAAGTGATCGACGACCGGTTTGATACTTGGAAGCTATAAGAACGCGCATTAGAGCAACCTCTCAGCGTAAAATATGATGATGATGGTGATCGATCGGCGCCGGCCCAAAAGTAGTTACACAAGCACATGAAATTTATATAAATCCATTTGAATGTTCAACATTATATCCATACAATATATCATACTAAAATATTCTGTATAATTACTGTATATGCATGTATATACTTTTGTATTGCATGAAGATTTGGGTTAATCAAGGATCGAAAGCTTTGAGATTATAAATCATGCAGTGAATTATATTGTGGAATACATTATATTTAAACAACAATATGTCTATAATACATCAAAACGCCATTTCAATCGGATTTATCAACATGCATAAAAATAATATATTATATCTTGTGTTTACTTGAGACATCGTTAAATTTTTCTTAAAAACAACATTAACATATGTACGAGATCCAAAGTTGTAAATCTGCATCCTTGGAAAAGTGCTGAAATCGGGTACAAAATTAATGTAGATATGTCAAAAATTAGGTGATATCAATTCTTATGAATGCAAAAATGTAATAGGAAATTGTAAGTCATGATGGCGAATTCGATAAATCAAAGCTCATTTCACTAAAAATTATTTATTTCTTCAAGACAGTAATAAAAACTGAACTCTTGATTTTAATCCAAGATAGATATAAATCGGGAGGCCGTAACTTTGAAAATAGTTGGCCTATAGCGTAAAAAAAATAAATTACACACAAAATAGGGAGCGCGGACCAGGGTTGGGCTTTAGCTCCACCAATAATTTTTCCGTAATTAGTCTTCAATTTCGAATATTTTCAAGTTCGCTCAAATTTACAAACAATACTTTTAGCAATTGGTATCTCTGCTTACAAGTATAATATGCAGTGTATCTTATGTATCTTGAATATTATCGTAATTTTTACTTCTTCAACGTATATTTAAATAACCAAACAAATGAGCATTCAAAATCCGCCATGTTTACAAATGGATTGAAATTATGTATGGTTCAGTACATATGTAAATCAAAGAAAACATAGAGACAAAAAGTATCTAACTGAATTGAGAGGCATTTGCGGCCATTTCAGAGGCCTCTCCTAGCAGGACCGCGGCTCCCAGCCCCAGCAATATGAAAAACGCTCCGTGGTCTCTGCAAAACATATCTTCAAAACAAAACAAAACAAAACGATTGAGACCTAGGTATTTTCTTTACTAAAGGCTGTTCATGACCTGAAATGCAGGCAGGCGGTGAGGCGTGTGGGCACATGCGGTTCAGTTTTTTAGTGCATTATTCAGATCAGTGTCGGTTGTATCATAACAAGAGCTATAAAAGAAAATAATGGCGACCAAAAATCACTGTACGAAATTGATCAATTTAATTTTGCTGGGGAACACATTAACGCGTCTTTTTGAGCTTTTAAAATGCGATGTGAATTAAGCAAGAGTCTTTACGAACCGTCCTGGACGTGGACATTTGCCGATGCCTGTCGAGAATAACGAGTCTCGTACTCGTAGTCGCTGATAAATCTCCCTAATGCATGTCTCTTGATGGCTCTGCAAAAAAGAGCGTGAGCCAGGCGTGATAGAGAAGGAACACAATTAACTTATGCAAGTCATGGCGTGCTAAACCGTTTTTCGTATAGCGTGACACTCGTTGTAAGATTGCAGCATACTGGAAAGCAACAACTTACAACACGTTGACTGCTAGCCTACCAGCAAACAATCAAAAACATGCGGGCTCCTAAGACTGCGTTATGAATACTTAATTAATTATAACAATAACAACGCACATGATAGCTCTCGAAGTTAATTAACTATCTTTGTTCCATAAAATCACTCTATGATACAACATTTAACTTTCAAAATTAAAAATATCAAAACCTGAAGAGGTAAATCACATAATTTTTATAATAGAGATCCCTTTAAAACCTTACGCCCTTTAACGAAACAAAAGTTATTAAAACATCGCCTTTACATATATGCATATATGTGTGCAAAATAAGATATATAAATTACTAAAAAATAAATAAATTTTTTTTTTAAGTTACTAATGCTACGAAAAACAGATCAGGACATCAATAACAATAATCTTGAAAAACGTATATATGAAAACGTTTGCTGTAATTAGTATGCATAACAACCATAAAATTCAACTCTCATTGAGATATGTTTATACCAAGCCGTTGGATGAATGCGAATAAACCGAGCAGAAATATGAGGAATCACCATGTGATGGACAATGGAATATCCGTCTGTGTTACCTTGGAATTCCTGTAGATATTGGGAGAATATTTGCCGCAGTTAGAATGTCGTATTAGATTGGATTTTATTCAGATTTGGGAGAATTTTATTTAAATGGGAATAACCGATATCATTGCAAGTAAAAAATCTGTACAATTAGGGTCATTTTTTGGGAAGATTTGGGAAAGGAGTACATGTGCGTGAGTATATGAGTATATATATATATATATATATATATATATATATATATATATATATATATATATATATATATATATATGATGATTTCTGCCTATGATATGAAACATACAGAATCCACGTTTTCACTAAATCTTAAGTGGTCTTATAGCGATGATCGGCCTTCAAGAATGTAAACTTTTAATCGCAATAATAGATTTGTGATAGGATTTTCATTAACGCCTCGTCTGCCTTTGTCTGTTAATTCAAACTTTCATGTTTATAAAGATTGGTTACTAAAATAAAGTTATTCAGCTTAAAATCTTCGTTTATGAATAGTGTAATCTTGAGGTACTCATTTTTGGCGCGCAATCGTAAGTTGAAATTCACCAATTTTCCTGATATTTTCGATAATCACATCGCTTTATTTGAATTAATTTTTATAAAACAGAAAACATGGTTGCTTAAAAATAACTAATTTCTTTTGTGTGAAAGTCTCTCGCTACACAATACCATGCAGGTTTTATCACCAGTGTTGCAACTCTTGCCACATTGGTAATTGATAAACTCCACACTTTTGCACAACAATTTTTGCTCCAGAAAATATTAATAAAAAATTAGTAATAGGTATAAGTTTTGGAAAACACGTACCTTAACTGCTCCATTTTCTAAAAATTGTTGAAATTTCTTTCCATCTAGATCTTGGCTAGAGACGGTGTAGCATTTAACAAAGAATTTTTTTCCATTCCATCCTTGGGTACTGATTCCTGTGACCAGAGTAGATCTTTGGAAATCAACCTGAAGCCACTGATGAAGATCTTGTTTCCGCGATAACCACGCCCCCCTTCTTCCATCTCGTGGTGTAAAATTCAATCTTCCATTAGCCGCCCTATGATTTATATCACGTTCGCTTGATGCTGTGATTTGTTCATCACTAATATTACCATGCATTTTCCATCCCGAGAGCCATCTTGCACGCTGTGTCAATTAATAAATCGTTGTATTCGTTAGTGATTTCAAATTTTTGACCTCATGGTTAGTATGTAAATTTAATATTCGACCAGAATGATGGCTCTCATACTACAACAAAAATTGATAAATTTCAAATGGTCTACTTTTGAATCATTCTGTATATCACCCCCGCTGCGGGAGTTATATCATCCTGAATATCATATTGCGCTGCACTGGTTATAACAGGGTCTAATTCTAACTCGATCTGAAGATGTTTTGAATTTGTTGGGTTGGGAGTCTCTAGACGTGAGACGTAATAATATTAGATTAATTTACATAAATTATATAAAATAGTCATGCAATGATTAAATACTGCTCCAAATTTAAAATATTTATTTCGACGATGCAATGAGGACAATTACCCCTATGATCTTCGAAATCGTGAAACGGATTTAAAATTAGCAAAACCTAAGAAAGAATTTCTGAAGAGAACTTTCAAATACAATGGAGCTTTTCATTGGAATAATTTACCTTTCAAAGCAAAAACTACCGATTTCATTCAATCACTTAAACGGATAATAAAATCTATTTTGAAGTGATGCTGACCTGTCCTCATTCTCATATCGATGTAACGATTTTTGTCTATTAGCTATTTAATTTGTTGTATAATTTGTTTCTTATCCCTGTGCAGTATGTTCTATGTAATCTATGTTTGTATATTTTTAATGTAAATGAAAATCAGGAATCCTCATGAGGCTAGACAGTTCAAATAAAGTTATATTCCAAGACATTATTTTATAAAATTTATTGGCTTTTTTCTTGAAAAATATCTCGTATTTTCTCGAAACTCATGTTACCTTCATCCTTAACCTAGGCCTGCAATGAAACATTGCGATAAACGTTCTCGTGTACACACGATTTCATAACTGAATACGGTATAAATACAATCTGCGATATATTTAGCTCAAAGTCTCAAAACGAATTGAAAATTTGATCGCAAGAAGACTAGTACACATGATTTGATGTATTTAATTATTTGACTACTAATTCTAGCAAAAAAAATTTTTTTTCTCCCTATTTTCACCAAAGCTATCTTTATGATATATTTCACCAGTACTTACCTTTTGGATCTAAGCAATTTAAATTGAATTTCTGAAATTAAAAAGAAATTAAAAATAAAATACAAGCCATTTTTTGCAAGGAAATTTTGCAAAATCTTTTCCATATTTAAACTATTTTTAGTGTGCTGAAAACCTTGAATTCGGCTTCGAAGATGGCGCTCGAGTTATTGTTTCAATCCACTTAGTGTTTAATGAAACAATAACTAATGCATAAGAATATTTTACCTTTTTTGGGTTATGAAAAAATACGTGATCGTAGGATGAATTTGATTCCAATAAGTTGTTGGATGCATCGGTGATGACATCATGCAACATTTCGCAGTTGTAATTTCCAGAATTTTCTGAGATGAATTCCTTCTTAAAATTGATTGATCTACAACACGGTTCTTTGAGGCACTCCCCAGCACAGTCAACCCAATCATAGACGAATGCGGTTGAGTGAATTGTTGTATTTAGTCTGAAACCTAAAGTATGTAGCAAAACATATTCGAGGAGTTTAATGCTTAGCTATTTTTGTTTCTAAAATAAATTCTTCCTTATCACAAAATCTTGGAGACGATAATGTATAAACTCACGGTAATACGGATTATAGAGTTGTCCTGATCAGCCTCATAACAGTCACCATGATGTTGGCTTATCACTTATAAGCGTGTCTATTAGTCAGAGAGCTAAAGCGCCCATAGGCACTAAAGTGCTAATGATGCCATTATAACTGGTCAGAAAAATCACCGGCAATGTGGTGAATATGCTATGCCAGTGTGATGAAAAAATCAACTGGTTCTCCTTTACAAAGACGGTTGCTTTATAGCTAATCATAAAATTTTGGCCATGCATTGGTCACTCTTACCTTCAAAACTTGAATCATAACAAAAGTTTACACTGGCGACCGTATTCTCCAAAGCAAATACGAGTGTTATTAGAGCAGTAAAGAATCTTAATGTATGATCAATGAGCCTCATTGCTGTTTTAGTTAATTTCCTTTAAAATAAAAATATAATCAATAAGAAAACTGAAGATAATGTAGAAATTGTGGTGTAGTCAATAATTATGACGATATTATGTTCCTATGTTATTCGGCCTAAAAGTATCTAAGTATTTTATCTAAAAATGATAATTTAGTTAGATAATGTAGTTAGATAATGTAGTTAGATAATGTAGTTAGATAATGTAGTTAACGTAGGCAGCCAACAAAAGTCTACGTTGGCGATCGTATCCGACAAAGCCATCACCAGGCACCAATGAGCCACAAATTTTAATTTCAAAATTACGAGACGGAAAATAGTGTAAAAATTAAAATAGTTCTTTAATTGTTAAAAGACGCATGAGGATGTCACAACGTATGGCTTTATTCATGCTAAACATAGCTCGCCGAATGATTTCGTTCTGTATGCTTATATTTTAGCGTGCAATTTTTTGAGACCCAGGCATTCAAACAATATTAAAACATGAGGATTCATTCTGAATCACTGTTTACCTTATATATCGATATTTTCGCTCCTTGAAGTACAAATATTAACTTGGATTTCTCAGAAAAACCTCGATTCCTCTTATACTCTTCCGTGCAACTGTCAGCATCCACGCAAACTCAGTTTAATTTAACTCTTTGCTAAGCAATATTAAACGTCGTTCATCCGCTTAAAACAGTTACTGACATCTGTAACAATGACATTCATATTAGACCTGTTTTATATAGCTACGCCTTTTTTTGTGAAGTGACAATTACAAAAACGTATAAAACAGTAATAAATAATAAAATGAGATGCTTCATTAAATACTAACGACATATAAAAAGTTATAAAACATGCCTTACATGTTGCGATTGCACGGGAGATTATTTTACACCATTCTTTAGGAGTCGACATTTAATTGTGGCTTTCGATAAAAAAACACACGTCTAGGATACTTTATTAAATCTAAGAAAAGATAGATAGAGAACTTTTCATGCTATAACTTTTCTCGAATTTCAGCAAAAATCTGGGTCCGGATGTTAAAAGTTAGGTTAGCGTTTACCCTGCGTTAAGTTAACCGTCTTTTTAACAACCGGCGCCTAAACGTTTAAAAGCCAAGAATTTCATCGGATTAATAAACGTTCTTTCATGCAGAAGCAATTCGAAGGACACCGCAGAAATTGGTAAAACTTAACCCAATTCTCAATACTTATAGGCTTCGAACCGTTGGTGAGAAAAATATTTATAAATACTCAACAAAATTTGTCTTTAACAAAAGATTTCAAGCTTGCACATGGCAAAAACGAATCATAAGAACCTTGTGTATACTTTAAGCCTCAAAATGCGCATTCAGAAAAAATTGCCCCTTTCAAATTAAGTCATTCAATAGTGCCAATATTTTTATTTTAAATAAGCTAGGGAATTTTTTTTGCTATTTGCTATCTATTCAGGATTGAGTAGAGCAGTAAGTTAAATTACAGCTTTTTGCAATATTATATTTACTAGTAAGAATGATCCTACTAATACGTAATAGTGATATAATTATATTTTGTAAAAAATTATTTTTAGTCTCTGAGAAACACAGACTTGTTCTGCATATGAAAAGTATTGCTGTTTATGGCTGAAATGCTAGATCTATAAAGTTTGTGGTCAGATAAATAATAATTATTTCAAATGAATTTGGTCTGCTTGGTCAACAATCAGAGTGGAATATATGTGAAAGAAACCAGTTCGAACCATATCAAATCTTCTCCTCGAATCATATCCACACATGCATGGCATTTTCAAAGGCCTACGAACTGTTGCCGTACAGATATCTGGTTTAGTCCCCAAGTAATTGCGGCTAAAATTGGAAAAGGAAGAGAATAGCCCAATTACAAAGATAGAGACAGACATTTTATATTGAAAAAAAATGTGGCCTGAGTTAAAATAGACCATCAGAAAGTGATTAGGAAGTGAGGAAATTTTGAAACGGAATTTTTGTTCACGCAAAATTTCTCAAATTGATAACTGGACCTCTTTCTGTGCCACCGTTTTTACTTCATAGCCCTGATCACTTTTCAAATAGTCCGTCACTTACCTAGTGTTAATAATATATAAATAAATAAGGAAATAAATAATATTTAATAATGCACCCACAAACACGTACTGTAACAGTTTATCAATGATGTACGATATGAATAATCAGGTACATGGAGTTATGCTCCAAAACAATGTAATTTTAAAAAAATAATTATAAATTATTTTTTACTTTTTATTAAGCGTGTGGTCGATTTAATTCGTTCACAGAAATGTTACAAGTTCTAGGATATGCTAAAATACGAAGTACATTTATTATTTCTAATACTCCGATCTAGTATAAATGATTGATCATGTGGAGGCTGAGTACGGCCACGGGTAATATAATAACTATGTGGCAGACGGGTTTACGTCGCGCTATGCATGTGGTTTGCATCACCGTATGCATGCTTGCTTTGGTGATAAAAAGCATGTACCTTGATAGAGAGGTTGGATGTTGAGGAAAATCCCAAATACCAGCTTAGCTGCAGTCAACGGCGCACAAAATAGACGGCGCGGTGTCGTGTTTGGGTAGGCGTACGGTCGTATTAAAGAATAAGGTAGTAAATTCGCTTTTCCACTTCAAGTATATAGTGGAGATGTGTGATGTAGGACGTGGACGCTACGAAAAACGATCAGTAACCCCTTCTCATTCTTAGCCTACAACAGAAATACGGTTTTTCGATCGTATAGGCTATAGCATAACTGACAATAACTGTGCGATTACGTTCGCGTCGTTTCACTGAAACCACGTTTACACTACGTGCTTTGACCTGGCCTGGACCAGGCCTAGGCCTAGATGTGAGCGTTGTTTAACCGAAATCAAAATCACCAGACCTGGGGCAAGATTTTGGTAATGTGAACAGGCTTTACATAGTCTTGACAAATTTTGAACTTAATAGTATGATTTGTATAGGATCCATATAGTATTACTACTTTTCGGCGTGTTTTGGGTCTTTTTCCAAGTATTTTGTCAATTACTTTGGCTATCCGAAATTATCAATAAGGACTGTGTGAACGTAGCAAATATTACCGGGACTATTTCTAGACCTGGTCCAGGTCAGGTCTAGGCCTAAAGTGTGAACGCGACTTTAGTCCTCGCGCAAAATTATCCGTATACCTTGCTTTCTTCCGAATGTACAATCGTCGATCTTGGCGCCGTACAATTGCAGGTATTTTCCAGAGCTTCATTGGTTGAGACAACAAAGTATATGCTTTCCCTTTGGACAATTAAAAATGTAAATTTATCAGTCAATATGAATACAGATTTACATAGTATTATAAATTTCTAGGTTTATCAGTAATAGACTGATTTCTTTTCCGGATATAGAATGTGAATGATATAGATGTGCAACCACCAAGGAAAAAATATAAAAGCTCTTTCAAACAGACATCGTTAGATCGCCGTTTGTATGACAAGAGGAATTTGAAACAATTGGACAAAAAGGTACTATTTAGCAATATATACATACTTCATAAAATTCTGTCAAAGGTTAACCGTATAGGAAGAAGCGCAGACCACATTCTTGCTGCATGGCAATTCAAATATATCATCCGTATTCTGTGAATAAAATGTACTAACATGTAGCCCTAGTTGTACTCAATTATACAATATGTAGACTGTAGTCATATAGGCGTACGAGGTCTACTTTTTAGAGGGGGCAGTTAACATTTTTCATATTGAGAAACTGAGAAATATAAATTCAAAAAATTTCATACTTACAAAATAACCGTGATCATTATAGTGAACATCATTAGCTAAAAAGATATGAGAATGGTAAAGTGGTTATAATATTGTAAACTAATGTATTAAATGTGATAATAACACTAAGTCTGAGAAAACAATTCAATCAATCTCTTTTAATCAACCTTTACATGCCATTTATGGACGTAATTCAAAATTATAAAATCATACCTACAACACTCTCCGGTAATGTCCCATCAACTGCTTCTACCACACCAATGAACCTTTCAACAACAATGCAGTGGTCACATGGATTAGACCGGTTATTTAACTCTAAAATAAAACACAATTACGGTGCAGTGCTTAAAAACTTAAAAATGCATTTCAATCAATGTCATGTGGCTATATACAGCATCTATAGCTATAAATTAACATACCACAGTCTATTATAATATTTATTACCTTCAAGTGTTCCTTGTAAATATACATTTAAAGACAAAAGATAATTAGAACGATTTATGTCACAGGAACATCTGTACACCCAGCAGAGAGTATCGCCGAAGTTGTGCAGAGAACGTTCTACTAAGACAAATCTGTCTTCCTAGATTATATGAAATAAAACTTTTGAATGAGATGTATACAGCTATAATTTCCTAATGAGATTGTTCTCTGCAAACTATAAACATGAAACTTTGAGCATATAGTTAATACCAGACAATTAAAGACTTAGACTATTAAAGTCTCACGATGACGAATATGCCGCCATTTTTGGGGTACTTTTCCTCAAAACATGAGACCTCATAACGGCCTCAGTCTTTAATTTTTAGGCTGGAGTTATTCTTCCAATGGTCTGTTGATTCTAAAAAAATTGCTTTTTATGTTGTTATAACTTTTAAAACCCGTTTGAAAAAATTGAAAGTACCCCAAAAACGTCATCGTGAGGAAAGGCTAATCGCATACTATAGCATATTTGTAATGTTTATTGTTTTATACATGCATAAAATCTATGATGGAAAATGTAATTTTCATGTGCAGGTGATTATGCTGTTAACAGTTATAGGAAAGGAGCGTGAAACTTCAGTGATGATGTGAAATAAAAGTAACCTTTAATAGCCCTTTAGAAACATCAAAATCCAGTAGGGCAAAAGCCATAAAAGTCAAGCCAACAGGAATTGCTGCATTTGCTCTGCATACTTCAGAAAAGTAAGAATCATTACTGGAAATTGCACCAACATATTGATTTCTGAATGTCGATGACTCTTCTTCAGTCTTTAAAAAAGAGTCAAATGTACAGTTATTATTTGCATTAAAACAATAATATTTTTTAATTTTTTAATATATTTTTAACATATCACTAGAAGGTTTGCTTCAATTAAGATCTCAGTTTAAGCCACATTACAGTACCTGTCATAATAGCCATTTATTAATTTGTTTCTAGGGATTAGTAAAATTGAGTAGACATTATATTATTTTGCAGTAAGTAACAACTTCCACATTGACCAGCATAATTATGCACCTACATAAATGAACATGCCCTTTCCCTAGAAAATCTGCAAAAACATAACTATTGTTATGTGACTAGACAATACCAGGGTCTCAATTGATAGGAGGCAAAAGAAAATATTCCAAGCTTAGAATTAAGATTGAATTACTGAACCCACTGCTGTAATTAATTGTAAGATGGTAATTTGAACAGCATAAAAATAAGCTCAGTTCCAGGCTGGGCATGTAGCAGCCACTATACTACCACTGCAAGCCACAGTACCAACTGTAGTAATTACCTACTAACACAGCCTGCTCTACATATATTTTTTGACAAACACCAGTATTTTACTTGTTAGTGGGGAGCTCTGGAGCTTAATGGGTTAATCTATATACTCTGCACATATTTTACCATATCTAGTTGACTTTCATCTTCACAAAAACTAATTGCTCCTGAATCTGGTAAGAATATAACAAAGTTAATACATTGCAAATCAATAAACTTAATTGATTGTGATAGAATAGTACAATATAAACTGTACTTTAATTCTTGACAAGCAAGACCAGAAAGTTTACTGTTAGCATGAAACTGAAAAAACATTATAAATAAAGGATAAAAGCTATGGTGTAATAATGTACAACATAGGACTAATTAAAATGTTTTAGATTTAATAGAATCCGACTGCCCATTTAAGCTATAGGCTTTAGTTCTTTAATGAAAAGCATTTCAAAAACCAGACAGTCAAACTTGTTTCTGCATTTTCGAAGAACCGGGAACCTCCCAAGCAAGTCATCCAAAATCTGTCCATGCGCTAAAGCTAGCTTAAATGGACAGTCGGATTCTATTAAATCCAATTTAATCTCTTAACTGATCTTTACATAGATTTACTGTAAATAACAAAAGTATACATGTTACTATATATTACAGAATATACTATTCAAAACATGAGTAAGGAGTGTTTTATCGCATGCAAAACATGACGCAAAGCAGAGTGTTTTATACGCGATAAAACACGACCTACGAATGTTTTAAATGATTTAAAAACAAATCCATTTACTTTATATTAACTGGCGAAAAAATTTTAAACATAAACCGTGTCATTTGTCAAAGTCGAGAAAATCAAAGCTAAAATTTAGGTAGATAAGCATGATCTTTTATCACATATTAAACCACTGACACGGCTTTTCTTTATGAAATATTAATGAGTTTTGAAATTTTAATTTAAAGTTTTTACATATTACAGTGTATATAGTTGGTACGCACCTTCTAAATTCTGGGGTACTTTGCGTCTACGAAATGAGCGTCTGCGACTACCACTTTTAGTTTTTGCATTTGGCAAATTAGAAAAATCATATTTGGGTCCTCCAACGTATTTAACTACATATTTTTGGGACGGTTCATCATTGTTTTCATCTGAATTATCCGCCATATTGGATTTTGTTTTTTAGCTTAGTAACCTGGCCGTGGTTAAACTTGTTGGTTTTTGAACAAATTTTGTCTGATAATATCTGTTGGTTTCTTAAAGTGAAGCCAAAGATGGCGGAAATTGAATGAGCTATTGGAGGACACCCCAGTCCTCCTACGCGGTCAAGTATTTTTTCACTGTTTTTGACCTAAATGATGGCTCGCAAACCTCGGATTTTTGTGGTTTTCTCGTATGAAACTCGTGTGTTTCGGATAATTTTCTCTCCAATTTATTGTTTTTATGAAAGATAGCTTTATATATATATATATATATATATATATATATATATATATATATATATATATATATATATATATATATATATATATATATATATATATATATATATACACCCGTTTGCAAAAACGTTGGCCGCAGATAGATAGATAGATAGATACTCGAAGTCTAATTAGAATTGCATATGATTACATTTGCATGGGATTTCAATCATATTACACAACATATTATGCAATTCTAATTAGATTTCGGGTATCTATCTATATATCTATCTGCGGCCAACGTTTTTGCAAACGTGTATATATATATATAAATATATATATATATATATATATATATATATATATATATATATATATATATATATATATATTATAATATATAATAAATAAAATGCAATTTTGTTGTTAATATGAAGAGTGCTCGATGATAACAAAGTAACAGAGCAGAAATATTTATTTATTGCTTAATAATATTTACAAATGGCTACTCAGAGTTTCACGCTAATGCGATTTTCAAGCGATTGGATACTACTCTCTAAGCTGTAACGGGTTTTTTTGGTTCGCGTTCTGGTTGCTGACGCGGTCTTCTTGCGTTTAAAATTCCACGCGCTGAATTTGTTTCTGTGACAGCATTTCGAGAAAAGCTCATTTCGTTTGTTCAGGAGATTTTCCGACTTTGATTTTATAATTTGAAGCTTTTCCTCTGTGCAGAGCTTGCAACGCTTTCCGCCCGGAGTATAGGCTTGTGCACGCTTAATTATTGACCATTTTATAGCAAATTCTTTGCAGGCATTCTTTAGTTTCCACACATATTTTGATAGTTCAGTTTCCGATGAATATTGGAGGTGCCTAAATGATTTAATGTGGTTTCCATATCTCTCTTTAAAGGTGTTTGATGTCATTCCTATGTATGTTTTTACTGTATTGCTATTCTGCGATGTTATTTCAGCTTTGTACACAATGCTTTTGACCAAACATTTTCCTTCGAGTGGGCATTCTTTTACAATTTTACAGTTGCATTGATCTAAAGCTTGCGGAGCGTTTGACAACAGTTTGTGGTTGTGGTTAGAGATTTGATGTTTTCCATACACGAATAACTGACCTTTACGTTGTTTCTATTGAATATCTTATGAAGAGGGTGTGGAGAGGGGAAGTGTTTATCAATAAGATTTAGGAAGATTCTGCCGACATTAGTTTTCATGGACTTGCTAAAAGGTGGATTGAGCCAAATAATGTTTCGTCGCCTGGTGGTATTGGCTTGATCTGAGGTACCGGTTTTATTAGGATTGGTTGTAGGTTGGTATGTAATTACTGCGGTTTAATGCTTCTCTATAAACGGGAGTGGTTGATTCAAATATATATATATGTATATATATATATATATATATATATATATATATATATATATATATATACATATACATATATATATACATATATATATATATATATATATATATATATATATATATATATTTATATATATATATATATATATACACCCATTTGCAAAAACGTTGGCCGCAGATAGATAGAAAGATAGATACTCGAAGTCTAATTAGAATTGCATAATATGATTACATTTGCATGGGATTTCAATCATATTACACAACATATGCAATTCTAATTAGATTTCGATAAAGATCGATCAATTTGATGATATTATATTTTGGACGTGGACTGGAATGATTTTTCAATTGTGGATTAAATAAAAAGCAAATTTAAATCTTCCCCCCTCATTTATTAAGCGCGACGCCGTATTGAATTTCTAAATTAGCGGCTAAGTCACGCATGCTTGCTGGCCATATTGGCCTGCATTTTTGATTATGCTGAGATCGTGACGTAAAGATTAAGAGAAGCGTCGACAAAACTGTGCCCGATAATTCATTTTTGACAAGGATCTATAGGAACTCTGGAAACTGCACATCATAGTTGAACAGCTCAACATCTCAAATATGTTCAATGACCTTATGCCGCAAATAAAGACGTGTGGCAAACCTGATTTTTCTTTGGGAATTTTCCTCTCTTTGCCACTCTCCTGGTGTGTAACACTGCAACCTGCGCTTAAAAGATTAGACACCGACGACCGGTGGTTTGATAACAACGGTGGTGGCGCTTGCTGGGAATGTCCCGCTGGCAAAATAAGAGCCTGGAGGTGTTGCGGAACATGCCGTATACGGAAAACTGCGGAAGAGGAAGAAACGAGCGAAACTATTCTCGTGATCGACACCTGAGTTCACTACCGATTGCGTACAGGAAAGCACGTCCGAGAGAAAAGCAAGGGAGACAACAAAAACCAGGGAAACTAGACGCGTCAGTTGTTAAGTTCGTAACTTAGGCGAAGCAGTTGCTCATGTATTGCTGGCATGTCAAGAATAGGGAGTTTTAGCATCGCCTTTATGAGAACGAGATTCCTCATTCTCGGGCGTTGTTTGCTTACGCTATCAGGCAAAACTCGTATAGTCACCGGATTTTTGAGTACGAGTTTGTTGGCAAATTTCGTACTCTAAAGCCCAATGACTACGAGTTTTAGCGGCTGGCGTTTAAGCAAACAACGCGTGAGAATGACGAATCTCGTACTCGTAGTCACTGTTAAATCTCTCTAATGCACGTCTCTCGATGGCCCTGCAAGAAGGAGCGTGAGCCAGGCGTGATAGAAAAGGAACACAACGTATGCAAGCTCATGCATGAAACTGTTGTCAAACCGCTATGCCAAACTGTTGTTCGTATAGCGTTACATTCGCTGTGAGATTGCAGCATACGAGAAAACAGCAACAGCATGTTGACTGCTGGCATGTCTGCAAACAATGAAAAACACTTGAGCTCTTCACTCAAACCCGTCGATAAGACTGCGTTGTGAAAACCTATTATGACAATAACAACGCAAATGATCGCTCTCGAAGTTAACTATCTTTCTTGCATAAAATCATTCTATGTTACATGCATTTAACTTTCAAAATTAAAAATACCTAAACCTGAAGAGGTGAGACGCATATAACAGTTATCCCATTAAAATTTTACGCCCTTAACAAAACAAAAGCTATTCACAAACATGGCCTTAACATATATATGCATACATGTTTGCAAAATAAGACATATGAATTACTAACAAGTAAACAAGTTACTAATGCTACGAAAAACAGATCAGGACAGTAATAACATTAATCTTGAAAAACGTATATATGAAAACGTTGCTATAATTAATATACATAACAACCATAAAATTCAACTCTCATCGAGATATGGTTGTTCCAGGCCGTTGGATGAATGCGAATGAACCGAGCTGAAATACGAGGAATCACCATGTGATGGACAATGGAATTCGTGTCTGTGTTACCTTGGAATTCCTGTAGATATTCGGAAAATATTTGCCACAGTTAGAATGCCGTATTATCCATCGTAATTATCGCTACTCTGGTTTTAATATATGAAAGTAATCACCACACAAAGATTAACTTTCACGACCCAACGTTTCGACACTCCGGCTAGTGTCTTCGTCAGGGGTGATTTGATGTTGAAACTCGGTTCCTTATATAATCTCAAAATGACGTCATCTACCAATCAGATGTAAATATTCTTTTGGCAAATAGCTTCCGTCATCCCTATTTAGGGCACAAAGACTAGCATTAATATATGCCAGGCTTCCAAACAACGCCTTTGTCCATAACGATCATCAGTGGTAATGACTTTTGAATCGTTCCACGCAATGTTATAGTTATGGTATGGTTATGTTGCTCCAAGAAGAACAAATAAACCGAGCTTTTGATGCTGTTCGATTAAAGATGAGGTAAAGTCCGTTCTGCGCATATATTCCGCGCATCAACACATTCCATCAGTGGGGGAGCAACTTTTGGAATGTTAAGAGGAGATTTTTTAGAAAGTCGCGTATTTTTGCCCAAAATCGCTCAAAACTTAGCAACCAGGCCTTCGCTAAAATATGCTTCGCAGCTATTTTGAATTTACAAGTTTGGTAACGTTTTCGTGTCGAGAGACAGCTGTTTTACTAACTTTTGGAGAATTTCAAAAGGCGAAAAGCTTCTTGAAATAAAGAAGAACAACAGGTGAGTGTTCGTGCAATTTTTTTAGTATTTTGAATGATATAATTTTCCATGCGTACATTTTTATTCGTGCGAAGGAGTGACACACAGTCACACACTAAAGTATAAACATATTGAAATATACTGATTAAGTTTGATTTTAGTGATTTAGAATTAACCTTGTGATAGAATAAAATTCTCAAATGTCAACGTATTTATTCCTAGGTCTCCAACACATATTGGAAAATATGAACAATAGTTTCAGATACCAGTAAACTACTAAACTCGCATAGTGGATGGTTATGTCACTTATGTGTAGTAGCTCGAAGATACAATAATAAAAAAGACCCTAAATAATCTATTTGAAGAAACAACACAAGAAAGAAAACAACTGCCCTCTAAATAATCTATTTCAAAAACAACTGCCCTCTCTATTTTAACAATGAATTCCTTGTGTGGTGGGTACATAATATGGGACATGTAGGACAATTGGTGGGACAATCATGGGACATTCATTCCAAATTATGCAGCTGTTCATATAGTGTGATATATGTGTACATATAGCTGAACATTATAATGTGACTTTGTTGTTAAAATATCATATAAATAATTTCAATAAATAGTGTACTACACTCAGTCTACACTTATACTGTAATAATTAGGAGGAAGTCAAATACTTACAAGTGCTTTCAAATTATGATATTCATCTTTGTGAATACAGAGAAAATTTGATTGGAAACATTTGCATTGTTTTTTTATGGTTAAACACAAAGAAATGTGATGTAATACATAATTCTAGCACATTTCTTTCAAGTGAAAAAAACCTAACAAAGCCACCTTAACTACATTGGCAATTACCAAAGTTATTGTGCCACTAGTTATTGTTTTCAAAGCAACCCCTTATAAATATAATTGCCTAGGTATTTCCATTGTATCAATAATATTGTTAATACAGGTGCCACTTCATTTGGTATACTAATGCCTAAAGTAAATATACAACATATGGTTGATTTTAAAAATGCCAAAAAACGACCACGGACCTACCACCCAAATTTGAGCAAAATTGTATTTTTGCACACTACAATAACTGGGGCTTATCATAAAATATAAATTAGTTTGATCGGAAACAATTCTGCACTGAATTTTAATGGCTAAACTTAAGGTTCGCATAAAGTCCCTTTTTGACAAAAATGACCTAAATAAAAACCTATGGATTTTTTAGATGAAAATTGTTTATTCAGTAAATTAATTGCTATGGATTTTGTAATATGAACTAAGGAAGGTGTCTATATGGCTCAAAGTATCTCTATTCAAATTCTACTCAAGAAGTAGATAGCTATTCTGAGATGTCAGTTAAATATGTGCTGTGATAATTGGAAAATTACTTGATTTTGAAAATGTCAAAAAACGACCATGGACCTACCACCCAAATTTAAATCAAATTATACTTTTTGTAAACTACAATACCCAGGGTGTATTGCAAAATATGAATTAGTTTGATCGGAAACAGTTTTGGTGTAATTTACCAGTGTTGAACATAGGTTTTAGCAATAGACTAATGTTTTAAGTTCATGTCAAATCAAGCAAAACCTCAGCAATTATTTTAGGTACATCTAATGTTTGGATTTTAAAACTAATGCATGCTTTTACATAAAATACATCTATTGCAAAAGAAAATCACGTACAATACAGTATTTCCGTCTAATATTTAAGATATACGGTCAAAAGTGCTGATTGTAATACATTTTTCCGATAGCAATTCCAATATTGAATTGTTTGTAAAATAAGATGGTATATTAATAAGATCAGGCACTAAAAGTTCCACGAAACTGCAATTTTGGAACACTGATATGTCAAAGGATTACATTATATTTTATTCATTGTGATCACAGGCAGTTACCTAGCTAAAAAAATAGGCTCGCTGAGGCGCGCATGTATCTACTGCGTTCAAGGGTGATGGTGAACTGCATATTGTTTGAAGCAGGCAAGTCGAATTTGTAAGTTCATGATATTTGTTCACCACTTAAAATTGAGAGACTTGCCAAAAGAGAACTAGGCGACTCACAATTAAGACTGCACAAGCAATAGATAATACGGAACATGGTAATGAACTATTCACACAAATATATTAATGCTCACAAATGACTATTCAATACAACACGAAACAATATATAAATCGATTAGTCAATACAACTTTTTTTTTGAAAGGCGTTTAAAACATATATGGTATATATACATTATTTACATCTACTTAAATAAACATACCACAAATAAACAATAAAAGTTTATAATAAAGTGGAAATTTTTTCAGGAATTAAATAACAATATTTACAATTTAATATGTTTAATTTATTAGTGCTTTTAAGTTTTTACTTTTATTTATTTCATATAGTTTTATATTTAACCTTGATCATCAGGTTGCTCTTTGGGTTCGGTCCATTGGAATAGATGAAGAATGACCTAAAAGTTTAAATTATAATTTTATTATTACCTTCAAAGGTTAAACCAGCAGCTCTGATATCTAAGTAATAAGACGGATCATCAAATAACTGATGTGAAACAGCTCTGAAAAAACAATCACCCCCACCACCAACATCAAATGGTCTTAAATTATATAAATGTAATCTTTGTTCTAATAATGATACATTGGAAGTTATTGCAGTATCAGCTTCTCTGTTATGTTGAATAGGACAAGGGTTTGATTCAATATCACCACACACTAGAAGACTGACCCTGATATAATTGTTGCACATAAGCATAAGGTAACTGCTCATATCATGTTCTGAAACATTATATGACTTAATGGGACACCACAAGGAAGATTGTGCCTATGTGGTTTTATTCTGAATTTTATTTTAATATTTATGAAGGCTGACAAACATTGCAACTTTCCTTAAAGGAAACAAGATAAATTTACCATGCAGAAGCACGTTAGTTTTCACCCCAAGGGGCCTGATAAGTTTCCCCTGAAGAGGCCTGATTAGTTTCCCCTGCAGAGGAATGATAAGCTTCCTCCAAAGAGTCATTATTTTGAGTTGTGGCGATAGGCACATCTAAGTTTCAAGCCCACTGCACCGTTGCTTTCATATGCCTTGAACCTGGTCTGTCCTGATTGCTTTCAGTCAACAAATGGACTGACCTAACCACAAATAAATACAAGCAAAATATGTACAGTATGTACTTACCAAGTTTGTGTGCGATATAATTTGATATATTATATTAAGGGCGATCTTCGACTTCGTCCCGTCTCACCTACATTGTATATTTATAGGATATCGTACAAGGATAGTTGACTAAATAGTAAATGTCAAAAGGATAGTAAATTAATCAAATAATTAGGTAGAAAATACAGAAAACTTACCAAATAGTTCCTATGGTTTGTACTCTCAGTTCAAAATCAACGAAGGAATCGGTGAAGATATTTTAAAAAAGCATTTATATTTATATGCCAATATGCCATGTGTTTTCCTGTGTGTATACGATCGACGATGTATCGACTATCTTTCGTAAACTTTCGTCGCCATCTCTGCATTCTGATTGGCTCCGAAGGCAAAGCAATGGAATACTTGATGTAGCATTATTATTTTGGGTGTTAACTTAACAAAAAAACTTAACTTAACTTAACTTAACTTAACTTAACTTAACTTAACTTAACTTAACTTAACTTAACTTAACTTAACTTACACAGGCGATAGCATAGTATCTACTCGCGCATGCGCAGTAGATACAAAAACAGTAAAATGATCATCATACAATCCTAACTTCTATGAACTGCAATCATAGCGAACTCTTGTATAACATTCCACCGTCCTTAATTATTTGGCAAAAAGTGAATCCATTTTGTCTAGGAGTTTCATATCTTTAGATGATCACATGCTTTTCATTTTCTGTTAAATTGCATAACTTTCCGAGAGTTATGGTTGTGAAAACGGCACTGAAACACTCATACTATTTGAAATCCGGCCGCCATGTTTACATGGAATTGCTTCTATCAACTTCCAGCAATCTGATTGGTTTTGAGCGCTCAATACGCGAGTTTGTAAAAAATCTCCTCTTAATGATATGCGATATTAGCGCGTTGTATTACAAACGGCAGTTCGGCAGCACAATTATTTTATTTTATGTCGCAAGGCCGAGAGGCTCGAATTGCGAGTCACGACGATAACTTATCTTATCATAAGGCTGCTAGAAAAAAGCAATATTATGCTGAAAGGAATGCTCCAAGAATTTATTTGTTGAATGAGGTCCGAAATGGCGAGGGTATTTGTTGTCGCTACAGACGCTACCTTCTCGCTTGTCCTACAATTACAAATATATAACGTTTTAAATAACGGCCGGTTTATTTACAAGCTTCGCTTTGTATCTTCTTCAAAATATAACAACATTTTCTTCAAAATATAATATAAAATAAGCATATTCATCACAGATCACAGCCGGTCGAGCGAGAAGAAAATAAGAAAATTATAACGACGCATACGTCATGTAAAGATTATATAACCAACGTAAACAAACATTGTTATGCGCAGAATATATGCTCAGAACGGACTTTACATCATCTTTAAGTTTATATTGAATTGGGGTAAGACTATATTTAATACTTGTAGATTCTAGTCGTATTATACTAGTAATATCGCTGCTATTTCGGGATTTAACAAGATGTGGCCGTGTATGGGCGCGTTGACACGTCGCAGTTTGCACAGGATTGACAATATAATATAACTATAAAAGCATGAATTCCAAAAGGCAGAGTGTAAGACAAAGTGAATTTAAGTGAGTGTATCATGCGGTTTATTTACATTTTTTTACAATTGAGCTTCTGTACTTTTTAAAGTACGTTGTGCTTCTGAATTTCGCGATCGAACAACATTTAGGTTCGCAAGGCATCTAAATAAATATGAACTGTATTGTTTATGTTCAGAAGCTTTATATTGAAGACTGGCACGTGCGCGCCACGCCGGAGTTAACGCCAGAACAGGCGTCTTGTTTAGCTTAAAACCTTCGTTTATGAATAGTGTAATCTTGAGGCACTCGTTCAGTTTTTTTGCGCTCTCTTGTAAGTTGAAATTTAGTAACTTTCCTGATGTTTTCGCGAATAACATCGCTTTATTTGAATTTTATAAAACAGAAAAAAAGGTAGCTTCAAAATAACTAATTCCTTTTGTGTGAAAGTCTCTCGGTAAACAATACCATGCATGCAGGGTTTATCACCAATGTCGCAATTCCTGTCACACTGGTAATTAATAATAAACTGCATATTTTCGTGCAACAATTTTTTGCTTCATAAAATATTAGTATGATATTAGTAATAGGTATAAGTTTTGGAGAATACGCACCTTAACTGCTCCATTTTCTAAAAAATGTTGAAATTTCTTTCCATCTTGGCTGGAAGAGAGGGTGTAGCTTTTAACAAAGTGATATTTATTCCATCCTTGGGTACTGATCCCAGTTACCAGAGTAGATTTCTGAAAATTAACCTGAAGCCACTGATTAAGATCTAGATGCAATGATGACCATGCCCCTGTTCTTCCATTTCGCGGTGTAAAATTCAATCTTGCATTAGCTGCCCGATGATTTATATTCCAATTGCTGGAAGCTGTGATTTGCTTATCATTAATATTACCATTTTCCATCCCGAGAGCCATTTTGCACGCTGTGTCAATTAATAAATCGTTGTATTCATTAGTGATTTCAAATTTTTGACTGCATGGTTAATATGTTATGTAAAGTTAATATTCGACAAAAATGATGGCTCTCATACTACAACAAAAATGGATAAATTTCAAATGGTTTACTTTTGAATCATCCGATATATCACTACCGCTGGGAGAGTTACATAGATAACATGCAGGGTCTAATTTTGATACTCGATCTGATGATGTCTTGAATTTGTTAGGTTGGAAGTCTCGAGACGTGAGACCTAATAAATTAATTTACATGTATAAAATAATCAATGATTAAATACTGCTCAAAATTTAAAACATTTATTTCGACGATGCAATGAGGGCGATTCCTTCTATGATCTTCGAAATCGTGAAACGGATTTATTATTACCAAAACCTAAAAATGAATACGACTCTGAAAAGAACTTTCAAATTCAATGGAGCTTTCCATTGGAATAATCTACCTTTCGAAGCAAAAACTGCCGATTTCATTAAATCATTTAAACGGATAATAAATTCTATTTTGAGGTTAAGCTGACCTGTCCTCAATCTTATATCGATCTAACGGTTTTTGTCTATGGCTCTTTGTTATATTTATTTGTTTTTTATCCCTGTACAGTATGTTCTATATATGTAATACATTGTTTGTATATTTTTTAAGTAAATGCGCCTCTCATAAAAAAACAGGAATCCTGATGAGGCTAGCCAGTTCAAATAAAGTATTAATAATGTATGTATGTATAGATGTGTATGTATGTATGTGGTCGGTAAAATTTACGCCAAAAAATCCTATATGTTAATATATTTTATTCTCAGCAGATACAAACACTGCAAACTGAGCTGGTCGCGGACGTAGGACATGCATCACGTTCGTTCACCACTATGGATGAGTTTCAACATCACTCAGTAAATCTCAGTTTCTCATTTTCGCTGTGCGCAACGGAATATTTACATTAGTTTCATTCATATTCCAAGAAATTAGTTTGTAAAATTTCTTGGCTTTTTTCTCGAAAAATATCTCGTATTTTCTCGAAACTCATTTCGCCTTCATTCTTACACCAGGCCTCCAATGAAACATTGCGATACACGTTCTCGCCTACACATGATTTCATAACTGAATGTAGTTTAAATACAATCTACGATATAATTATTTAGCTCAAAGACTCAAAACGAAGGGAAAATTTGATCCCAAGAAGACTTGTACACATGATTTGATGTATTTAAAATTCTTTGACTACTAATTCTAGCGAAAAAAACCTGATATTTCCTCCCTATTTTCACCAAAGTTATCTTTATGATATATTTC
Organism: Dendronephthya gigantea; assembly: GCF_004324835.1. Taxonomy (NCBI): domain Eukaryota; kingdom Metazoa; phylum Cnidaria; class Anthozoa; order Malacalcyonacea; family Nephtheidae; genus Dendronephthya; species Dendronephthya gigantea. The sequence goes on from NW_021163115.1 coordinate 628,044, forward strand.
ACCAGTACTTACCTTTTGGATCTAGGCAACTTAAAATGAATTTCTGAAATTAAGAACAAATAAAAAATAAAATAGGAGCCAATTTTTGCAAGAATATTTTGCAAAATATTTTTGATTTTTAAACTATTTTTAGCGTGCCGAAAACCTTGAATTCGGCTTCGAAGATGGCGCTCGAGTTATTGTTTCAGTTCACTTAGTGTTTACTGAAACAATAACTAATGCATAAGAATATTTTACCTTTTTTTGGTTATGAATAAATACGTGATCGTAGGATGAGTTTGGTTCCAACAAGTTCTGTGATACATTGGTGATTACATTTTGCAACATTTCGCAATTGTATTTTCCTGAATTTTGTGAGATGAATTCTTTCTTAAAGTTGATCGATCTGCAACAGGGTTCTTTGAGGCACTCCCCAGCACAGTCAACCCAATCATAGACGAATGCAGTTGAGTGAATTGTTGTATTTAGCCTGAAACCTAAAGTTTGTAGCAAAACATATTCGAGGAGTTTAATACTTAGCTATTTTTGTTTCTGAAATAAATTCTTCCTTATAACAAAATGTTGGAGACGATAATGTATAAACACACGGTAATAAGGATTATAGAGTTGTCCTGATCAGCCTCACAACAGTCCCCATGATGTTGGTTGAACAGTTATAAACGTGTTTATTAGTCAGAGAGCTAAAGCGCCCATAGGCACTAAAGTGCTAATGATCGATGCCATTATAACTGGTCAGAAAAATCACCGGCAAATGTGGTGAATATGATATGCCAGTGTGATGACAAAATCAACTGGTTCTCCATTACAAAGGTGGTTGCTTTATAATCAAAAAATTTTGGCCATGCATTGATCATTCTTACCTTCAAAACTTGAATCGTAACAAAAGTTAACACTGGCGATTGTGTTCTCCAAAGCAAATACGAGTGTTATTAGAGCAGTAAAGAATCTTAATGTTTGACCAATGAGCCTCATTGCTGTTGTAGTTGATTTCCTTTAAAATAAAAATATAATCAATAAGCAAAATATCCGACTGAAGATAATGAAAAAATTGTGTTGTTATCAATAATTATGACGACATTATGTTCCTATGTTATTCGGCCTAAAAGTATCTAAGTAACTTATCTAAAAATGAAAATGTAGGTAGATAATGTAGGTAGATAATGTAGATAATGTATAGTTAGATAATGTAGTTAACGTAGCCAGCCAACAAAAGTCTACGTTGGCGATCGTATCCGACAAAGCCATCACCAGGCACCAATGAGCCACAAATTTTAATTTCAAAATTACGAGACTGAAAATAGTGTAAAAATTAAAATTGTTTTTTAATTGTTAAAAAACGCATGAGGATGTGACAACGTATGGCTTTATTCAGCCTAAACATAACTCGCCGAATGATTTCGTTTTTCATGCTTATATTTTTAGCGTGCATTTTTTTTAGACCACGCATTCAAACAATATTAAAACATGATGATTCATTCTGAATCACTGCTTACCTTATATATCGATATTGTCTGTCCTTGAAGTACAAATATTAACTTGAATTTCTCAGAAAAACCTCGATTCCTCTTATACTCTTCCGTGCAACTGTCAACATCCATGCAAACTCAGTTTAATTTAACTCTTTGCTAAGCAATATTAAACGTCGTTAATCCGCTTAAAACAGTTACTGACATCTGTAACAATGACATTCATATTAGACCTGTTTTATATAGCTACGTCTTTTTCTGAAGTGTCAGTTGCAAAAACGTGTAAAACAGTAATAAATAATAAAATGAGATGCTTCATTATAAATACTAACGACATATAAAAGTAATAAAACATGCCTTACATGTTGCGATTGCACGGGAGATTATTTTACACGATTCTTTAAGAGTTGACATTTAATTGTGACATTCCATAAAAAAACACACGTCTAGGATACTTTATTAAATCTAAGAAAATATAGATAGAGAACTTTTCGTGCTATAACTTTTCTCGAATTTCAGCAAAAATCTGGGTCCGGTTGTTAAAAGTTAGGTTAGCGCTAACCCTGCATTAAGTTAACCGTCTTTTGAAAAACTGGCCCCTAAACGTTTAAAGATGAGAATTTTATCGGATTCGTAGACGTTCTTTCATGCAGAAGCAATTTGAACGAAACTGCAGTAATTGGTAAGACTTAACCGAATTTTCAATACCTAGGCTTCGAACTTGGTGAGAAGAATATTTCAAATATTCTCAACAAAATTTATCTTGCACAAAAGATTTGAAGCTTGCACATGCATGGCAAAAACGAATCATAAGAACCTTGTGTATACTTTAATTAAGTCTCACAATGGCCAGTTCACAGCTGTCGAAAAGATAGTATATGAGGCTAGGAGCTGTCAAAATATTGGCGAATGGCTATTCTGAAAAAGTTGCCATTTTTAATTTAAGTCATTCAATAGTTTTCTTTTTTACAGCAAATATAGCGCACAAAAGATTAGCTGCACAAGCACATAAAATTTATATAAATACATTTGAATGTTCAACATTATCCATACAATATATCTTACTAATATATATTACTAATATATCTTACTAATATATATTGGGTTGATCAAGGATCGAAAGCTTTTTAAAGATTATAAATCATGCAGTGAATTATATTGTGGAATACATTATATTTAAACAACAATATGTCTATAATACATCAAAACGCCCTTTCAATCGCATTTATCAACATGAATAAAATATATTATACACTTATGTTTATTTGAGATATCGGTACAGTTAAATTTTTCTGAAAAACAAAATCAATACACGCGATTCTAAAGTTGTAAGTCTACCTCCTTGCTAAGTGCTGAAATTGGGTACAAAATTAATGCAGATATGTCAAAAATAAGGTCATTAATTTTTATGAATGCAAAAATTAAATAGGAAATTGTAAGTCACAATGGCGAATTTTGATAAATCAAAGCTCATTTCATTAAAAATTATTGATGTCTTCAAGACAGTAATAAAAACAGAACTCTCTTTCTTGATTGAAAAAACAGACATTTAACCGGCTTTTGATTTTAATCTAACGGATATAAATCAAGAAGCCGTATCTTCGAAAATAGTTCCTAGCGTAAAAAAAACAAATTACATGCATGAAAAACATATCTTAAACAAAACAAAAAAAACCGATTGAGACCTACGTATTTTCTTTCCTGAAATGCGCGCAGGCAAACGGTGAGGTGTGTGGGCTCATGCACTTCAGTTTTTTGTGTATTATTAAGATCAGTGCAGTGGGCTCTAAATATATATTATATATATGAAGTAGTCACTTGGTTGCTAAAAGTGAAGCCAAAGATGGCAGAAATTGAAGGAGCTATTGGAGGACTCCCCAGTTTTCCTACGTGCATACAAGTATTTTTTTCACTGTTTTGACCGGGAGTGATGGCTCGCAAACCTCGGGTTTTTGGGGTTTTCTTCATTTTAAAAGAATAAGAATGGAAAAAAAAGTTATAGCAATCTGTTTCTCTGCATGTACCGCTGCATGTCGCTGTAAATTTTGTTTTTTACCTTGTAATTTTGACACAGTTTTAAAACACTGATAGTTCTTTATTTTTCCCAATCGTCCTAGCATGGGGCAGTATTTAAAGATTTTTTTCCTGCATGAAACGTTCGTATAAAAATGCCATATTTTCAGTTCTATTTGAAACGCGTATGTTTCGGATATTTTTCTTTCCAAGTTATTGTTTTTATGGAAGAAAGCTTTATATATATCTTTTCTTTTTGGCTTCACCGGAACATTAGCCAAATGAGCAAAGTTACCACTCCATATATATATATAAAGCTCGCTGGATCAGTGTCGGTTGTATCATAGCAACAGCTGAAAGAAAATAATAGCGATCAAAAATCACTGCACGAAATTGATGAACTTAACTGCATTGGGGGACACATTTACGCGTCTTTTTGAGCTTTTAAAATGCGATGTGCATGAAGCAAGAGTGTTTACGAACCATCTTGGACGTGAACATTTACCGATACCTGCCAACAACAAGCAGAAATTGGAGCTCTAAGGTACGTAATATACCCGGACTATGAACTTAATTATACAATTTCAATCGTTTAAATATTTTTTCTCGGGAACATATTAGGGCATCTCGAGTTGCCCTCAAATTTTCCGTGGTTAAATATCGATAAAATTCATGATGTTTTGGACGTGGACAAGCATGATTTCTGAATTGTGGGTAAAATAAAAAGCAATTTAAATTCTCCTATAATTTTCAGGCGCGACGCCATATTGAATTTCTAAATTAGCACCAAGTCACGCATGCTTGGTGGCCATAATATTGGCCGGCATTTCTGGCCATGCTGAGATCGTAAAGAGGCGCGTCGAAAAAACTGTGCCCGATAATTCAATTTTGGCAAGGATCTAGGAACTCTAGAAACTGCACAGCATGCTTGAACAGCTCAACATCTCAAATATCTTCAATGACCTGGGCAAACCTGATTTTCCTTTGATAATTTTCCTTCCTTTGCCACTCTCTTGGTGTGTAACACTGCATCCCGCAGTTAAAAGATTAGACAACCACGACCGGTGGTTTGATAACAACTGTGGTGGCGCTTCCTGGGATTGTCCCGCTGGCAAAACATGGGCTTGGGAGTGTTGCGGAACATGCGGAATACGGAAAACTGCCACAGCTAGCAGAGGAAGAAACGAGCGAAACTATTCTCGTTATCGACACCTGAGCTCACTACCGATTGCGTATAGGAAAGCACATCCGAAAGAAAAGCAAGGGATATGACAAAAACCAGGGGAGCTTGACGCGTCAGTTGTTGAGTTCGTAAAATAGGCGATGCAGTTGCACATGCATAGCTTGCATGCCAACAATATGGAGTTTTAGCAGCGACTATACGAATGCGAGATTCATCGATCTCGGGCGTTGTTTTCTTACGCTATCAGGCAAAATTCGTATAGTCACGCGCCGTGTTTTTGAGTATGAGTTTGTTGAGTTTTAGCGGAAAGCATAAGCAAACAATGCGCGAGAATGACGAATCTCGTACTCGTAGTCGCTGCTAAATCTCCCTAATGCATGTCTCTCGATGGCCCTACAAGAAGGAGCGTGAGCCAGACGTAACACAACGTATGCAAGCTCATGCATGAAACTGTTGTCAAACTGCTATGCCAAACTGTTGTTCGTATAGCGTTACATTCGTTGTAGGATTGCAGCATACGAGAAAGCAGCAACAGCACATTGACTGCTGGCATGTCTGCAAACAATGAAAAACACTTGAGCGCCTTCGCTCAAATACTTCGTTAAGACTGCCTTATAAATACCTATTCAATCATAACAATAACAACGCAAATGATCGCTCTCGAAATTAACTATCTTTGTTACATAAAATCATTCTATGTCACAACATTTAACTTTGAAAATTTTATACCTAAACCTGAATAGTTAAATCACATATAATAGAGATCCCATCAAAACCTTACGCCCTTTAACGAAACAAAAGTTATTCAATCATCGCTTTTACATATATATTTATTTGCATATATGTTTGCAAAATAAGATATATAAATTACTAAAAAATAAATAAGTTACTAATGCTACGAAAAATCGTTGCTTGAATCAATATACATAACAACCATAAAACTCAACTCTCATTGAGATATGTCCTTTCCAAGCCGTTGGGTGAATGCGAATAAACCGAGCAGAAATATGAGGAATCACCGTGTTATGGACAATGGAATTTTTGTCTGTGTTACCTTGGAATTCCTGTAGATATTGGGAAAATATTTGCAACAATTAGAATGCTGTATTATCCATCGTAATTATTGCTACTCTGGTTTTAATAGATGAAAGTAATCACCACACAAAGATTAACTTTCACGACCCAACGTTTCGACACTCCGGTCTAGTGTCTTCATCAGGGGTGATCTGATGTTAAAACTCGGTTCCTTACAAAATATCAAAATGACGTCCTCTATCCGTCAGATGTAAATATTCTTTTGGCAAATAGCTTCTGTCATCCTTGTTTTGGGCACAAAGACTCGCATTAATATATGCCAGGCTTCCAAACAACGCCTTTATCCATAACGATCATTAGTGGTAATGACTTTTGAATCGTTCCACGCAATGTTATGGTTAGTTTGACACACGTGTTTCGCCAAGGCTGATTTTGAACTGTCTAAGTTCGAAACGGCCTTTTGATGTTCTTTTAAACGTGTGCCAAACTGGCGTTTTGTTTTACCTAGATATTCTTTCTCGCAATCATGCACCACATGGTATAGAGTATACAGCATGAGTTTTCTGTTTAGTCGCTACGCGATCCTTGCATGGGTTTCGCGAAAATATGTCCCAGTGTCTGAAAGGGTTTTAAGGCAACTTTAATTGATACCACAATTATTCAGGATCTTCCTGATTGGTTCTGCAATTCCGTGAATGTATGGAATTATAGCAAAACCTGTTTTTGAGGAATCACCCTCTGAGGAATTGCATCTAGTCGGGACAGGGGATTTTTTAGGAGTATATAACGAACCGAGTTTCAACATCAGATCACCCCTGATGAAGACACTAGACGGAAGTGTCGAAACGTTTGGTCGTGAAAGTTAATCTTTGTGTGGTGATTACTTTCATTTATTAAAACCGGAGTAGCGATAATTACGATGGAATATATACCTGGTTGCCGTGAACTCATTAACTTCATGCCGTATTATATTAGCTTTTATTGAGATTTGGGAGAATTTTTATTAAAATGGGAATAACGGAAATAATTGCACGTAAAAAATCTGTACAATTAGGGTCTTTTTTGTGGGAAGATTTGGAAAGGAATACATGTACGCTAGTAATCGTTTTTATATATATATTGGCGGTGTAGCTTATAAAAATACGAAGTTAAAAGTTAAAAATAATTGCAGAATAATAGACGGAGTAGACTCGCGTACACGCGCGAACGCCACGAGAACGAAAACATTTCTGGGTTGCCTATGATAAGAAACATACAGAATTCACGTTTTCACGAAAACTTCTAAGAGGTAAAGAATGAAAACTTGGAATAGCGATAATAGATTTGTGGCAGCATGCATATAGACCATCACATTAACGAGTCGTCCGCATTTGTCTATCAATTCGAGCTTTCATGTTTACTATAGATTATGCAAGTAACATTGATCACTAAAGTGAAGTTATTTAGCTTAAAAGCTTCGTTTATAAATAGTGTAATCTTGAGGCACTCGTTCAGATTTTTTGCGCGCTATTCTAAGTTGAATTTAGGAATTTTTCTGATGCTTTCGCGAATAACATCGCTTTATTTGAATTTTAAAGAAAAACATGGCTGCTTCAAAATAACTAATTCCTTTGTGTGATATAGTCTCTTGCTACACAATACCATGCAGGGTTTATCACCAGTGTTGCAATTCCTGTCACACTGGTAATTATCAATAAACTGCATATTTTCGTGCAACAATTTTTTGCTTCATGAAATATTAGTATGATATTAGTAATAGGTATAAGTTTTGGAGAATACGCACCTTAACTGCTCCATTTTGTAAAAATTTTGAAATTTTTTTCCATCTTGGCTGGAAGAGACGGTGTAGCTTTTAACAAAATGATTATGCTTAATGCGTCCTTGGGTGCTTATGCCCGTTACCACAGTAGATCTTTGGAAATCAACTTGTAGCCACTGATTAAAATTTTTGTGCTGCGATGACCATGCCCCTGTTCTTCCATCTCGCGGTGTGAAATTTAATCTTCCGTTAGCCGCACCATGATTAGTATTATATTCACTTGAGGCCGTGATTTGCCTATCATTAATATTACCATTTTCTATCCCGAGAGCCATTTTGCATCCTGTATCGATCAATTGATTGGTAATTTTAAATTGAAATTTTGATATATTTCATAGTTAGGTAGTGTAGTCATTATAGTTAATAATATAATCATAATTATAGACGTAAAAACAAATATGAAAACAATAATATAATTTTCTTCGTTGCAGAAGTCGCAAGACTCTCCTATGCATCTTCAATTCACTTACAAAACAGCTATTGAAAAATTTAGTTACTTTGAAATCTTCCAGAAACAATATTGCTAGTTATGTTATGTACTTTTCATTTTCAATCCATATTTGTTGTTGCTCGTCATGTAATCTTGCGAGTGTACTATTTTAGCCAACATTATAAGAACGAATACCGTTTTGTAGGTATTTAATTAAATTACACTTGCTATTAGAATCTTAAATGAACACATACCTTTTGGAATGATGCAACTTGCATTATAGTCCTAAAGTAAAATATAATTTACAGCACTGTGATATTTTTCATTAGTTTCAACATTTCGCAACCAAACTTTTGAATTTTTAATGTTTTCAATTTAGTTCAAAAGGGGAATAGTCAATTCTTAGCCAAACTGTATAATCACGTTGCACACATGTTGAGTATAAGCTCGCCATGGTGTTTGTTACACAACTCCCAGACATCATGCATCATTATTATTCTTGGCGCAAGCGTTTAGTAAACACCATGATTTCTAAAATGGCGTGAGGTGACTAGATTTCAGTGGATATCAAATAGTAGAAACCCATATCTCGGTTGCACGAATGAGTTCGACATCTTGTCAATTCATTTCTGATCAAATCTATCTCTGTCAATTCATATCTTGTCAATTCATTTCTGATCAAATTTAATTGTTATCACTAAACGTGTTCACAAAATTTCTATTATTTTCGTAAAGTCCAACAAAGTTGTTATATAATCGGTTAAATCTGCAATTTGGATTTCTATTTCGACAACCTTTCATGGCGCGCGCTGACTGGCTAAAATAAAAACGTGTGGTCACCTGGTATATTACATGTCTATAGATGTTGGTAAACCACGTTCTTGGTACATTAAGACTTGAAATCCAATTTTCTACTGTTATTAGTTCTCCTCAAGTCCTCAACTATACTTTGATATTAATTCTTTCTACCCTTTGCACGTTTTTAACATTAGCGATATTAATTACACGCTATTAATTTTCACGATTGCATGTACGTATTAAAGTCTGTAGTTTCATGGAAATAGATCCTACATAGGTGTTTGGTTTTGCCCTACAAAGTACAATTATGCTTCAGATTATACGATAATCATTAAAATTGTAGTACATAAGATGTATTTTACCTTTTTTGGGTTATGAAAAAATACGTAATCGTATGACGAGTTTGGTTCCAACAAGTTCTTTGATACATTGGTGATGACATTGTGCAACATTTCGCAATTATAATCTTCTGAATTTTCTGAGATGAATTCCTTCTTAAAGTTGATAGATCTACAACATGGTTCTTTGAGGCACTCCCCAGCACAGTCAACCCAATCATAGACGAATGCGGTTGAGTGAATTGCTGTATTTAGCCTAAAACCTAAAGTTTGTAGAAAAATATATTCGAGGAATTTAATACTTAGCTATTTTTGTTTCTAAAATAAATTCTTCCGTATCACAAAATGTTGGAGACGATAATGTATAAACACACGGTAATAAGGATTATAGAGTTGGTCTGATCAGCCTCACAACAGTCACCATGATGTTGGTTGACCAGTTATAAGCGTGTCTATTAGTCAGAGAGCTAAAGCGCCCATTGGTACTAAAGTGCTAATGATGCCATATAACTGGTCAGAAAAATCACCGGCAATGTGGTGAATATGCTATGCCGGTGTGATGACAAAATCAACTGGTTCTCCATTACAAAGACGGTTGCTTTATAATCATAAAATTTTGGCCATGCATGCATTGGTCACTCTTACCTTCAAAACTTGAATTGTAACAAAAGTTTACACTGGCGATCGTGTTCTCCAAAGCAAATACGAGTCGTATTAGAGCAGTAACGAATCTTAATGTATGATCAATGAGCCTCATTGCTGTTTTAGTTAATTTCCTTTAAAATAAAAATATTATCAATAAAAAAAATATCAGACTGAAGATAATGTAGAAATTGTGGTGTAGTCAATAATTATGACGACATTATGTTCCTATGTTATTCGGCCTAAAAGTATATCTAAGTAACTTATCTAAAAATGATAATATAGGTAGATAATGTAGTTAGATAATGTACCAGGCACCAATGAGCCACAAATTTTAATTTCAAAATTACGAGGCGGAAAATAGTGTAAAAATTAAAATTGTTCTTTAATTGTTGAAAGACGCAAGAGGATGTGACAACGTATGGCTTTATTCAGCCTAAACATAGCTCGCCGAATGATTTCGTTCTGTATGTTTATATTTTTAGCGTGCAATTTTTTGAGATCCAGGCATTCAAACAATATTAAGACACGATGATTCATTCTGAATCACTGCTTACCTTATAATCATATCGATATTGTCTGTCCTTGAAGTACAAATATTAACTTAAATTTCTCAGAAAAACTTCGATTCCTCTTATACTCTTCCGTGCAACTGTCAACATCCATGCAAACTCAGTTTAATTTAACTCTTTGCTAAGCAATATTAAACGTCGTTCATCCGCTTAAAACAATTACTGACATCTGTAACAATGACATTCTGACAATAGACCTGTTTTATATAGGTATATACGTCTTTTTCTGAAGTGTCAATTTCAAAAACGTGTAAAACAGTAATAAATAATAATAAAATGAGATGCTTCATTAAATACTAACGACATATAAAAGTAATAAAACATGCCTTACATGTTGCGATTGCACGGGAGATTATTTTACACGATTCTTTAAGAGTTGACATTTAATTGTGACCTTCCATAAAAAAACACACGTCTAGGATACTTTATTAAATCTAAGAAAATATAGATAGAGAACTTTTCGTGCTATAACTTTTCTCGAATTTCAGCAAAAATCTGGGTCCGGTTGTTAAAAGTTAGCTTAGCGCTAACCCTGCATTAAGTTAACCGTCTTTTGAACAACTGGCCCCTAAACGTTTGAAGACGAGAATTTTATCGGATTCGTAGACGTTCTTTCATGCAGAAGCAATTTGAACGACACTGCGGTAATTGGTAAGACTTAACCGAATTTTCAATACTTAGGCTTCGAACTTGGCGACAAGAATATTTTAACTATTCTCAACAAAATTTATCTAGCACAAAAGATTTGAAGCTTGCACATGGCAAAAACGAATCATAAGAACCTTGTGTATACTTTAAGCATCACAATGGCCAGTTCACAGCTGTCGACCAGATAGTATATGAGGCTAGGAGCTGTCAAAATATTGGCGAATGCGTATTCAGAAAAAGTTGCCATTTTCAAATTAAGCCATTCAATAGTTTTCTTTTTTACAGCAAATATAGCCCACAAAAGAGTAGCTGCACAAGCACATAAAATTTATATAAATACATTTGAATGTTCAACATTATCCATACAATATATCTTACTAATATATATTACTAATATATCTTACTAATATATATTGGGTTGATCAAGGATCGAAAGCTTTTTAAAGATTATAAATCATGCAGTGAATTATTTTGTGGAGTACATTATATTTAAACAACAATATCTCTATAATACATCAAAACACCCTTTCAATCGCATTTGTCAACATGCATTAAATTTTTCTGAAAAACAAAATTAATACACGAGATTCTAAAGTTCTAAATCTACCTCCTTGCAAAAGTGCTGAAATTAGGTACAAAATTAATGCAGATATGTAAAAAATATAGGTCATTAATTTTTATGAATGCAAAAATTAAATAGGAAATTGTAAGTCACAATGGCGAATTTCGATAAATCAAAGCTCGTTTCATTAAAAATAATTGATGTCTTCAAGACAGTAATAAAAACATAACGCCCTTTCTTGATTGAAAAAATAGACATTTGACTGGCTTTTGATTTTAATCCAAGATGAATATAAATCGAGAAGCCGTATCTTTGAAAATAGTTGGCCTAGCCTAACAAAATCAAATTACATGCATGAAAAACATAATTATCTTAAACATGCAAAACAAAAAAAAAACGATTGAGACCTAGGTATTTTCTTTCCTGAAATGCGGGCAGGCAAATGGTGAGGTGTGTGGGCTCATGCACTTCAGTTTTTTAGTGTATTATTAAGATCAGTGCAGTGGGCTCTAAATATATATTATATATATGAAGTAGTCGCTTGGTTGCTAAAAGTGAAGCCAAAGATGGCGGAAATTGAAGGAGCTATGGGAGGACTCCCCAGTCCTCCTACGTGCGTAAAAGTATTTTTTTCACTGTTTTGACCGGACGTGATGGCTTGCAAACCTCGGGTTTTTGTGGTTTCTTCATTTTAAAAGAATAAGAATGGAAAAAAAATTATAGCAATCTGTTTCTCTGCATGTACCTTATCTGACTACAATATTTTCCCGCTACAGTGTGAGTATTTATGAATTTTTCGCTGTGAGTACAAGTACGCTTCAAACTTTTGCCTTGGCTTTCGAGTAAATTTTGTTTTTTACCTTGTAATTTTGACACAGTTTTAAGACACTGATAGTTCTTTATTTTTTCCAATCGTCCTAGCATGGGGCAGTTTTTAAAGATTTTTTTCCTGCATGAAACGTTCGTATAAAAATGCCATATTTTCAGTTGTATTTGAAACGCGTATGTTTCGGATAATTTTCTTTCGAAGTTATTGTTTTTATGGAAGATGGCTTTATATATATCTTTTCTCTTTGGCTTCACCTGAACATTAGCCAAATGAGCAAAGTTACCACTCCATATATATATAGAGCTCACTGGATCAGTGTCGGTTGTATCATAGCAACAGCTGAAAGAAAATAATAGCGATCAAAAATCACTGGACGAAATTGATGAACTTCACTGCGTTGGGGAACACATTTACGCGTCTTTTTGAGCTTTTAAAATGTGATGTGCATGAAGCAGGAGTGTTTACAAACCGTCTTGGACGTGAACATTTACCGATACCTGCCAACAACAAGCAGAAATTGGAGCTCTAAGGTACGTAATATACCCGGACTATGAACTTAATTATACAATTTCAATCGTTTAAATATTCTTTCTCGGGAACATATTAGGGCATCTCGAGTTGCCCTCAAATTTTCCGTTGTTAAATATCGATAAAATTCATGATGTTTTGGACGTGGACAAGCATGATTTCTCAATTGTGGGTAAAATAAAAAGCAATTTAAATTCTCCTATAATTTTCAGGCGCGACGCCATATTGAATTTCTAAATTAGCACCAAGTCACGCATGCTTAGTGGCCATAGTATTGGCCGGCATTTCTGGCCATGGCTGAGATCATTACGTAAAGAGGCGCGTCGATAAAACTGTGCCCGATAATTCAATTTCGACAAGGATCTAGGACCTCTAGAAACTGCACAGCATGGTTGAACAGCTCAACATCTCAAAATTACCTGGGCAAACCTTATTTCTTGTGATAATTTCCCTTCCTTTGCCACACTCTTCGTGTGTAACACTGCATTCTGGAGTTAAAAGATTAGACAACCACGACCGTTGGTTTGATAACAACTGTGCTGGCGTTGAGTTCGTAACATAGGCGAAGCAGTTGCACATGTATAGCTGGCATGTCAAAAATAGGGGGTTTTAGCAGCGCCTATAATTATGAGTACGAGATTTGTCATTCTCGGGCGTTGTTTGCTTGCGCTATCAGGCAAAACTCGTATAGTCGCCGGTTTTTGAGTACGAGTTTGTTGGCAAATTTCGTGCGTAAGCAAACAACGCGCGAGAATGACGAATCTCGTACTTGTAGTCGCTGCTAAATCTCCCTAATGCATGTCTCTTGATGGCTCTGCAAGAAGGAGCCTGAGCCAGGCGTGATAGAAGAGGAACACAACGTATGCAAGCTCATGCATGAAACTGTTGTCAAACTGCAATGCCAAACTGTTGTTCGTATAGCGTTACATTCGTTGTAGGATTGCGGCATACGAGAAAGCAACAACAGAGCGTTGACTGCTGGCCTGTCTGCAAACAATCAAAAACACGTGAGCTCCTTCACTCAAATACCTCGATAAGACTGCGTTATGAATACCTAATTAATTATAATAATAACAACGCACATGATCGCTCTCGAAGTTACCTATCTTTCTTCCATAAAATCATTCTATGTTACAACATTTACCTTTCAAAATTTAAAATACCTAAACCTGAAGAGGTGAGACGCATATAACAGAGATCCCATTAAAACCTTACGCCCTTAACAAAACAAAAGCTATTCAAACATCGCCTTTACATATATATGCATACATGTTTGCAAAATAAGACATATGAATTACTAATAAGTAAATACGTTACTAATGCTACGAAGAACAGATCAGGACATTAATAACATTAATTTTGAAAAACGTATATATGAAAACGTTCGCTGTAATCAATATACATAACAACCATAAAATTCAACTCTCATTGAGATATGTACTTTCCAAGCCGTTGGGTGAATGCGAATGAACCGAGCTGAAATATGAGGAATCACCACGTGATGGACAATGGTATTCATGTCTGTGTTACCTTGGAATTCCTATAGATATTGGGAAAATATTTGCCACAGTTAGAATGCCGTATTATCCATCGTAATTATCGCTACTCTGGTTTTAATAAATGAAAGTAATCACCACGCAAAGGATAACTTTCACGATCCAACGTTTCGACACTCCGGTCTAGTGCTTCATCAGGGGTGATCTGATGTTGAAACTTATACACTCTCAAAATGACGTCATCTATCAATCAGATTTAAATATTCTTTTGACAAATAGCTTCTGTCACAAAGACTCGCGTTAATATGCCAGGCTTCCAAACAACACCCTTGTCCATAACGATCATTAGTGGTAATGACTTTTGAATCGTTCCACCCAATGTTATGGTTAGTTTGACACACGTGTTCCGCCAAGGCTGATTCTACATCGTGATTGGTTATGTTCGCTAAGGAGTCACATGAGATATGCGCGCGAAGCCTGCCCAGATCACTTGCAACCGAATCTTTGTCCACATCACACGTCTGTGATATTCTCTGTTGTAATGGCAGAGGCCGGCACAGACACCGAAGATAATTTGGCGGCTTTACTTAATGATGATCAGATGAAACGCAAGTAAACATTACAACAGTTCTCAATTCTCTTAACAATAATGTCTCGGCTTTGGCTGCTTCTATGGAGGCAATGGGCAACTCTTTAGTTGAACTTAGACGCCCTAGTATTCAAACCGCTACTGCCAAACGAGACTCTCGGGCGGTTCTTTCAACAAGTGAGCGTGCTAAAAGGCAACGTATCGATGCTCTTACGGATGACTCAGACCCTGCTTTACAGGCTTTATTGAATTCAGACGAATGTCAGCCACAAGTCGACAAGGAAGATGGCGAGTTGGCAGAGGATGATGAGCTTCTGCAAGCTTTAGCTCTCGAGTATTCAAGTCAGGACAAAACAAGCAGTCCGATATCAGCTCAGTTAGCTGCTATTCTAGACCAAAGCTGGTCGGCTGCATTGCCAGATGCTAAGTTAAAGCAAAAACTGGCTCAATATGATCGACCAGAAAACTGTGGTCGCCTCCTAGCACCTAAAGTCAACCATGAAATCTGGTCCAGAATTTCGACAGTTGGTCAACGGCAAGATTTAAAGTTTGTTGCCGTTCAAAAATCTATCGCTTGTGCCCGTGCAGCGTTAGCTAAGTCCACTCAAGTGTTACTCAATAATAAGCATATAATTTTCTTGTATGATTGCA
The DNA here is from genome assembly GCF_004324835.1 of Dendronephthya gigantea. NCBI lineage: Eukaryota > Metazoa > Cnidaria > Anthozoa > Malacalcyonacea > Nephtheidae > Dendronephthya > Dendronephthya gigantea. The sequence goes on from NW_021163115.1 coordinate 643,643, forward strand.
TGGCGACTTTAGTAATTATAATAACTTGTAGGTACACCACGTAAGTATTAAATACTGCAAAGCTTTCGGTCCGTTAACCCGGACCTTCATCAGTGCAATTACTTGAATACACGTTTGCGCGTCACTTAAATATCATGTTAGTCGTGATTAGTTTGCTCGCGCTATTAATTAAACGGTTTCATTTAATTAAGTTCTAACTAATGCGCGCGCCCTAGACAAGTATTTGACTAAGAGACACCGAAAAGAGCACGCCACGTACTATTAAGTGGCTTTCGTCCAAGAGGGAAAGCCACTTAATAGTACGTGGCGTGCTCTTTTCGGTGTCTCTTAGTCAAATACTTGTCTAGGGCGCGCGCATTAGTTAGAACTTAATTAAATGAAACCGTTTAATTAATAGCGCGAGCAAACTAATCACGACTAACATGATATTTAAGTGACGCGCAAACGTGTATTCAAGTAATTGCACTGATGAAGGTCCGGGTTAACGGACCGAAAGCTTTGCAGTATTTAATACTTACGTGGTGTACCTACAAGTTATTATAATTAATAAGCATATATTTTCCAATAACAAAGACAATGGCGTCGTACAATGGAAAGACCTTATCACGTCACAAATTGACGCTCTTGCTCTTTTGGGCAATGCTAATTGTCAGCTTTCACAACGTAGGCGTGAAATGCTAAAGCCGTTTTTGAATAAGGAGTATGCTGCTCTGTGTTCTTCTCAAACGGCAATTACATCGCTCTTGTTTGGCGACAAGTTGCAAACCCAGTTGGCTTCAATTCCTGCTTCTAACCGTATTAGTAAATAGTAATACGGCTATTCAGTCTTCTTCTCGTCCCAATACACCCAGAGTTAGCCGACCAAACCGCACATGGCCTTCGAAAAACAATGATCGCGACAAGTCGGTTTTCTACAAAGGACCCAATCTGATATGGCCATACAGAAGTCGCCAACAGAGATCTCGGGGAGGGGCCAACAACAACAACAACAACAACAACAACAAATGAATACTGAAGTCCTCAGCAGACTTACAGATCTTAAGGTAAGTGAATATATGTCATTTTTACCTTCACTTACACAACATTTTACCGACCAAATTGCCCAATTTCAGGCAGGTCGCATATATGAATTCTACTCACAATGGCTAAAACTTACGGACGATCCCGAAATTCTAGATATGGTTCGGGGTGCCCATATTGAGTTTGTGCAGCTTCCAAATCAAACACGTTCTTTACAACAGACCTCTTTTACGGCAAATGAGGTATCAGTTATAGAAACTGAAATTTCGAATTTACTCAGCAGGCAGGTAATTATTGAAACGCCTCATGAGTCTGGGGAATACATCTCCCCAATTTTTGTCCGCCCAAGGAAGGACGGTACTACCAGAATGATTTTAAATTTGAAATCGCTAAATCAATCTGTCGTGTATCGACACTTTAAAATGGATACATTAAAAGATGCTATTCGCTTAATGAAACCGAACTGTTACATGGCTTCTATCGATCTTAAAGATGCGTATTATTCTGTGCCCATTAATAAGTCACATCAAAAATATTTGGAAATATTTGAAAAATTCACATGGAATAACGTTTTATATGCATTCACATGTTTCCCCAACGGTTTAGCCTTTTGTCCACGTAAACTTACAAAACTCCTTAAGCCTGTTTATTCCACCTTACGTCGGTTAGGCCATGTTTCCTCCGCATATATCGGTGACTCGTTTTTAGAGGGAGATGATTATCAATGCTGTTTGGAAAATTTACGTGACACAATCAAACTATTGTATTCGTTAGGGTTTATAATTCATCCTAAAAAGTCGGTACTTGTACCTACTCAGCGATTAGTTTTCCTCGGGTTTATCTTAGACTCTATCCTCATGCGGATTTATCCTACTCCTGATAAATGCCAAAAACTAGTAAAATTGTGTCGGGATTTGCTCTCTCACAAGGCTCCTACTATTCGTATGCTTTCCCAGGTTATTGGTTACATAATTTCAACCTTTCCCGGTGTAATGTTTGGTCCCTTATTTTTTCGGAATTTAGAGCATGATAAAACGCGATCACTTCAACGTAATGCTGAGAATTTTGACGGCCTCTTTTCCCTGTCTGACCCATCTAAACAGGAGTTGCTCTGGTGGATAGAAAATGCCCCAGACAGCTACAATTTAGTCAGTCATGGGGAACCTATCGTCACTCTGACAACAGATGCCTCGTTAACAGGCTGGGGTTGTGTTATTGGTCAATCTCGAACGAGAGGTTTGTGGTCTAGGGAAGAGTCTCTTAAACATATCAACTACCTAGAGTTACTAGCTGTCTATTTATCACTGAAATCTTTTGTTCCACTTGTAACAGATAAACACGTCAAGGTGCTAATACAACTGCTCTCTCTGACATTAACCATATGGGCACAAGCAAAAGTGAGGCCAGGAATGAAATTGTGAAAACAATCTGGCTTTGGTGCAAAGAACGTAGTATTTGGTTAACTGCAGTGCACATTCCTGGCTGCAGAAATACCGACGCTGACGAGCAATCTAGATATTCTAATACCAGTACTGAATGGACGCTTGATGCTACAATTTTTGCTCGCGCTATTTCCAAGCTTAATGTGAAACCTAACATTGACCTGTTTTCCTCTCGCTTAAACTTTCGATTTAAGCCCTTTGTATCCTATAAACCAGATCCTGAGGCAATAGCTATAGACGCATTTCACATGTCTTGGAAACCGTACTTAGCTTACTGTTTTCCACCGTTTTGTCTCATATCTAGAATTCTACAGAAGATCGTAGAAGAAGAAGTCACCCTTGTTGCAGTCCTCCCCAATTGGCCAACCCAAGTTTGGTGGTCTCGAATGACACGACTGCTCATACGTCCACCTCTTCTTCTGCCAAACACCAAAACGACTCTATGCCTCCCAAACAGTCAACCGACAACTCATCCCATGTATCCTCACCTCCAGCTGCTTTTTTGCCTCTTATCAGGCGATCACTCGAAAACCAACGAATTTCAACAGAGGCTACCGACCTTATTATCAGCGCTTGGCGAGGGGGCACCATTAAACAATATAAGCCTTACCTTGAAAGATGGACAACATACTTCGTTTTCCCTAAAACAGATCGTGAAGAAGGCCACCAGAGGTTCTAACATTCTGGATAAAATATTCACGAACATTGCGAAATTTTACGATGTTCCTGAAGTTGTCGCCCCCCTTGGATTTTCAGACCATAGCTCGGTTTTACTTAATCCACTGATTCACAGCAGAAACTCGCGGTCCTTCCGAACGATTAGAGATGCGCGCCCTTCCAATCGGAGGTTAATTACCGAAGCCCTATCAAACGTTAATTGGTCTCCAATGTATCACCTGAGCTCTTGTGACGAACAGTTCCGATACTTCTCTTCTATTGTCGATGGTATTGTTAGGAAATTTCTTCCGCTGAAACGCGTTAAATCTGACAGTAGCGATAAGCCCTGGATTACCTCGGAAATAAAAAGATTAATATCGAAACGCCAAGCGACCTAGCGCAGCGGAAATAAGCCAATGTTTCGATTTTATAGGAACAAAATCAATACTTTGTGTAGGCGTGCTCGGTCAAAGTACTATTCCAATAATGTCGCTAATACTACCCAGTCGAATCCACGGAAATGGTGGTCCGCTGTTAAAAATATTGCTGGCCTTGCCCCATCTAAAAACGTTTCAACATTTGTGTACAACGGCCGGCCCTATTCCGGTTTGGCTCTGGCCAACCTGTTTAATGACAAGTTTGTTGCTGTTGGAAATTCTCTGCCACCGCTTGCTTGGACTCCTCTCGAAGTCAGCGATGTTCCTCCTGAATTTTACATCTCAGTTAACGACACCGAGAAGGCACTGCAATCCGTGAAACTCTTTTCAGCTGCAGGCCCCGACGAAATTACGTCTTGGTTCCTCCGCGAAAATTCTTCATCATTATGTCGCCCATTAGCAGCCATATTCAATTCATCCATCCATGACGGTTATATCCCATCCCTGTGGAAATCAGCAAATGTTATCCTTGCGGCAAAATCCTCTCCTGGCTTGGATGTCGACTCTGACTTCCGACCTATATCGCTCACGCCCATAGTAAGCAAGATCTTGGAGTCGTTCCCATACAACTGGCTCCTGCAGTCTATTCACGACCAAATTGATAAACTCCAATTTGGTTCAATTAAAGGATCTAATACCACCATGGCGCTAATATATCTACTCCATAAATGGTACGAAGCGATGGATACACCTGGAGCCTGCCTACGGATATGCATGCTAGATTTTTCCAAAGCATTTGACCGAATCGATTTTAACATTCTGATGCAGAAACTCGTCAACATGGACATTCACCCTATTTTAATCAATTGGATCGCCAATTTTCTTACCGACAGAAGCCAGAGAACAAGAATTGGCTCTAACTTTTCGAACTGGAGGACTATCAATGGAGGAGTTCTCCAAGGAACAAAACTGGGCCCCCTCCTCTTCCTCATCATGGTGAACGACTTGAATGTTTCTGACGATACGGTTAAATTCGTTGACGACACAACTATATGGGAGATCGTCTCAAAGAGTCAAGAACTTGATTCCGTTTTACCGTCTCAAATTACGGAATCTACCAAATGGGCCTCTGAGAATAATATGAAATTGAATCCTAAGAAAACAAAAGAAATTCGTGTAGGGTTCTCTCTTGATACTGAGACTATTTCACCGATCATCATCGACGATCAGGAGATTGATGTGGTTTCGCATGCCAAATTACTCGGCGTCATGATCTCCAACGATCTTAAATGGATTGAGCACGTCAGTTATATCTGCAAGAAAGCTTCGAAGCGATTGTATGCTTTACGATTACTTAAGAGATCCTCTATACCAACGGACAAGTTAGTTCGAGTTTATACTACGTGCATTCGTCCAATCTTAGAATTTTCGTGCGAGGTATGGCATTACAGCTTAACGCAATATTTGGGCGACGAGATAGAAAGTATTCAACGCAGAGCCCTTCGTATAATCTTCCCAGAACTCAACTACGAAGATGCGTTAGTACGCGCTGGGGTGGTGTTGCTGTCTCTACGGAGAAAGACCATATGTGACAAACTTTTTGTTCAAATGTGTCACGAAACAACCCATAAACTCCATTCCCTTGTTCCACCGAGACACAGAACAGGTTACTCTCTGCGTAATGATAATTGCCTTTCAATCCAAAAACATAGGACAAGTAGGTTTGCCAATAGTTTTATAATAGCCGGTAGCAGGGCCTATAACTCTAGTTTTAAATAGGTTTTATGTGTAAATAGCTATGACTTGTAAATAATTAGTATTTTTAGACCATTAACTATATTCATGTAAACCAATGTAATTCAGTTTTAACTGCAATATTGGCATTTTAAATATATATAATAATATATAATATATACTGTCGTCAACGGAAAATTGATCCTCTTCGAGCAGCTGTAGCGGATGGCCTAAATTTCCTAGCATCTCTCTTTCAAGCTGGTTCCAGTTACAGTGCCGTCAACACTGCTCGAAGTGCTCTTTCCTCTATTTTCCCCGTGTAAGATAACACGAAATTTGGTTCTCACCCGCTTGTCTGCCGTTTGTTAAAAGGTGTTTTTGAACATCGCCCGTCCCTTTCAAAATATGACGTAATTTGGGATGTTTCAGTGGTTTTGCGTCTTCTGTGTACTTGGCAACTGGAAGGTATCTCGCTTAAAGATTTAACCCTAAAACTTACTACGCTTTTGGCGCTGTCTTCTGGTCAACGCGTACAAACTATTAAGGCGTTTAATATTGACAATCTAACATTTCAAGTCAACAAATGTGTGTTCTTTATTACCAGTGTGCTTAAAACTACTCGACCGGGTAATCATTTATCTCCAGTTGTGATTGACGCATTTCTCGAAGACAACAACCTTTGTCCAGTGAAACATCTGCAGCTGTATTTGAATAAAACTGTTTCGCTTCGAGGTTCGAACAGGCAGCTGCTGTTAAGCTATCAAAGACCATACCATCCCGTCTCAACAGACACTATAGCTCGCTGGATCAAAACAGTCCTGGCTAAGGCAGGGATTGATAATAAAGTATTCAGTGCTCATAGTACACGAGCTGCCGTCGCCTCTGCTGCTCACAGGAATGGAGTTAGCATTGACAGGATTCTCACCGCCGGAGGGTGGTCAAATGAATGTACATTTGGAAAATTTTATAAAAAGCCCATTACTGGGAAAGGAATCTCGGGTCTTGGTGTCATATCTTCTTCCTTGACGGATTGCCAATAAACTTGTGTGTTATACTAAGTTATTGTGTGTTATACAGATATTGTGAATAAGAATACTTTGTTCATTGCTACATTCTATGTGTTTGTCGTTACTTTAATTCTTCAGTATCATGACGCTTTGAAGTCTAATGTGACTCCTTACCGAACATAACTGTAACGATATGTGTCACCCATTTTATTTATATTATTATATTACTATAGACATATTATTTCCGGTGACGTCACTCCCGGAGTAATAACTTTTATAAACGCAGGACGTCCATTTTGTATGCATTCTAGTTTAGTTCATTATTATTTTATGTTTCAATAAAGTTTGTAGAGTTGTACTGCCGTTCCGAGTTTAGGCTGAAGTTAGCCAACGATACAATAACCAATCACGATGTAGAATTGAAAGTTAAACGAGACTTACCTGTAAGTTGAAGTTTGACGGTGATTCTACGAGTGTTGGTTATGGAGCTAAGGAGTCACCACCCACCCGAGTTTTCGGAGGTATCATTTTCTATGTATGCTTTTCTTTCCCTCCCTAGGAATATTGTCATGATACTTCAGCTTTGAAGTGTGATCTGGGCAGGCTTCGCGCGCATATTTCATGTGACTCCTTAGCTCCATAACCAACACTCGTAGAATCACCGTCAAACTTCAACTTACAGGTAAGTCTCGTTTAACTTTCAATTTTGAACTGTCTAAGTTCGAAACGGCCTTTTGAACGGCCTTCTTTCTCGCAATCACCTCATGGTATAGAGTATGCAGCATGAGTTTTCTGTTTAGTGGCTACGCGATCCTTGGGTTTCGCGAAAATATGCCCCAGTGTCTGAAAGGGTTTTAAGGCAACTTTTATACCACAATTATTCAATATTCTCCTGATTGGTTCTGCAATTACCTGAATGTATGGAACTATAGCAACACCTGTTTTTGAGGAATCACCTTCTGAGGAATTGCATCCAGTCAAGACGGGATTTTTTTGAGAGTATAGGAACCGAGTTTCAACATCAGATCACCGCTGATGAAGACACTAGACCGAAGTGTCAAAACGTTGGGTTGTGAAAGTTGGTCTTTGTGTGGTGATTACTTTCATTTAATAAAACCAGAGTAGCGATAATTACGATGGAATATATACCTGGTTGCCGTGAACTCATTAACTTCATGCCGTATTATATTAGCTTGTATTAAGATTTGGGAGAAATTTTATTTAAATGGGAATAACGGAAATAACTGCACGTAAAAAATCTGTACAATTAGGGTCTTTTTTGTTGGAAGATTTGGGAAAGGAATACAAGTACGCGAGTAATCGTGTTTTAACCGTTGCATTTTTAAAAACCATTTGCGGAGTCCTCATACTTTTTATTGCGCCCGTGTTTAGTTTTGCTCGCGTACTGAGTACTGACTACATGCGCCAATAAAAACATAGCCAGCTCAGAAATGTTTTCGTTCTCGTGGCGCTCGCGCGTGTACGCGAATCTACTCGGTCTTTTATTGTTTTATTATTATGATATAATAATTTTTGTCATAATAATTGACCGAGTAGACTCGCTAGCACGCGCGAACGCCACAAGAACGAAAACATTTCTGGGGTGGCCTATGATAAGAAAAATACAGAATTCACGTTTTTTTTAAAAGGTAAACAATGAAAACTTGTAATGCATGGCGATAACAGATTTGTGGCGGAATGCATATAGACCACATTAGCTAGTCGTCTACATTTGGCTATCAATTCGCGCTTTCATGTTTAGCTTACTAAGTTACTTAGCTCACAAGCTTCGTTTATAAATAGCGTAATCTTGAGGCACTCGTTCAGATTTTTTGCGCGCTATTCTAAGTTGAAATTTTGGAATTTTCCTAATGCTTTTGCGAATAACATCGCTTTATTTGAATTTTATAAAACAGAAAACATGGCTGCTTCAAAATAACTAATTCCTTTTGTGTGAAAGTCTGTCGCTACACGCTAAAGTCTGTTGCAATTCCTGTCACACTAGATTAATAAACTGCACATTTTCGCGCAACAATTTTTTCTCCATAAAAATAATATTAATAAAAAATTAGTTATAGGTATATTTTTTTGGAGAATACGCACCTTAACTGCTCCATTTTCTAAAAAATGTTGAAATATTTTTCCATCCTGGCTGGAAGAGACGGTGTAGCTTTTAACAAACTGATTATATCCAATGCGTCCTTGGGTACTTATGCCCGTTACCAGAGTAGATCTTTGGAAATCAACTTGTAGCCACTGATTAAGATCATTCCTCCCTGATGACCATGCCCCTGTTCTTCCTTTTCGCGGTGTGAAATTCAATCTTCCATTAGCCGCCCCATGATCTGTTCTCCATTCGCTGAAAGCCGTGATTTGCCTATCAGTAATATTACCGTTTTCCATCCCGAGAGCCATTTTGCACGCTGTATCGATCAATTGATTGGTAAATTTAAATTGAAATTTTTACATATTTCATAGTTTGGTAGTGCAGTCAGTCTGGAAACTGTTTTCATGACATGATTTTCCTGCAGATCCTGAACGAGATTGTGCTTTACATGATTCGAAGGTAGAAAGTTGCTTATGAAAAAGCAATCTTATAAAATATCAAATCAACATAAAAAATTCAACCTTTTAGAAAAAGAAAGCCTAAATAAACTCTGCAGGGTTTCAGAAAATTTTATCGTGTTCCAAATTATTCCAATCTGACTCCACTTTTAATGGACTATTTTTTCGCTTTTAACACTAATGTATAAATAATTCCGCCCCTTCCCACTTCACGATCTTGTAGAGATACTGTGATACTAGACCATCACTCACTAAGAGTCTATAAACATAGTTAATAATATAATCATAATTGTAGAGGTAAAAACAAATATAAAAACAATAATATAATTTTCTCCGTTGCAGAAGTCGCAAAACTCTCCTATGCATCTTCAATTCACTTACAAAACAGCTATTGAAAGATTTAGTTACTCTGAAATCTTCCAGAAACAATATAGCTAGTTATGTTGTGTACTTTTCATTTTCAATCCATAATTGTTGTTGCTCGTCATGTAATCTTGCGAGTGTACTATTTTAGCCAACAATATAAGAACGAATACCGTTTTGTAGGTATTTAATTAAACAAGACGCCGTTCTGGCGTTAACTCGGCGCACGTGCCAGTCTTCAATATAGAGCTTCTGAACATAAACAATACAGTTCGCGTAATGTTTCGCATACATATTCGCATTTAGATGCCTTGCGAACCTAAATGTTCGATCGCGAAATTCAGAAGCACATCGCAGTATAGAAGTTCAATTGCTTATAAAAATGTAAATAAACCGCATGATACATTCGCTTCGTCTTACACTTTGCCTTTGGAATTCGTGCTTATATAGTTGTATTAAATCTTCGATCCTGTGCAAACTACGCGACGTGTTAACGCGCCCATACACGACCACATCATCTTGTTAAACGGCGAAATAGCAGCGATATTATTAAAAGAGGACCGGTTCTACATGTATTAAATATATTCTTACCCCAATTCAATCTAAACTTAATCGAACAGCATGAAAAGAACGGTTTATTTGTTCCTCTTGGAGGAATTGCCGTATCATGCGAGCGAAATCAAATCGCGCATTGGAAAATTAGCCAAAGCTGTGCACCACAACTCTTGGGAGATAAGACTGGGACGTGGATAAATACAGTCACATACACATTTCAAATACTAGTATATTTCGCGCCATTGCAGACTTGCGACGACGAAAAATAAAAAAACAAAAAACAAAAAAAAACCGGAGCGAATTTTCAACTCCGTCACTGACGCCGGAGTAATCACGCTTGCTATTAGAATCTTAAATGAACACATACCTTTTGGAATTATGCAACTTGCATTATAGTCCTAAAGTAAAATATAATTTACAACACTGTGATATTTTTCATTAGTTTCAACATTTCGCAACCAAACTTTTGAATTTTCAATGTTTTCAATTTAATTCAAAGGAGGAATAGTCAATTCTTAGCCAAACTGTATAAATACGTTGCACACATGTTGAGTATAAGCTCGCCATGGTGTTTGTTACACAACTCCTAAACACCATGCATCATTATTATTCTTGGCGCAAGCGATTAGTAAATAGGAATTTCATAGGAATTCTCCTGCCACCATGAGATCTAAAATGGCACGAGGGGACTAGATTTCAGTGGTTATCAAATAGAAACCCATATATCGGTTGCAAGAAAGAGCTCGAAATCTCGTCAATTCATTTCTGATCAAATCTATCTCTATCAAATTCAATTGTTATCACTAAACGTATTCACAAAATTTCTATCACTTTCGTAAAGTCCAACTAAATTGTTATATAATCGGTTAAATACTGCAATTTGGATTTCTATTTCGACAACCTGTCATAGCGCGCGCTGATTGGTTAAAATAAAAGCGCGAGATCACCTGGTATATTACATGTGTAGATGTTGGTAAACCACGTTCTTATTACATTGTAACTTGAATCCCAATTGTCTACTGTTATTAATTCACCTCAACTGAGTCCTCATGCAACTACCTTTAATTAATTCTTACTACCGCTTGCACGTTGTTTAATATTATTGATATTGTTATACTTCTGATTATAAGACTGATTATGATTAAATTGTAATACGTAAGATGTATTTTACCTTTTTTGGGTTATGAATAAATACGTAATCGTAGGACGAATTTGGTTCCAACAAGTTCTTTGATACATTGGTGATGACATTGTGCAACATTTCGCAATTATAATCTTCTGAATTTTGTAAGATTAATTCTTTCTTAAAGTTGATTGATCTGCAACAGGGTTCTTTGAGGCACTCCCCAGCACAGTCAACCCAATCATACACAAATACGGTTGAGTGAATTGCTGTATTTAGCCTGAAACCTAAAGTGTGCGGCGGAATATTATACTCGATTACCCTCTTTACTCGATTTGAAACCTTCTATATCAATACTTGTGTTACAACTACTATAATATGAATATGGTTTTATCTGTACCATGGTAACGGGGGGGGGGGGCGAGATACGCTATAAGCTTGATACAGATCTAAAAATTCACCATAAGAATGTATTATTCTTTGTTTGATCGCGAGCATAGTTTGAACTTATGTTTTAATATAGTTGTAATGTTGCATCTTGTGATGTAGTTCTTTTTATAGCAAACCATTCTTAACCACTGATATAATTCGACTTAATCGAGTCAACATTGTTATTGAAATGTAATCAATGTTACAACGAGAGAATAAATCAGACCACCTTAACTACGTAAAATGTAGTTAGAAAATTTTAAAACTGGCCCCAGAACGTTAAAGCGCTGTCTCAAATAAACTGGTCAAAAATGACGGACTATGATTGGTATAATCTAGGAAATTTTTTTTTATTGAAGTAGAAAACTTAAAAGTTGCGTCCTGGGTCAAATTTACGACGTCGACCATAATTATAAGCAATTAAATCTTACCTTCGAAACTTGAATCATAGCAAAAGTGCACATTTGCGATCGTGTTGTCCACCGCTATTGCCAATGTTAATAAAGGAGTAATGAGGTTTTTTGTGAACCACATTGCCTATTAGATAAAATATGTTCCTTGAATTGAAAATTGTTGCTATCCATTCAAATTTATTTTCCAAATGCTACCAATATAACCAGAGAGCAGCCTACATGGCAGCGTCTTGAAAAAAATTCGCAATACGTGGGGTAACAACTGCCAGGAAAAGAAAAAAACATTGCCGTTTTCGGGACTTTTCGACGCTTCTTATTTTTCATAATTTGGCGCATGCGCAGCCGTTTTCCCGCGGTGCTAGTTGGAATAACTGGCTAATCGTAGCCATTAACTGAATAAATATATAATCATAATTTTTACAGCACCGATCGAATTGCTCAGTACATAAAGTTTTTTTACTAACTATTCTCTATGCAATGTGGCATTGCTGTAAAACAAAATCTTTCTTTTACTTTAATTAAAATGTCGTGAAATTTACAAATGAAATTTTAACTTAAAGTATAGTTAAATTGAGGCAAAATTTCTTTAAACGCAATGTCTAGTCCGGACTGTTAATAAACGATTTTTTTACGTTTTTATTGATAAACTGCTATTTCAGTTTTATAATGTGGCAACATATTCTTGAAACTAAGTAGCTAATCGAAAATTAAGGGTGTTCATTTAAAAGATCTTAATTCTCCTCGAAGATCTAGTTATTCCCCTTTCGCAAAACTATAGAAAATAATCAAATTTAGAGTTTTTATCAAGTTCGTTGGGTTGTTAGGAAAAATAAAAGTAAAGTTTACTTAAGTTTTACTGTTTACGGGTATATATTTGTAATGCTATATCAATACCTCGTAACTAAGTAGTTTTATCCGGTATAACTCTTCTAAAAGGTGCTTTTCAAAACCGGAATTCCGATGAGATTCTAGGCTCCCGCTGTTCGTCGTAAGTCTAATCAAATTTATTGAACAATGCTCAAACGGAAAAAATGCGAACGGGGTACTGATTCCATGCAAGGCATTCCTCCGATTCCATATACAAAAACAAATAACACACACGAGAAACATAAATTATATAGCTGCACGAATCGAAGAACAAGCATATGCCACAAGCTCGAAAATCAAGCTGTTCATTTCCTTTTTTTTGGAAAATATCTAAGATAAGATAGTTGGCGGCCTAAGATGATTTAAGAAACAAATAAATATAGTTTCCAATCAGGCTATGGCATATGTTCTCTTTGCATGTTAATTAAACTCTATGACATGAACCGGTTCTGTGCAATGACCATGTACAGGGCATATCGACGTCGTAATAAGACACTAACGAATGTAAATACGTTCTTGATAGAAACGATCTGAACATTGCCAGGCTACATAGGTCTGAGGGTTGAGCAGTTCTACAGACACAGTTCCATAGAACTGCTCAACCCTCAGACATAAGTAGCCTGGCAATGTTCAGATAGTTTGAAGTCTATTATTAACTCTTTTGATCTTAAAACCTGACACTCAAACCAAACAATTTTTTAATCACCACCTCACCTTATTTCTATAATCCTAGTCTCTGGTCTTGCTGTACGTACATATATAAGTTCAACATATATAAGTTCAATATCCCGACGTAAACGACAATTCGATTACTGTACTTGTACGCGCAGGTGTTAGCACGCAAGTGTTAAAATACGTCTTATTGCTAAGCAACTTAAAAGCTAAACCTTGCTAATTTTAATATAAGCTTCTGCCGTGTCCTTTAATTTACTTAAAGAAGTTACTGCCACCTGCAATAATGACGCATTACATTAGTTAAGTAAAGTCCAATTAGCATAAAAGAACAATTAGTTGAGGTGCCTTAAATGTTAACTATTGCATGTTGTTAATACGTCCCAAACCCATTTCCAACTTCGAATTTTTGCAAAATTCCAGTCCCGATTGGACTTTTATAAGAAAAACCCCAACCTTTAAAAGGGTCAAAATCCTAGTTATTAGAACTGAATCCCATTTTCTCAAGATATACAGCAATCCCAGTTTCCATGTTACCGCTTCAGAGCTCTGATAATAATTAGGAGCTAATATAAATATGATAACGGGCTTTGATATCATGACTCTTTTGCACTGTTTGTTCAAAAAATTTCATCGCTACGACAACTAGCTGCGTTTTTACTTTTAGAGTTTTCGATCTTTAAATTTTGACAAATTTAACAACAATTTCTGTCTTTTCTAACACTGCTTCAACGTCATACATCAAAACCAAATCCCCTTTCGCTAATTCGCTACAGCTGTTATTGGTTACATTAGTCAGTTGACAGTTACTAAGCATTCCTGCTGAGCATTTTCTGTTGTTTTAAATTTGAATCCAACACAGTAATGGACCACCTAAAATTCAAAGTTTTTCATTGAACGAAAAATTTGACAATTTCTCTCCTTGAATTATGGGCAGTCTAATGAAACACTAACCCGTTGTGATGTTTCCAAAAATGATTGGAATTCAAAGCAAAAGTAGAGACAAAGTAACAATTTTAAACATGCATGACTGCTTTTGTCAAAAGCTGCATTATACTGTCCAGAAATAAACTAACACTGCGGTTATGTTCGGTTGCGGTCGACCGATAGAAACAGCAGACGATCTCAAAGGGAAAAATACCTTCGCAATAGCCGTTCTGAGAACGACAACACAACAAATATATCGAAAACATCTTAAGAAGTTTCTGTCAGACCGAGTTAGGCCGAGATTAAACCTCTGTCTCACCACGGTTCGCCCTCGGTCTGACCCTCGTTTAACCGCGGTTTTTGTTTTGCTATTTCTGGACAACACTGTTCATGAAATGCTAATACGAAAAAACACCTGCATGGTTGCGCGTGTGAAATTTGACAATACAGTTAATGAACGTAGCCATAACATATCAACGATCAATTTGCCCTAAACTACTTTCTATATTAGTTTATATGAAGTCACACACAAATCGTTGGCAATGTAAAACACTAAGATGCAATGCATGAACCAAGATGCAATACCTCTTTATTAAACGGTTTCTTGTATTTAAAAATCCAAATGTTAAAGTTTCTCTAGAATTTGCATTCCTGACTCAACTCAAGTATTAATTTCTTCCAATTTTTTCCCATGCTCTCAATCATGATAATCAATTCCGGCATTAACTTTCAATTCTGTCAATAATTCTTGATTTCCAACACGAAAATGCCAAGTCAGGAAATACCACTTTCGGTCATCAAAAGCAACAAAATATTTTGCTGAAGTAGCGAAATATTTTCATCACGTGATTTTAAAAGAGGAAGGGAAACTAAGCGTATATTTTTTCAAACATCTGACCTCACATCTTGCCGAAGATGCATAAATAGATGTGCAACGTGTTATTTATGTTCATTATTCACACAAATTCTTCAGCTGAATTATCTTCATGCGTTATCATTGACTTCTGTCAAGTGTGGAAGAGACTGACGGATAGATATACTCAGGCGGAAAGCCAGAATTTGCTCTGTTCTAGGTGTCGAGAAATACAAATGTGTGGCAAACCTGACATATGTACAGTACTGTCCAGAAATAACATAAAAAACTGCGGTTCAACCGAAGTAAGACTGAGGTCGAACCGCGGTAAGACCGATGTTGAACCTCGGTGGAACTCGGTCTGACAGACATTTCATAAGATGTTTTCGATATGATCATTGTGTTGTCGTTCTTATCTCTTCATAGAATTCCGTTGGAAAGCGAACGGCAAACACGATTGTATTTTTCCCCTTGCGGTCGTCTGCCATTTCTGTCGGTCGACCGCAACCGAGCCGCAACCGTAGTGTTAGGAACTTTCTGGACAGTACTGTACATGAATTACACGCACTGGAATATTCTTACATGCAACGGGTCGAAGTGATAATTTCGGTTTGCTTGGTCGTGTCGAGCTTTTTGCAACGCGACATACATCTACCTCGCTAGTGCATCATTAGGTCGGGAACATACAACCTACATGTTTCTATCGAAAATTTAATAAGAATATTATCTCGAACAGTGTTGAATCTTTTTCCCATAATTCCTGGACGGAATGTTAATTCCACAAACCTCAAAATTTCAGACCCTAGAATGTATATATAGTACCCGAATTGTGTCCTTACTTCAAAAAACGTCTGTTAGTTTATAGCCACGTTACTATTTGTTGGGGTTATAAATCATGATCAACACTGTATTCCTTCACCGTATAATTTGTTACAAATTAGTTAAAGATTGTAAATTTTACCTTGTACCCAGGGTGCTGTGATCATAGAACTTTAACAGCGTAAGCGGGATTACAGTTAATGCGAATAGGATGCAACAGCTTCCTATTTTGAACGAACTGAAACAAAAGCGTCTCCACGAAGGGCGTTTTGAATCGTGTTAATTAACTTTTAGAATTTTTGCACAGTTGGATATACCAAACCCTGCATTCTGATTGATCAAATTGAACGTATTATGCTTGTTATATACAGCTTCAGGTGAATAATATGACTAATTTCAAAATTGCAGCTAGCCGTTTTGTGGACGTTTCTTACAAAGAGATAAGCGAACAAATGCATTTCTTGTGTCAATTCACTTGTGCAAAAATGCTAAAACAATTATTCGTCTTCGGCAAGTAATCTCTAGATATTCCGGGCAGCTAGCGGCGGGCGTAATGTAAGAAATTTAAGAAAGAGGCTGCCCGCTTATCTACGTCACCATTGAAATGCCAAATGAGGTATTTTAGAAAATTTTCTAACCCACAAACCAACTAAAAAGTATTGTTAGGATTACATGTTGGAATAAAAATACGTTTTAAGAATAAAAAAGGAATATAAATGAAAGCGAAAAGGTTCTAAAACTCTGAAATATTTAACAGTAATTTAATATTGAGTAATATGCGACAAATACGTGTCAAATTATTATTTCTCATAACAATTTTAATGCAATTATATTTTAATCTAAATATTTGCTATAAGTGAAGAGAACACTCTAGAGTCCGGAGACCGTAGTCCGCGTTTTCCAACAAACTTTGAACTTATCAATTTAGAGCGATTTACAAGAGCAAATTCGAAGTTACAATAATTTTTTTTCTTGCATCCCGAGTTCATATTTTAGCGTTTCTGCAATCTGATTGGCTACGGAAGCGGTCCGTATGAGGCTGTACGGGCAGAAGTAAAACATTAAATATCTCAGTGAGTATTTGGGCTAAAGACCGTAAATTGGACCTAGGGGTCAGATTTTTGGCTTTTTTTGCCCGAAATTTTTTTCGATATTTTTATTATGCTGAAATATTATTGCCGGTGATGCGATAATTCATATCATCAAGTATGTTTATGTAAAAAATCGGGAAAAATTTGGTCAATACCAACGCGAACGCACAGCCACCAAATCTTGGATTTATACTCTTTTTCGTTTTAAAATGTTATTTTTAAAGCCTCATTAATTATGCATTGTCATGTCTTTGCACGCTAAGATTTTTGCATAAATTATAACACGGATTTCCCCACGGGACTTTACGCTTTCAAGCGTTGTTTAAGCTTTTTAACGTATAAAGTGTTTATTTGAACATTGTTTCGGAAATTTGATCGTAGATATTATTAACAATATTTATTTACAATGATGTTTATTTCCAAAAATTACATTGTTCTGTTTAATCTTCAACGTGACCACCATTTCGTTCCATACATAAACCAGCCCTAGCAGTTATGCTATTAACAGCACGACGAACCATGGTTCTGTCCTACCTTAGAATATCCATTTCGTTACGGATCCGCGAGGTCGTCTAGATTAGCCGGTGGTGTCACATAAATTTAGACTTGAGGTAACCCCAGAGAAAAACATCTAACGGAGTTAAATCTGGGGATCTCGATTGCCATTCAACTGCATGGTTTGATGCAACAATTCGTTCTCCAAATAATCGCTCTGAAACAATAATTTTCCTATGAGGTGGTGCGCCGTCTAGAATCCACCAAAGACGCCGAAATCAGCCGTTTCTGTTGGGCCAAAAACGCCGCATTCTGCGTAATGCAGAAATCACTTCTTCGTTCAGCATCTCCAGATAACCTTCACCGTCCAAATTTTGTCGAAAAAAAAATGGATAAAATAATGCTGCCGTTACCCATTACCCATACTGTCAGTTTATGGCGATCATTGCTTCACTGGTAGTCGAAGTCTTAAGGCTTTTGACCGCGTGGTTGGTATTCTCTCACGTTGTGGGTATTCACAGTGGCATTCAACGCAAATCCGGCCTCGTCACCAATAACAACATTTTCGAGAAATCACCGATTTTGACGACGTAGCCGCTGGCAAAAATTTATTCGTCGCTGATAATCGTTGCCCAACAATTGATGTCGTTCGATCATCTGATACGGATGGAATTTCAAATCAATACAATACAATACAATAAACTTTATTTAAACACGGTAAAATCTTCAGTTATAGAGAGTTTAGTATCTTAAAAACTAACTTAGCTTTTTGTTTTTTCCGTCGTAATAAAAGGTTATCAAAACGTAAAGTGTCTAGAAGTATATCCAGCACTAGCATCATAATTAGTCCTCAAGATGATCCTTGCAGCTCGTTTCTGGAGTTTTTGCAGTTTACAGCTTAGTGTTTCGCCAAGGCTGTCCCAGACCGAGGAACAGTAGTCAAAATGAGGTTGAATTAATGCTCGATAAATTTGAATAGCTGTGTCAGTTGTTATAAACGGTCTTACGCGTTTTAAAGCTCTAAATATTCTTAATTCGTCAATATGTGCTAATAGACTATTTATATTTAAACTAGCCATAACTAGGCCACGATGAGATGGTATCCTATGATATAATATGGACTATTTAAGTCGTCATTATTTTCCTCATTAATGACAGACGATGTACAGGGTGTCTCAAAAAAAACGCAACCACTTAATATTCTAAAATTTATATTGTTCATAAGCTCAATAGATTTTATGCCCCTGGGATTTTAAAATGGCTTTTAATTGTACAGTTCAACTGCTAATAGTCAAATCAGCTAAACTAATAATGGTGCAGCTAACAACCGAACAACGAGTTTTTATTGTCGTGCATGATAACTTGAATGCTAACTGTCGACCTTGTAAAATAAATTGTAAACAAAATTTTACTCGTTCAATACTTTCAATTCAGCTCGTTGGTTTACGCACCCGACTTTGTTTACCGACGATTGTGCCGCTAGAATATGATTACAAGCTTTCTCGCATTCCAGGGGCCAAACGTCTTTTGTGTTGTAGAACAAAGAGGATATTCATGAATATTAAGTGGTTGCGTTTTTTTTTATACACCCTGTATTATTCACACTTATCATATCATTAGTATTACCTAATGACTCCCACATGGCATTATCCTAATCCTTTCTACAGTGTGTCCCAAAAAAAACGAAAACTATTGAAATCACTCATTGTTATAATTTAAATGCCGTGTTCACGAATTTCAGCCCGTGGGGATTTAATGCAACTTATAAAATGCTAAATGCTTTGTGTTGCTATAGAGAAAGGGGACATGTCGAAGGTCATGGTGCTTGTAAATATTGTTAATAAATATCATTTTTGCGAACAAGCAAATTTGACTGCATCATATGCATGCATAAAAATGCTTATGGCAACCCCGATTTATATACTTGTGGCCCCAACAGAGTGCTTAGGCATTCAAACTCTAACAATGGCATTGTTATGGGTGATTTCAATAGTTTTCGTTTTTTTTGGGACACCCTGTATTATAAATATGTTTGCTAAAATTACATGCCATCAGACTGGTTACGATTTTATTCAAATGAATCTTACTTTGATTGAGATGTTCAAATGTTATGTTATTATGGTCAATAAACTTCCATTGTTTCTGCTGGCAAGACTGTTTGAGCACTGCATTGACCTGATCAACTTTGTTTGTTAAAGCCTTATCATCGTTACGGGTAACTAAGCTAGATATAGCAAACTCCGTTACGGTATTTGAGCGCTCAATCGATTCAGCTAATGAGATTATTTGAACTCACGCGTCATGAAACAGTTGAACTCACGCGTCCTTTCAGACTATTCGTCCCAACATGTAAGATTAGCTTGTCGGGTTTCTTTCGTAATATTGGTTTAATGTGATCATGCATGTCAAGGGTGGTACAGCCGGGGAATGTTGATACTTGAACTTTAGTATCGGACTTTGACATTCTATAACCATTTAAATTTCCGTCCGACATGTATCATCACATGAATGATTATCATCTTTTAATTCAGTCCGACTTTTGAGAAGTCTTAGATCGCTCTGAATATCCTTAACTATTAAGGCCAGCTCGTTACAACGACATTGCGGTTTTGCCGTACAATCATGACATGATTTTCGAGAATCTGATTTTTCTTGCTGTTGTGTACCACATCCCGTATGCTTATGGCCCACACGCGGAGCTTGATATTCAATAGCTTCATGGTCAATCTCCATAACGCTTAAAGCTTTGTCTTGAGTATATTGCTTATCGCCTTGAATTTGGGCGGGACTCTTAACAGCTAACTCTTTCATCTTCTCGCTTAGGCTCTGTTTCTCATCTTCTTGGATAATTAGTAGCTTTTTACTTTTTCCGTACCACTTTATCGAGTAGCCATCACTTTTGAATAGCTTTACTTCGCCACCAGGAGACGTCCATTTGCCTCGAAGGTCTAGGTCACTATACACAAACTTTTTCAAGCCTTCTAGACTGTCGTTCCAGATAAATTCTTTGCCTTGGCAAGTAAGATTAAGTTTCTTAGATGGTGTTGATGTTGATAGTATATTTGTATCGAGCAAAATCGGTGGGGTCGAGAAGTAATCATCAACAATAACGGAGCTCTCTAGATTAGGTCCGGTCGCCATGATGTCTCGTGATGTATCAAGTCGAGTAATGCGGTTGAATGTAGCGGATGTCAAACCAAGACCATTGCCACGGGCGCTTATCCTAGGTGCACCATTTTCCTGGTTTTCCAGTGCTTCTCGAACTGCCTGAGTATTTTCTGGACATCTTTCTGTCCTGCGACGGCCAGACTTGCCCTTGTTTAGGTTGCAGCTTGTCCCGTTTACGATGTACTTTGTTATAAACAGTTACACGAGATGGACAACGCTCGTGAGGATACTGTTCTTGAAACCTTTCAAGAACTCGTGTAACATTTCTGTTGTTGCGATCATACTCTCTAACTAAAAACGCTCTTTGTTGACTATGTGTACTGTGGCATTGCCATGATTTAAAAAGAGTGGCGAAACAATTGGGCCATCAGTGTGTCTGATATTAAAAAGAATTCTTTGCAGTTTGATTTATATTTTAATACACTTGGGAAAATTTCAAAGCTGAAATGTTGCTGAGACAGCGCAAACATACCGAAACTCACGGACAAATAATAATGAAAGGCAGGACAGAGCTATTTTCCGTTCTGCTTAATCACAACATAATTACGAACACAGTAAATAACGAAATTTTGAGGAGTGTAAAGGATCGACATTGCAACAGTTTTTACAATTAAACGCTCTCTCTAATTTACGCAAAAATATTGGCGTGCAAGGACATGACATTGCATAATTAATGAGGCTTTAAAATTGACATTTAAAAACGAAAGAGAGTAAATAATCCAAGATTTGGCGGCTATGCATTCGCGTTGGTATTGACCAAATGCTTTAAAACTTTGTTAGTTAAAACAACATGTTCCATATTTCCCCCCCATGTAATCAGATCGCATTTTAAACATGTCATTTTTTGGCGCAAGCTCATTCAAAAGTGCTTTTCGCTAACGAAATTCTCACTCTACAAATGGTTCTTTTTTGAGACAATTTTGCTGTCAGATAAACCAATGGGCGTCAAACAACTTATTTCCGCCAAAGGCTTCACCAAGCATTGCGCGCTGATTAATCTAACGACGTTTTTCTAACTGTAAACGTTTTTTTGATACTGTAGGTCCTCCGGCAGGAATCGAACCGACGCTTTTGCGATGCCGGTGCGAGAGCCTCAAATGTTGCACTCGAGTGATTGTTTCAGTCAACAATACCTAATGATTAAGAATATAATTTTCCTTTTTTGGGTTATGAAAAAATACGTAATCGTAGGATGAGTTTGGTCCCAATAAGTTGTTGGATGCATCGGTGATGAAATTATGCAACATTTCGCAATTGTAATTTCCTGCATTTTCTGAGATGAACTCCTTCTTAAAGTTGATAGATCTGCAACAGGGCTCTTTGAGGCACTCCCCAGCACAGTCAACCCAATCATAGACGAATGCGGTTGAGTGAATTGCTGTATTTAGCCTGAAACCTGAAGTTTGTAGAAAAATATATTCGAGGACTTTAATACTTAGCTATTCTTTGTTTCTAAAATAAATTCTTTGTTATCACAAAAGGTTGGAAACGATAATGTAAAGTCGCGGTAATAAGATTTATAGAGTTGTCCTGATCAGTCTCACAACAGTCACCATGATGTTGGTTGACCAGTTCAGCTTGTCTATATTGGCCAAAAAGCTAAAGCGCCTTTGTCATGGCATTAAAACTAGCCAGAAAAATGATTGGCAATAAGGTGAAATATGATATGTCGGTGTAATGACAAAAAATCAACAGGTTCTTCCTTAAAGGCGCTTGCTTTACAATCATGAAAATGTTGGCTATGAATTGGTCACTCTTACCTTTAAAACTTGAATCGTAACAAAAGTTTACACTGGCGATCGTGTTCTCCAAAGCAAATACGAGTGTTAATAAAGGAGTAAAGAATCTTAATGTACGACCAATGAGCCTCATTGCTGTTTCAGTTAATTTCCCTTAAAATGAAAATATTATCAATAAGCAAAATATCAGACTGAAGTAAATGTAGAAATTGTGGTGTAATCAATATTTATGGCGACATTATATTATTCGGCCTAAAAGTGTCTAAGTAACTTATCTAAAAACGATAATATGGGTAGATAATGTATAGTTTTAGATAATGTAGTTAACGTAGCCAGCCAACAAAAGTCTACGTTGGCGATCGTATCCGACAAAGCCTTTAATTTTAAAATTACGATGTGAAATGTGAAATAATGTGAAAATTAAAATTAAAATTGTTCTTTAATTGTTAAAAGACGCATGAGGATGTGACAACGTATGGCTTTATTCAGCCTAAACATAACTCGCCGAATGCATGAATTGGTTCTGTATGCTTATATTTTTAGCGCGCTTTTTTTTGAGACCCAGAAATATTTAAACAATATTAACACGAGGATTCATTCTGAATCACAGCTTACCTTATATATATCGATATTGTCTCTCCTTGTATACAAATATTAACTTGATTTTTTCAAAAAAACCTCGATTCCTCATTTTCCTCTTATACTCTTCGGTGCAGCTGTGCATGAGCTTTCACGCAAACTCAGTTTAATTTAACTCTTTGCTAAGCAATATTAAAATAATATCGTTCATCCGCTTAAAACAGTTACTGACATCTGTAACAATGGAATTCATATTAGACATGTTTTATATAGCTACGTCTTTTTCCGAACTGTCAATAAAGAATAAAATAAGATGCTTATTAAATACTATAACGACATGTAAAGGTAAGAAAACACGCCTTACGTGTTGCGATTACAACAGATTATTTTACACGATTCTTCAAGAACAGACATTTAATTGTGACCTTCCACAAAAAAACATACGTCTAAGATACTTTATTAAAATTAATCTAAAAAAAAACGGATAACCAACGGTAGAGAACTTTTCGTGTTATAACTTCTCTCGAATCTTTGAAAAATTCAGCAACAATCTAGGTCCGGTTGTTAAAAGTTGAAATCATAATAATCTTGTGTATATATTTTAGCCTCACAAAGGCCATTACACAGCTGTCGACCAGATACTATATGAGGCTTGGAGCTCCAAAAATATTGCAGAATGCGTATTCAGAAAAATTTGCACTTTTTAAATTAGGTCATTCAATAATTTTCTCTTTTACAGCAAATAATTATAGCGGACAAAAGAGTAGCTACACAAGCACATAAAATTTATATAAATACATTTGAATGTTCAACAATATCCATACGATATATGTTACTAATATATTCTATATAATTACTGTATATGTATATACTTTTGTATTGCATGAAGATTTGAGGATCGAAAGCTTTGAGATTATAAATCATGCAGTGAAATAGCTATATTGTGGAATACATTATATTTAAACACCAAGATGTCTATAATACATCAAAACGCGCTTTCAATCGCATTTATCAACATGTATAAAATATATTATACTATTATGTTTATTTGAGATATCGTCACAGTTAAATTTTTTTAAAACAAAATTAATACACGCGATTCTAAAGTTGCAAATCTACCTCCTTGCAAAAAATTGGGTACAAAATTAATGTAGATATGTAAAAATTAAGGTGATTAATTATTATGAATGCAAACTTGAATAGGAAATTGTAAGTCACGATGACGAATTTCGATAAATCAAAGCTCATTCCATTAAAAATTATTTATGTCTTCAAGACAGTAATAAAAACAGAGCTCTCTTTCCTGATTGAAAAAAAACAGACATTTGACCGGCTTTTCATTTTAATCCAAGATGGAAATAGTTTAGGAATATTTTTGAAAATAGTTGGCCTAGCGTAAAAAAACAAATTACATGCAAAACATATCTTAAACAAAGCAAAAAGTCGATTCAGACCAAGGTATTTTCTTTTCTATAAAGGCTTATCGCAAGAGATGCGGGCAGGCAAACGGTGAGGTGTGTGGGCATTTTGTTTCGGACAATTTTCTTTCCAAGTTATTGGTTTTATGGAAGATAGCTTAATATACAACTTTTCTTTTTGGTTTCACCTGAAGATTAGCCAAATGAGCAAAGTTACCACTCCATATATATATATATATATATATATATATATATATATATATATATATATAAATATATATATATATCTTCAATGAACTTATGCAGCAAATACAGATGTGTGACAAAGCCGGCAAACTTGATTTTCTTTTGAGAATTTTCCTCTCTCGCCACTCTCCTGGTGTGTAACACTGCAACCTGCGCTTAAAAGATTAGACACGCACGACCGGTGGTTTGATAACAACGGTGGTGGCGCTTGCTGGGAATGTCCCGCTGGCAAAATAAGGGCCTGGGGGTGTTGCGGAACATGCGGAATACGAAAAATTGCCAAAGCAGAGGAAGAAACGAGCGAAACTATTCTCGTTATCGACACCTGAGCTCCTTATTATTGCGTATAGGAAAGCACGTCCGAGGGAAAAGCAAGGGAGACAACAAAAAGTAGGGGAGCTAGACACACCCGTTTTTGAGTTCGTAACATAGGCGAAGCAGTTGCACATGTATAGCTGCCATGTCAAGAATAGGGAGTTTAAGCAGCGCCTATAATCATGAGTACGAGAATTGTCATTCTCGGGCGTTGTTTGCTTACGCTATCAGGCAAAACTCGTATAGTCGCAGGGTTTTTGAGTACAAGTTAATTGGCAAATTTCGTACCCGAAAGCCTAACGACTACGAGTTTTAGCGGCTGGCGTATAAGCAAACAACGCGTGAGAATGACGAATCTCGTACTCGTAGTGACTGTTAAATCTACTTAATGCACGTCTCTTGATGGCCCTGATAGAATGAGCGTGAGCCAGGCGTGATAGAAAAGGAACACAACGTATGCAAGCTCATGCATGAAACTGTTGTCAAACTGCTATGCCAAACTGTTGTTCGTATAGCGTTACATTCGTTGTAGGATTGCAGCATACGAGAAAGCCGCAACAGAACGTTAACTGCTGGCATGTCTGCAAACAATGAAAAACATGCGAGCGCCTTCGGTCAAATACTTCGTTAGGACTGCGTTATGAAAACCTAATTAATTATAACAATAACAACGCAGACATGATCGTCTCGTAATTAACTATCTTTGTTACATAAAATCATTCTATGTTACAACATTTAACTTTCAAAATTCTATACCTAACCCTGAATAGTTAAATCACATATAATAGAGATCCTATCAAAACCTTACGCCCTTTAACGAAACAAAAGTTATTCAATCATTGCCTTTACATATATTATATTTATGCATATATGTTTGCAAAATAAGATATATAAATTACTAAAAAAATAAATAAGTTACTAATGCTACGAAAAATCAATGTATTGAAAAACGTGTATATGAAAACGTTGCTGTAATCAATATACATAACAACCATAAAATTCAACTCTCATTGAGATATGTACATTCCAAGCCGTTGGATGAAAACGAATGAACCCAGCTGAAATATGAGGAATCACCGTGTGATGGACAATAGAATTCGTGTCTGTGTTACCTTGGAATTCCTGTAGATATTATGAAAATATTTACCACAGTTAGAATGTCGTATTATCCATCGTAATTTTCGCTACTCTGGTTTTTATAAATGAAAGTAGTCACGAGTCACGACACAAAGATTAACTTTCACGACCCAACGTTTCGACACTCCGGTGTAGTGTCTTTATCGGTTCCTTATAATTATTCATGGCCAGAAATTGCGGACATCGAATATGCAGATTGCCGTAGCAAATTTGCATATCTGTTCAAATATTATTCGTTTGCAGAACTATAAATTATATTGCGCATTCTTAAATTTCGCAAAATTTAAGAAAATCATTGCATCTTTGCAATTTGCCCTGGTTGTTTCTTGTAATTCGTGTCATATTAAAGATCCTGAGGTAATATTTTGCTGGTAAAGGTTTATGTTGGCTCTGCATTTTTATTTTATTTCTACGCTATTACGGTTTTTGTTTTATATGGTATTCAACGTGATAAATAATCAAACTTTTTTTTGAAAATGCAGGACGAATACTGATAAAATATTTTGAAATACTATATAAAAATATTAAGATTAACTTGCTCTGCAACGAGTAATTAAGGCAAATTATAATTGACCTACCTAAAGGTGTATTTTTAGCGTTTAGTACTGTGCACATTACAGTTTACTATAAACTCACGAAGCTTTATTTTGACACCATATGCAAATTTAGGCGGAAGTAGAATGTTAATTATGTCCGAATTTTCTGGCCATGATATATGTTCTCAAAATGAGGTCATCTATAAATCAGAGGTAAATATTGTTTTGGCAAATCTCTTCCGTCATCCCTATTTAGGGCACAATGATTCGCATTAATATGCCTGGCTTCCAAACAACGCCTTTGTCCATAACGATCATTAGTGGTAATGACTTTTGAATCGTTCCACGCAATGTTATGGTTAGTTTGACTTACGTGTTCCGCTAGAGCTGATTTTGAACTGTCTAAGTTCGAAGCAGCATTTTGATGTTTTTTTTTAAACGTGGCTTTTTGTTTCACCTAGATACTCTCAGTTCTCGCAATCACCACATGGTATAGAGTATACAGCATGAGTTTTCTGTTTAGTGGCTACGCGATTCCTGGGTTTCGCGAAAATATGTCCGAGTTTTTGAAAGGGTTTTTAGGCAACTTTTATACAACAATGATTCGGGATCTTCCTGATTGGTTCTGCAATTCCCTGAATGTATGGAACTATATAGCAAAACCTGTTTTTGAGGAATCACCCTCTGAGGAATTGCATCTGGTTGGCACGGGGGATTTTTTGACACTACATAAGGAACCGAGTTTCAACATCAGATCACCCCTGATGAAGACACTGGACCGAAGTGTTGAAATGGGGTCCCAATGGGGGAAACCCAATGGGGTCGTGAAAGTTAATCTTTGTGTGGTGATTACTTTCATTTAATAAAACCAGAGTAGCGATAATTACGATGGATTACATACCTGGTTGCCGTGAATTCATTAACATCATGCCGTATTATATTAGCTTATATTAAGATTTGGGAGAATTTTTATTAAAATAGGAATAACGGGAATAATTGCACGTAAAAATCTGTACAGTTAGGGTCTTTTTTATTGGAAGATTGGGAAAAGGAATACATGTATGCGAGTAATCGTGTTTATATATTTTATATTGGCGGTGTAGCTTATAAAAATACGAAGTTAAAAGTTAAAAATAATCGCATGATGATTGTTTCATTTCCCGTTGCGTTTTTAAAAACCATTTGCGGGATCATCATTCTTTTTACTGCGCCCTTGTTTAGTTTTGTTCGCGTACTGTTTGCATGCACCATTTAAAACATAGCTAGCTCAGAAATGTTTTCGTTCTTGTGGCGCTCGGGCGTGTACGTGAATCTACTCGGGCTTTTATTATCTTATTATTATTATGATATAATAATGTATGTCAGAATAATAGACGAAAACATTTCTGGGCTGCCTATGATAAGAAACATACAGAATTCACGTTTTCAGGAAACCATATTAAGAGGTAAAGAATGAAAACATGTAATGGCGATAATAGATTTGTGGCAGCATGCATATAGATCACAAGTCGACTGCATATGGCTATCAATTCGAACTTTCATGTTTACTATAGATTATGCAAGTAACATTGATCACTAAAATAAAGTTATTTAGCTTAAAAGCTTTGTTTAGAAATAGTGTAATATTGAGGCACTCGTTCAGATTTTTTGCGCGCTATCGTAAGTTGAAATTTAGGAATATTTCTAATGCTTTCGCGAATAACATCGCTTTATTTGAATTAAAAAAAAAAACATGGCTGCTTCAAAGTAACTAATTCCTTTTGTGTGAAAGTCTTTCGCTACACAATACCATGCAGGGTTTATCATCAGTGTTGCAATTACTGTCACACTGGTAATTATTAATAAACTGCATATTTTGGCGCAACAATTTTTTGCTCTATAAAATATTAATAAAAAATTAGTAATAGATATAAGTTTTGGAGAATACGCACCTTAACTGCTCCATTTTCTAAAAAATGTTGAAAATTTTTTCCATCTTGGCTGGAAGAGACGGTGTAGCTTTTAACAAACTGATTATAGTTAATGCGTCCTTGGGTACTTATGCCCGTTACCAGAGTAGATCTTTGGAAATCAACTTGTAGCCACTGATGAAGATCTTTGTTCCGCGATGACCATGCCCCTTTTCTTCCATCTCGTGGTGTGAAATTCAATCTTCCATTAGCCGCTCCATTATTTTTTCTCCATTCGCTGGAAGCCGTGATTTGCCTATCAGTAATATTGCCATTTTCCATCCCGAGAGCCATTTTGCACCCTGTATCGATCAATTGATTGGTAATTTTAAATTAAAATTTTTACATATTTCATAGTTAGGGAGTCTAGTCAGTCAGGAAATTGTTCTCATGACATGATTTTTCTGCAGATCCTGAACGAAATTGCGCATTACATGATTCGAAGGTAGAAAGTTGCTTATGAAAAAGCAATCTCATAAAATATCAAATCAACATAAAAAATTCAAACTTTTAGAAAAAAAAGCCTAAACTTTGCCGGGTTTCAGAAAATTTTATCGTGTCCACAATTATTCCAATCTGACTCCACTTTTAAGTGACTATTTTTTTCGCTGTTAACTTTAATGTACAAATAATTCCGCTCCCTCCCACTTAACGATCTTGTAGATTTACTGTGATACTAGACACTCACTCACCAAGAGTCTAAAAACGTTATAGTTAATAATATAATCATAATTATGGAGGTTAAAACAAATATAAAAACAATAATATAATTTTCTCCGTTGCAGAAGTCGCAAGACTCTCCTATGCATCTTCAATTCACTTACAAAACAGCTATTAAAAGATTTAGTTACTCTGAAATCTTCCAGAAACAATATCGCTAGTTATGCTGTGTGCCTTTCATTTTCAATCGATTGTTGTTGCTCGTCTTACGCGAGTGTACTATTTTAGCCAACATTATAAGAACGAATACCGTTTTGTAGGTATTTAATTAAATCACGCTTTCTATTAGAATCTAAATTGGGACAATGAGATTTCTCAAGAATAAAAGGTGATGCCAAATGTTTTACCAGATTTATCTTATAATTGATTCCTATGAATACATACCTTTTGGAATTATGCAACTTGCATTATAGTCCTAAAGTAAAATATAAATTACAACACTGTGATATTTTTCATTAGTTTCAACATTTCGCAACCAAACTTTTTAATTTTCAATGTTTTCAATTTAGTTCAAAGGGGAAATAGTCAATTCTTAGCCAAACTGTATAATCACGTTGCACATAATTTATGTTGAGTATAAGCTCGCCATGGTGTTTGTTACACAACTCCTAGACACCATGCATTATTATTATTCTTGGCGCAAGCGATTAGTAAATAGGAATTTCATAGGAATTCTGCATGAGATCTAAAATGGCATGAGAGGACTAGATTTCAGTGGTTATCAAATAGAAACCCATATCTCGGTTGCATGAAAGAGCTCAAAATCTCGTCAATTCATTTCTGATCAAATCTATCTCTATCAAATTTAATTGTTATCGCTAAACGTATTCACAAAATTTCTATTACTTTCGTAAAGTCCAACAAAATTGTTATATAATCGTTTAAATACTGTAATTATAATTTGGATTTCTATTTCGACAACCTTTCATGGCGCGATTGGTTAAAATAAAAGCGCGAGATCACCTGGTATATTACATGTGTAGAATTGTTGGTAAACCACGTTCTTGGTACATTTTGACTTGAATCCCAACTGTCTACTGTTATTAGTTCACCTCAACTGAGTCCTCAACTACCTTTAATTAATTCTTCAGGCTACCGCTTGCACGTTATTTAATATTAAGTATGTTGATTACACGGTTTTAATTTTCACGATAGCATGTACGTATTAAAGTCTGTAGTTTCATGGAAATAGATCCTACATTCGTGTTAGGTTTTACCCTACAAAGTACAATTATACTTCTGATTATAAGATTGTAATACATAAGATGTATTTTACCTTTTTTGGGTTATGAAAAAATATGTAATCGTAGGACAAATTTGGTTCCAACAAGTTCTTTGATACATTGGTGATGACATTGTGCAACATTTCGCAATTATAATCTTCTGAATTTTGGGAGATGAATTCTTTCTTAAAGTTGATAGATCTGCAACAAGGTTCTTTGAGGCACTTTCCAGCACAGTCAACCCAATCATTGACAAATACGGTTGAGTGAATTGCTGTATTTAGCCTGAAACCTAAAGTTTGCGGCGGAATATTATACTCGATTACCCTCTCCGTTACCCTATACCAGCCGTTGCGAGTTTATATCAATACTTGTGTTACAACTGTTATA
The DNA here is from genome assembly GCF_004324835.1 of Dendronephthya gigantea. Classification (NCBI taxonomy): domain Eukaryota; kingdom Metazoa; phylum Cnidaria; class Anthozoa; order Malacalcyonacea; family Nephtheidae; genus Dendronephthya; species Dendronephthya gigantea. The sequence goes on from NW_021163115.1 coordinate 674,472, forward strand.
ATATGAATATGGTTTTTTATTTTTTCCTTGCGGTCCGAATTCATATTTTAGCGTTTCCTGCAATCTGATTGGCTACGCGAGCGGTCCATATGAGGCCGTACGGACCGGGCGAGATTTGGACTACGTTTACACTACTCCGCATCGGTCTGAAAACGGTGACAAAAAGTATCAAAACGGGGTTGCGTTTACACAGCACCGGAGTGGATTTGTACGAAAACGTCACCATTGCCGTAGTGAAACGACCACATTTTCTAAACGTTATCAACGAAAACGAAGCGCTACATGGCGTTGTGTAAACACTACACCGTTAATATTTCGCAAAACTTTAGATACCACTCCGCCACAATGCCTGGCGTGTTGTTGCCGTAATTCAATATACCGAACAATTTTCCAAGTATTTATCAACAAGCACCTTTCTCGTTATCGGCGGTATTATTTTCATTGTTTTTGGGACCCACGACTACAGATATAAACGTCAAGCAATGTTTCAAAAAGAAATGGCGCAATTTCCCGCGAACAACTTACGGATGTTGACAGCGAAGAATGCTTGTGTGTTAACGCTAACGAAACGGTATCGGAACTCAAACGGAATAGTGTAAACGCAGTCAAATTCTGCCGTCACTTTCTCGCTCCGGAGCTGTGTAAACATAGTCTTAAAAGCACAGAGCCAACGCTAAAATATGTATTCGGACCGCAAGAAAAAACAAATCTGGTATTTACCACTTTAGTCGGTCCGTATATAGGGAAATATTGTTTTTGAGACCTTGGGAAATATTTCCCTATACGGACCTCCAATCAGGTAAATAACATATATATCTCTACCAGGGAATCTGGGGGTGGGGGGAGGTGTCTCTGGTACCAGAGATCATATGAACAGGGCCTACGAGATGCGCTTGATAACGATCTAAACATTCGCCATAAGATTGTATCATTCTTTGTTTGATCGCGAGCATAGTTTGAACTTATGTTGTAATGAAGTTGTAATTGTGCATCTTGTGGTTTGATTCTTTTTGTAGCAAACCATTCTTAATCACTGATATAATTTGATTTAATCGAGTCCACATTGTTATTGAAATGTAATTCATGTTACAACGAGAGTGTAAATCAGACCACCTTAACTACGTAAAATGTAGCTAGGAATTTTTCAAACCGGTCCCAGAACGTTAAAGCATTGTCTCATATAAACTGGTCAAAAAATGACCGACAATAATTTGTATAATCTAGGATATTTTTTTGAAGTAGAAAACATAAAGTAGCGTCCTGGGTTGGTGTAATCTCTACAAATTTACGACCATAAGCAATTAAATCTTACCTTCGAAATTTGAATCATAACAAAAGTGCACACTTGCGATCGTGTCCTCCACCGCTATTGCCAATGTTAATAAAAGAGTAATGAAGTTTTCTGTGAGCCACATTGCCTATTAGATAAAATATGTTCCTTGTATTGAAAATTGTAGCTATCCATTCAAATTTATTTTTCAAATGCTACCAATATAACCAGGGAGCAGACTGGCAGCGTCTTGAAAAAAATCGGGATAAATGTGGTAACAACTGCCATGCAGGAAAAGAAAAAACATTGCCGTTTTCGGGGCTTTTCGGTGCTTTTAATTTTTCGTAATTTGGCCCATGCGCAGCCGTTTTCCCGCGGTGTTAATTGGGAAAACTTGTTAACCGCAGCCATGAAATGAATGAATATATAATCGCCGAGCCGGTGCGGAGCACCGTGCGCGGGTACTAATTCCGCTCGGATATTTACAACCACGATGTGCAAATGCGAAATCAAAGTCGTCCGCCATTATGCAATGGACCTCACGCCATGGACGGTCTTCTACATTATGCGCATGCGCCAGTGTGAACTACTTAGCTCTTGATTGGTCGAGACAAAAATTTGTATTTTCAAACGTCAATGAATAACTGTCATTTAGCAAAATTTTGATGAAATTTACGAATTTATATTTTCATAAATATGGAATATATGTATTTTTTCTAAATTAAAGGGAAACTCGAATGAGGTCAGGACTTTTCACGGTTTAACAAATAACAAGACCAAATTTTTGACCGAGTTCACCGTCTATAATGAAGTCGGAAGGTTTTACGCTTGATAATATTTCACCCGGCAAAGCTTTAAAAAGTACTTTATTTTCTGGTAAAAACAACTTTATTTTCTCAAATGTATTTCACTATAAATCTGAATGTGTTATGTGATAAACGACATTATAATTTTATTTATAAATTCCGTTTTCATAGTGACAAAAAGAAAAAAAAATCAAAACATTCCCGTGCAAAAACCAGTCGAAGAGTAACTTAAAACTTCCGAAGTTGTATGAGACGTCTGATGTTATATTTCATGGTATTTAATAATTAAAATAATTTACCACAACACTGGCTATAGATGAGCAACTTAGCTTCCAAAAAAAGGTAAGAATCTTGTCGTATTTTTGCCATTTTTTCACAAAAATGTGAGGGTAAACCACTGAGCTATATTATAATTCCTGGAAGACCGGCCCCTAATGTTTTTTTGCTCAAAAAGTGAAGCAAAAAACATAGCGGATTTTGGCCTCTGTGACGTCATTTTGACGTCACCTTGTCCCCTTTGCCCATGGTAATTACCACTGACCAGGCTCAATTCTGAGCCCGCTACAGTAGATCCCCCCCTGGTTTTTATGAATATTTTGTTTCTTCCGACTGCCGTGAAACCTTGTTCTTCTGTTTTTTTCGATATATTTTTTACCTAACCCGTAATAAAGCGTTTATTTCGGTTATGTACAAGTCATAGGTACTGTTTTTGCAAATGCCGAAACAAACAAATATTGGGCGAACATAAAAAATATTTAATACGTGGACGAAAGTCGAAAATTTTACAATGATATGAAGCTAACAGGTTTTTTCTCTTTTCTTTGTGTTCAATTTCAATATACATTACTGCGTAAAATTTTAGAAATGCTTGAGTTTTTTTGGCATTGTCATAATTTTTTAGTGTCTTTTATGGATACCAATCTGACTTTTTTTAAACCCTGAACTATATAGAAAGTATTCAGTTATGTTGTCCTGTGTCCATGCCTGTGCATATTAAATCCAACGAAACAAGGCCTAAGCTCATGCAAGATATTGGGCAGCAAATTAGCAATTGTACTGAGTGGGGGGTACAATAGTTATAACCAGAAGTGATATTTACATGGCATATATTTATTTAGGTCACACCTTGTGCCTCAATGAGCTACAGACAATGTATACGCTTTTTGTAATGCACCGTTTAAACCTGTAAAGGTGTCCTTGTGTGACCTAAGAAAAGTCATTGATGCTTTGCATTTGCTATGAAATTATACCTAATAACAGGAGTAGTACATGCATATATAATAGCCTAATGAATTCACAAAAATGCAACTGTGCTTGTTCACCCCTCCATTAATCAGTCTATTATCCAAAAACCCTCTTTAGCCCAATAATTTTAGCCCTTTAATGGTGTGTGGGGGAAATGCATTGTCCAGGAAATTATAAAAGTTGTTGTAGATTGAAGACACACTGCTCAATTAATGCATGTTTTTATGCGTTTATTTATTATTTTTAATCTGAAAAACCATTGTAAAAAAATGTTAGCAAACAACAGCCAACAAGTCTATATAGTAAAATTATCAGTACAATGTTCCACTAATTTGCATAAAAAGCCATCTCTTGTTAAATTCTATAGCATCTTCATCCTGAAAAATGGAGATCTTTTTAAGATTAACTGTACTCAATATATAAAGTACTCTGCACCCAGAAAGAATAACAATAATACTAATCAACATTAAGAGCAAATTAAATGTAGATTGATTATAAACAAGGTGGAAGAAGTTTATTAAACCGTCATAAATTGACTTTTGACAAGGCACACAATATAACATATTAGACCTTTAACAGCCACTACAAGTCTACCAGAGGTTGAATCTTAGAGTGAAATATTTTGTATCAGCAGTCAGCACCTCAAAATTAAAAATATTAACTATTGATGAATTTCGCCTGACACAAAAAAGTTTTCCTATGAATCCTATCGGAATTAAGTCACGTACCAAAGGTCAAAAAGGTTAATAAAATCATATAACTTTTTATCGTTGACGCGCTATCGTTTCACTTTGTATCGCGGTATGTCAGTGGTAATTACCATGGGCAAAGGGGACCAGGTGACGTCACAAAGCTCAAAATCCGCCATGTTTGTTGCTTCACTTTCTGATCAGGAGCCGGTCCTCCAGGAATTATCATATAGCATGTACCCTTCAAAACCCCCAACCCACATCAATTTTCTAACAATCATGTTACCATCCCTACACTTAACTAATTTCGTTTAACCGAGGCGAGGGGTTGCTGCATGCATTTATTTCTAGTTATAATTTATACATGCAGCACCGATCGAATTGCTCTGTACCTAAAGTTTTTTTACTAACTATTCTTTATTCAATGTGGCATTGCTGTAAAACAAAATCTTTCTTTTACTTTAATTGAAATGTCGTGAAATTTACAAATGAAATCTTAACTTAAAATATATTATAAAGTTAAATTTGAACAAAGTTTCTTTAAACGCAATGTCTACTGCGGACTGTTAATAAACGATTTGTTTACGCACTATTTTATTGATAAACTGCTATTTTTTTTATAATGTGGCAACATATTCCTAAAACTAAGTAGCTAATAGGAAAAGGTGTTTATTTAAAAGATATTCTCCTCGAAGTTATTCCCCTATCGCAAAACTATAGAAAATAATCAAATTTAGAGTTTTTATCAAGTTCGTTGGGTTGTTAGGAAATATCAAAGTAAAGTTTACTTAAGTGTCACTGTTTGCGGGTATATAATTATTTGTAATGCTATCAATACCTCATAACTAAGTAGTTTTATCCGGTATAACTCGTCTGAAAGTGCTTTTGAAAACTGGAATTCCGATTAGATTCTATAGGTTCCCGCTTTTCATTGTCCAGTCTAATCAAATTTATTGAACAATGTTCAAACGGAAAAAAAGCGAACTGGATACGAAATCCCATGCAAGGCATTCCTCCGATTCCATGCATATACAAAAACAAATAACACACAGGAGAAACATAAATTATATAGCTGCACGCATAGAAGAATAAGCATATGCCACAAGCTGGAAAATCAAGTTGTTGATTACCTTTTTTTTGGAAAATATCTAAGATAAAATAGTTGCCTAACATGATTTAAGAAACAAATAAATAATTTCGAATCAGGCTATAGCATATGTCCTCTTCGCATGTTAATTAAGCTCTATGACATGAACCGGTTCTGTGCAATGACAATGCATGTACAGGGCATTTCGACGTCGTAATAAGACACTAATGAATGTAAATACGTTCTTCATAGAAACGATCTGAACATTGCCAGGCTACATAGGTCTGAGGGTTGAGCAGTTCTACAGACACAGTTCCATGGAACTGCTCAACCCTCAGACCTACGTAGCCTGGCAATGTTCAGATAGTTTGAAGTCTATTATTAACTCTTTTTATCTTAAAACCTGACACTCAAACCAAACAATTTTCTGATCACCACCTCACCTTATGTTGGTAATCCTAGTATCTGCTCTTACCGTACATATAAGCTGATTTTCCCAACGTAAAGGACAATTCGATTTCTGCAGTTGTCAGCGCAGGTGTTCAGTAGCACGTACGCAAGCTTTAAAATACGTCTTATTGCTAATCAACTTAAATACGTCTTATTGCTAAGCAACTTAAAAGCTAAACTTTGTTACTTTTAATATAAGCTTCTGCCGTGTCCTTACATTCACTTATAGAAGTTACTGCCACCTGCAATAATGACGCACTACCTTAGTTCAGTAAAGTTCAATTAGCATAAAATAATAATTAGTTGAGGTGCCTTATGTTAACTATTGGATGTTGCTAATACGTCCCAAACCCATTTCCTACTTCGAATTTTTGCAAAATTCCAGTCCCGAATGGACTTTTATAGGAAAAACCATACTGATTGATTGTAAACAACCTTTAAAAGGGTCGAAATCCTAGTTATTAGAACTGAATCCCATTTTCTCAAGATATACAGCAATCCCAGTTTCCATGTTACCGCTTCAGGGCTCTGATAATAATTAGGAGCTAATATAAATATGATAACGAGCTTTGATATCATGACTCTTGCACTGTTTGTTCAAAAAATTGCGTCGCTATGACAACTAGCTGCGTTTAATTAGCTCTAATTGAATCAAACCCAGTGATGGACCACTTAAAATTGAAAGTTTTTCTCCGAACAAAAAATTTAACAAATTCTCTCCGTGAATTATGGGCGTCTAATGAAACACTAACCCGTTGTAACATTTCCAAAAATGATTGCAATTGAAAGCAAAAGTAGAGACAAATTTAAAACATGCATGACTGCTTTTGTCAAAAGCTACATTATACTGCCCTGAAATAACCTAACACTGCGGTTAAGGTTCTGTTGCGGTCGACCGGTAGAAACCGCGGACGATCTCAAAGGGAAAAATACCTTCGCAGTGGCTGTTCGCTTTTGAACGTAATGTTATGAACAGCTGAGAACGACAACACAAATATATCGAAAACATCTTAAAGAAGTTTCATTCAGACCGAGTTAGGCCGAGATTAAACCTCTGTCTCACCGCGGGTTCGACCTCGGTCTGACCTTAGTTTAACCGCGGTTTTTGTTGTGCTATTTCTGGACAGCACTGTTCATGAAATGCTAATACGAAAAACACCTGCATGGTTGCGTGTGTGAAACTTGACAATACAGTTAATGCACGTAGCCATAATATATCAACGATTAATTTGCCCTAAACTACTTTTTATTTTAGTTTATAAGAAAACACACACAAATCGTTGGCAATGTAAAACACTAAAGAGTCAAATATGAACTAAGATGCAATACTTCTTTATTAAACGGTTTCTTGTATTTAAACGTCCAAATGTTTCTATAGAATTTGCATTCAAGATTAATTTCCTCCAATTTCTTCCCATTCTATCAATCATGATAATTAATTCCATTAACCTTCAATTCCCGTCAATCACTCTCAATTTCCATCACGAAAATGCCATGTCAGGGAATACCACTTTTGGTCATCAAAAACAAGAGAATATTTTGCTGAAGTAGCAAAATATTTTCATCACGTGATTTTGAAAGAGGAAGGAAAACTGAGCGTATTTTTGTCAAACATCTGACCTCACATTTTGCCGACGATGCATAAATAGATGTGTAACGTGTTATTTATGTTCATTATATACACAAATTCTTCAGCTGAAATATCTTCATGCATTATCAATGACTTCTGTCAAGCGTGGAAGAGATTGGCAGATAGATATACTCAGGCGCAAAGCCAAAATTTGCTCTGTTCTAGGTGTCAGGAAATACAAATGTGTGGCAAACCTGACATATGTACAATACTGTCCAGAAATAACATAAAAAACCGCGGTTCAACCGAGGTCAGACCGAGGTCGAACCGCGGTGAGACCGATGTTGAAGTTCGATGGAACTCAGTCTGACAGACATTTCATAAAATGTTTTCGAAATGATCATTGTGTTGTCGTTCTCATCTCTTCATAACATTCCGTTGGAAAGCGAACGGCAAACAGGATTGTATTTTTCACCTTGCGGTCGTCAGCCGCAGAACTGTACATGTACTACAATCACTGGAATATTTTTACAACGGGTCAAAGTGATAATTTCGGTTCGGTTGGTCGTGTCAAACTTTTTGCAACGCGACATACGTCTACGTCGCTAGTGCATCATTAGGTCTAGATTATAACCTAGATGTTTCTATCGAAAATTTAATAAGAATATTATCTCGAACAGTGTTGAATCTAATTTTCTTGTATGATTGCATGGCGACTTTAGTAATTATAATAACTTGTAGGTACACCACGTAAGTATTAAATACTGCAAAGCTTTCGGTCCGTTAACCCGGACCTTCATCAGTGCAATTACTTGAATACACGTTTGCGCGTCACTTAAATATCATGTTAGTCGTGATTAGTTTGCTCGCGCTATTAATTAAACGGTTTCATTTAATTAAGTTCTAATTAATGCGCGCGCCCTAGACAAGTATTTGACTAAGAGACACCGAAAAGAGCACGCCACGTACTATTAAGTGGCTTTCCCTCTTGGACGATAGTTTGATGTTTATAAATTTCAATAGATTCTCTCATTTTACGAGAGACAGTAAACTTATCGTTTGCTAAAATGGTAGCATCGTTCCATTTAATGCGATGATCATAAGTCCATGCATGGTGAGCTACTGCAGACTTATCCAGTTTACCTTTCTCGCAGTTCGTCTTATGTTCTTTAAGACGTATTGAGAGATTTCTACCGGTCTCTCCAATGTAAACCAAACCACATTCACATGGAATGCGGTACACACCAGGTTTCTGTTGTTCATCGACGCCATCCTTGTGTGTGTAAAGAGCGCGAAACAATTTGTTATTGCTAGAATGGTAAACTTGTATTCCAACTTCTTTTAAAATCCTAACGAAATGAATGAATGGTTATCCTAAGAAATTCATAGAACATGCTATGAATGAACAGCAAAGACAGAGGCAAGACACAGAATATCTATCCTCTGTCTGTTTACCATATATTGGCCCAGCTTCATATAAAATCGTTAGGATTTTAAAAGAAGTTGGAATACAAGTTTACCATTCTAGCAATAACAAATTGTTTCGCGCTCTTTACACACACAAGGATGGCGTCGATGAACAACAGAAACCTGGTGTGTACCGCATTCCATGTGAATGTGGTTTTTACATTGGAGAGACCGGTAGAAATCTCTCAATACGTCTTAAAGAACATAAGACGAACTGCGAGAAAGGTAAACTGGATAAGTCTGCAGTAGCTCACCATGCATGGACTTATGATCATCGCATTAAATGGAACGATGCTACCATTTTAGCAAACGATAAGTTTACTGTCTCTCGTAAAATGAGAGAATCTATTGAAATTATAACATCAAACTATCGTCCAAGAGGGAAAGCCACTTAATAGTACGTGGCGTGCTCTTTTCGGTGTCTCTTAGTCAAATACTTGTCTAGGGCGCGCGCATTAATTAGAACTTAATTAAATGAAACCGTTTAATTAATAGCGCGAGCAAACTAATCACGACTAACATGATATTTAAGTGACGCGCAAACGTGTATTCAAGTAATTGCACTGATGAAGGTCCGGGTTAACGGACCGAAAGCTTTGCAGTATTTAATACTTACGTGGTGTACCTACAAGTTATTATAATTAGTGTTGAATCTGTTTCCCATAATTCCTGGTCGGAATGTTTATTCCACAAACCTCCAAATTTCAGACATTATATAGAATATATAGTACCCGATTTTGTGTCCTTATTTCAATTATTGACACTACAGTGCTACTACCACTTGAAGTGGGTCCACTATACAATGAAAATTACGAATTTAATGTAATTGATCCTGAATTTTCAAAATCAAAAGTGAGCTGTGAGCGTTGAATTTAGGTTTTGTGGAATTGAAAACCCTCACGGTAACGGTTGACGATGTTGCACAATACATATTACATACAAAAGAGAGGTGTGAGCGTTGAATTTAGGTTTGGTGGAAAACGCGTACTTTTGACTGCGGACTCAAGAGTGTTCTCTTCAGTTATAGCAAAATATGTAATGGTTTGCTTGTGAGAGCATAATAATTATTAATCACTGCATGTGTATGCCTATATCCCGCATGCTCAACAAAACACCGATCAAAAAACGTCTATTATTTATAGCCACGTTACTATTTATTAGGGTTATAAATTGTATAATTTGTTACAAATTAGTTAAAGTTTGTGAATTTAAAATTCAAACTGTGATCATAACCTTGTACCCATGGTGCTGTGATCATAGAACTTTAACAGCGTAAGCGGGATTATAGTTGCTGCGAATAGGCAGTTAAGGCAGTTAACCTTGTAAGGGACTTCGTGTCCTATTGTTTTTCTGCCTAGTATAAATGTTATGTTGTAATAACGTCTATACTGAATTTAATAAATTCAAATTCAAATTCAAATAGGATGCAACAGCTTCCTATTTAATAACATAAAAAAAAATAAAAATTTTGAGCGAATTGAAACAAAAGCGTCTCCACGAAGGGCGTTTTGAATCGTGTTAATTAACTTTTAGTATTTTTGCACAGGCGAATATACCAAATCCTACATTCTGATTGGTCAAATTTGACGTATTATGCTGTTAAATTCATCTTCAGCTGAATCATTATAAAAAATTTCAAAATTGCGTTAGCTGTTTTGTGCACGTTTCGTGACTTTCTTAGAAAGAGATAAACGAAAAAATACAGGGTTTTTTTGACAATTCAATACTAAAACAATTATTCGTCTTCGGCAAAAAATCATTAAATATTCCGGGCAGTGCCGGGCATATTGTGACAAATTTAAGAAAGACGTTGCCCGCTTTATCTACGTCACCACTGACATGCCAAATGAGGTATTTTAGAAAATTTTCAAACCCAAAAACCAATTAAAAAGTATTGTTTGGATTACATTTTGGAATAAATTAAGTTTTATGAATAAAAAAGGAGTATACATGAAGGCAAAAAAATTCTGAAACTTTGAAATATTTAACAGTAATTTAATACTGAGAAATATGCCTCAAATTCGAGTTGTTATTTATAATAACAATTTTAATATAAGTATATTTAATCTATATATTTTGCTACAAGTGAAGAGAACACTTTAGAGTCCGCCGACAGCAGTCCGCAGTCCATGTTCTGCACCAAACCTTGAATTTATCAATTTGGAGCGATTTACGAGAGCAAAGAGTCACAATACAATATTCTGAGAATTTTCAAAATTAAAAAAAATCAGATGATCGAAATTAAAATGGTTTTTAATCACTTGATTTAATATTAATCACTCTCTGAAATACACTTTTTTTTACTTAATTACGTTACATGTTTACCTTATTTATTTACCTTACTTATTTACCTTATTTATTTACCTTACTTATTTACCTTATTTATTTACCTTACTTATTTACCTTACTTATTTACCTTACTTATTTACCTTACTTCTTTACCTCACTTATTTACCTTACTTATTTATCTTACTTATTTACCTAACTTATCATAAATATGATCCTGAAGCATGCGGCATGCATTGTTCTATGAAATGAAAAATGTCCACGTGATATAATATCAAATTTAGTAAACCAAATATGCCTATCAGAAGAATTCGATTGTTAACAGAATCGTAATAGGGATCACGTTTTAACCTTGTCACTTGTGCCCTTAAACAAACATTGCCTAAACATCTGCAAACATGTAAATATCGTTTAAATGTTATTATAAAGAAAAAACAAGAAAGAGAAAAGCGCATTACCGTGCAAACGGGCTTCCATTTTCCAATATTTATGTAGCGTTACATCCATAAAATTCTACTCTCATCGAGATATGCATATTCCAAGCCTTTGGATGAATGCGAATGAACCGAGCAGAAATGTTAGGAATCACCATGTGATGGACAATGGAATTCTTGTCAGTGTTGCCTTGAAATACCTGAAGACATTAAAAAATACTCGAGGTTGCTGTAATATCTATCTTCAAATAGCAATATATTATTAAAAACGAAATGGAATTATTGAGCATTTGCCCAAACTCATTCCCCGGAACTGCGATTTTCTCTTCCGAGAAACGAAGGCTTTCGAATAATCAAAATCAAAAATGATTCTGATTGGTTGACGCTGGTATTTTGTAACACAATACATTCCAAAAATTAATACGAAAAGGAAACAAGGGTTTCTGGTGGAAGGTTTGGATTGTCCCAGAGCTTTGGCCGTGGGAGGGGAACTTGTTGCGGCGCCAGAAGTTGCTCACACCATCACGCGCCAAAATTGGCCATCGATCGGGTATTAGACGTTAGTTCCTGGGGGGAGGTGTTTGTCTAAAATAGTTATGGCATTTCTCAGGAAATTTTACTAATCTTGGGATAGAAAAAACCCCGGATGTTTTTATAACATTAGTGGAGTGTGCAGTCGCATCTAATTGATGAAAATAAATATTTCTGACAGGATTTTCTCACTTTATTTTAAAAGTGCAAACCCAAACATCCATGTTCACAAAACATTGATTATTAAAATTATAGGTCCGTTTACAGTTCAGCCACTGAATTTATTGGCATGACACAGCTAAAATTGGTGCACGTGCCCAGTTTTATTAGTGTTCAGGCTACCAATACTAAGACCGAGCGCTGATGAAATTGGCACACGTAACTATTTTAGCCGTGCCGTGCCAATAAATGGACCGTAGTGAAAACGGGGCTTAAAAAGCTTCAACCTTCATTTAAAGCCCGTTTACACTACAATCATTTTATTTGCACGGCACGTCTGAAATGGGTATCCGCATTATAATGCGAAGCCGAGCACGGATAAAGTTAATACGTGGATGCCTATTTCAGCCGTGCCGTGCAAATAAAATGATTGCAGTGTAAACGGGCTTTAAATGAAGGTTGAAGCTTTTTAAGCCCTGTTAACACTACGGTCCATTTATTGGCCCGGCACGGCTAAAATAGTTACGCGTATCAATTTCATCGGTCTTAGTATTGGTAGCCTGAACACTAATAAAACTGGGCACGGGTACTAATTTTATCCTTGCCGTGCCAGTAAATTGAGTGTAGTTTACGTAGCTTTAGGCCTTTTATAGAGCTTGTTTGTAAAGTTTTCGTCTAGGTTATTTTCATGCAATCATGAAAATTAATAAATCATTAAGCAGCTATATACTCTCCGACAGCGTTCACTACATCACTACATTTGAATTTTTTTTTATACAACTAGGAATGCAACAGGGCTTCCTGTACTTTCTTTCTTGTGCTCAAGAACGTATTGTCTACTTGTTCGCCACAACTCTTTGCAACATTTCTCGTTAATTTTTCGTGCCGCAAAAATTTAATGTCAATCTCAAACAAAATTATTTGCAAAAGATAAATATTAGAGAATACCTTGACGGCTTCTTTCTGTTTGTAATTATGAAAAAATTCCCCATTTTGGCTGAAAGAAACGGTGTAACTCTTAACAAACTGATTGTCGTTGTTGTTGTTGCGTCCTTGCGTACTGATTCCTGTGACCAGAGTAGATCTTTGGAAATCAACCTGAAGCCACTGATGAAGATCAATTTTCCCTGATGCCCATGCACCTTTTCTTCCATCTCGTGGGGTAAAATTCAATCTTCCATTAGCCGCGCGATGATTTATATCATGTTCACTTGATGCTGTGATTTGTTCATCATTAATATTACCATTTTCCATCCCGAGAGCCATTTCACACGCTGTGTCAATTAATAAATCGTTGTATTCGTTAGTGATTAAAAATTTTTGACCTCGCGCTCATACATCTATATTTTCTTCTGTTATTCCTCTAATCTGTGTCACTGCTATATATAGACCAATTGCAAAACTTAGTAACCGCGCCTTCGCAATACATGGAAACGAGGCTTATTTTGTAAAAAACAATATTTGTATTTTTATGCAGTACAAAACTATTCGCCGAGTTATATGCCGTTTTTCGCCTTTGTTCTACATATTTTTCGATACCTTCAAGCTTGGTTTCATCGTTGTTATCATATTATTCAGGTGAGGAAGTTTTGCCTTTCAATTGAGGCGTTTTTGTGGTGTTTTCATTAATCTGTTCGGCTACTTTCGTCGGGGAAGTATGGAAAAGGCCGACCTAAACTCAGGTGAAAATTTAGTTTTTTCCAAATTATTCCATCTCAAGTTTTGAAAATATATTCTATTTTTCTCTCTCTGATTTGTGCAAAATTTATGTTTTTGTGACAAAAATTATTGAAAAGTGATTGTCAGATTACATAATTTTCACACCTGATGACTGAAATGGTTTCATTTATTCAAATTTATTCACAAATATCACTGTATTTTTTAATTTTAAACCACAGTAATGCTGTTAAAATGGTCAAAAGTAACTGACTGAAATGTTTTAATGAAGTTTTAATAAAGTACAGACGATGCATGGCTTGCATGCCAACCTGAAGCCAGGCCGAAATTCAAAAGTCGAATTCAAATGCATGTATTTGAGTTTGCATCTGAGTTCTGCATTTGTGTTAGTACAAAACACTATTCTTTCTATCTGCTACCATGCAATAGATGTTTAATAGGGGTTAAAATGTAATACTTGAAAAGGAAAGGATTCCTTTCACCATCGTAAACGGAAATACACTTGCAAAACTCCGGTTTAAATATTTTTAAAATCATTTTGAATATGCGATTACCTTCACAAAAGAAGCCATCTCCACTGTAGTTTGCTTTGCAAGCGCAGTAGTATGATCCATCCGCGTTTGTGCAAGTTGCATTTGAATGACACGGAGCAATTGTTTCGCATTCGTTGATATCTAGGTTTGATATAATTGTACAAATTTACGACATGCTCCCCGTGAATAAATCAATTCCATCAAATTAGCGGGCATTTCTCTCTCTTGAAGAAGGAAAGAAAATTAAACAGATATGTGCGTATAGCTATAGTTAATGGATTTAGCATTTCAAGATCGTATAACATGCACGATGCTGGAGTTGCCAGTCGTGGGCGTTCATAAAGTTTTCTGTAAACATCAATCTTTGTGATATGTTCTATAATGTTCAAAATATGACCACCCTAGAACCTGCCTGTGCAATTTGTTCCATTCCCTTCATAACCAGATAAACACTCGCACGTGTAAGAACCATTAGTGTTCGTACAATTCGTATTTAAACCACATGGATCACCCTCCGCACATTCATCGATGTCTGTTGAAATTAAAAATATTGAGCTTAAACTAGGTTGATATGAATGACAGTACATCCTATTTTTTCGTAATATCAAAACAACAAAATATAATCAATAAATAAGAATATAATTATTCGATAAAATACTTCGTAATCACTACCCTTTGATCATTATTAATTTTAGTGAGTTTAGGTGAATAATAAAACATTATTAGATTCCGTTTTTGCGTGACATTCCTCGTTTGGCGTTATCAGCCTCAGACGGCGGCTTTGGGAAAAAACGCTAACCAGGTTAACGCAATCAGAGCAAGGCAGAATAAATCTCTAGAGCTCAAAATTGTAATCACATTAGTAGATTTTTTATTTTTGCGCAGTAGTATTCGTAGTAATAAGCGTAGTAGTATGATCCGTAAACGTTTGTGCAAGTTGCATTTGAATGAAACGGAGCAATCGTTAAGCATTCGTTGATATTTATGTTCGATATAATTGTACAAATTTACGAAATGTTCCCCGTGAATAAATCAATGCCATTAAATTCGTGGGCATTTCTCTTTTGAAGAAGGAAAAAAATTAAACCGTATATGTGTATAGCTATAGTTAATGGTTTTAGCATTTCAAGATTGTATAACATGCAGGTTGCTGTAATTGCCAGTCGTGGGCGTTCATATAGTTTTCTGTAAACATCGATCTTTGTGATGTGTTCTAAAATGTTCCATAGTTATATGACTACCCTAGAACCTGCCTGTGCAATTTGTTCCATTCCCTTCATACCCAGATAGACACTCGCACGTGTAAGAACCATCAGTGTTTGTACAGTTCGTATTGAAACCACATGGATCACCCTCCGCACATTCCTCGTTGTCTGTCGAAATTAAAAATAATGAGGTTAAACTAGGTTGATATCAATGACAGTACATCTTCTTCTTCCTCAAATTCAATTTTGTCGTAATAAAAAATGAATAATGTGATGATCTAATTTAACGTTATTGATAATTCCACAGTCGCTAAATTAAAGGGAGTTCTAAGCCAGGGATGTATCCCGATGGAAAACCTTTAAGTTTAAAGTGCCTGATGATATCGTATGAATTTTACTATATTTTCTGCCAAAAGCGTCACTTTTTGAACTACATATCTTAGGTGTAAGAACATTTTCCAACTGCTCACTTCGGAAATTAGACGACCTATGGATGATCGACCCCTGAAATTTATTTTGCTATATGTTGGCACGCATATTTCAAAATGAGCAACGAACAGCGTGACAGCTTTTGTAAGACGAGTTCGTGCATGATTTCAAAGAAACTCTTATAAACCGCAAATCCTCTATTAAATTTGGTCTGCATGGTTTATATGAGAGAAACTGGTAGAATAAGATTTACTGCCACCCGAGGTCTGTTTTCAATGCCGATGATGACAAGGCTATCCACGTGATCTGCCATACTTTATGTTTTATAGAACGAATATCAACCCTGAAACGTTTTCGAATATACTAGAAAACGAGAAATCGCCTTCTTGCCAAAGTCTATATCATACTTTTCTTATTTCTTTTTGTATCTAACTTCATATTTGCTTTAGTTTTATCACTGACATCTTATATTTCCCCTCCTCGGCCATGTATAGCTACGAGTGAAGGAAATGGGATGCGGTCTGCTGGATGCGCTGAACGGTCAATATTTCGGCCAATACATTGAATAAATTTACCGTTTCGAACAGAAACTGTAGAAAGTATAACATGAACGTGTACTTGAAATATTGATTGAAAACAAATGATTATTTGGCACATCTTTCTGGAATCTTGAATTAAATATTGATGATGGATCTGAATGCCCTTTTTTATTTTATTTACCCGAATATTGTTGGTTTTATTAAGATCCGTAGAACCGTACCCGAATTTCTGTTGTTATTTTCTCCTTTTTGTTTCTCGTTCTTAGTCTATACAAAATTGATTAATCATGATCAGTATATTATAGTTTGAAACAAGACAAATATTAGATTATTTCTATATACTATATTATTTATGTACTCGATTCTTTCTAAAGCTTTTTTGTAGTTATTTCATGACAACCATAAAATTATTTATCTTATTTATCTATTTATCTAAAATTATTAAGTATATATCGTCATTTGGCGTTAAACCTAAACAATCAAAATTCAAAAAACACTTACAACCTACATTATAAAGTATTAATTTAAAAGGCAAAACAAATTCCAAGCGTTATTTAAAATCATTTTCTTTTACTTTTACGATCCCGATAATTTATGATTAAACATAATCTGAGATATGATCAATCTACAGTCTTTTTTCAAGGAAGTGATACCCGGTTGCCTTAAAAATTGGCAACCACTGCACAACGTTAGCTTTGCTGTTGAGAAACGAACTTAATTAAACCTGTCACCAATCATTTATCACATAATGGGTAAGATTTTCACGAAAGCATAAATAAAGCTGCGCTTAAACATTGGTTCTGTGACGCATAAATGTGAATCGGAGCAAATATACTAGTGCAGTAATTCATTATTTCTACTTTCCTGCTTAGATATCATTTATGTGTTCATTGGCTTTTGTTATTTGGCCATTTTTAAAAAGCGTATACAATTGCCATGTTGATATCGATCAGTGCATGTAAATGCAAACAAAAAGCTAGCAAGCCTCACCGCTTCAATATCAAGCATCAATATCCAATCTCCTGTTTTTACTCTTTCTCTTTCTTTAGTAACATTTGTAAGTTGGCAATTTTCAACATTTTTTGTTGTTCTGTAGTTGAACCCAACACATTTGTCTTCGTCTTTGCATAGATTGTGACATTTTAACATGACATGTAAAGATGTAATATTGTGTCTTGATATTATCTCATGAGGGGGCAATGATGGACGTCCTAAAAATTTCAAGGAGACTTGTTAAAATTTTTTGGACGAAAATTGAATCGGAATTTATATGTATATATGATTGGAATTTAGAAGCCATTTTAATCATGGAGTATTAAAGTGCCTATATCACTTGTGGGATCTTTACGGATTTGAATAGAGCTTGAAAAATTTGTTTATAAGTTCTAAAACCTTTTTTGATATAAATAAATAGTTTCGAAAATACGTCGGTTGGCGGGACTGGGACTCAGGAATGATTTGCAAACACACCGTTTTTTATAATGTAAACATGAAGAGTTTTACTGGCGACATAGTTTGCGCTTTTCAAAAAAAAAATGCGGGAACAGTGCGTTGTGTATGGCTGTAGCAACTGGGCGAGTTTTTCTCAAAATATTTTACGTTATTGTGAGATCGAAGTAAAATTACAATGATTATATTATGTTTGACAAGATCTCGGTTCCTGAGTCCCAGGCCCCCGAGCACGACGGAAATTTAGGCAAATCGTCATGTTTAGATGTAAATATTTCCGAAACTATTCAACTAGGTCAAAAAGGGTTGTAGAACTTACAAACTAATTTTTCAAGCTCTATTCAAATCCGTGAAGATCTCACAAGTGATATAGGCACTTTAAATAAAATACCACGACAATATCTTTTACTAACGAGATTCTCTGATATATAGGAAACCAAAAAATCTCAATGATCAGTTTAATCAAAATTTTAAAATGCAAAATGTAAATGATGAATATCGAAAAAAACAGCACGCAAGGATGACTCACCTTTTATGATTATGTAACTTCGTGGAAAGCATTGGTTTGCAAAAACGTTTCCAATATCAAGCAACAGCAAGCTCAAGGTGGCTGCTACAAGCATCATTTAAATCGTCTTTTGTCTGATTAAAAATATATAGAATGGGAGACGTTTCCTAGAGGTATATGACCAGGAAAAAAACGAATAGAACTGTATCGTGAGGTACAGTATCGTGTTGGTTGTGTTTAAGAAAACTTTAATTACGTTGCTATAACCACAATATACACCTACGTTAATAAGTAAGGGGACTTCTTAAATTATTTGACTGTCTTATAAAATAAAGCGTTTGAAGTGTTCATACTTAGTGCGCCAAATATCATTGAACACACATGCATTTATGCAGTATATCCGCCATTGCGCTCAAAAAATCACCAAAAAACCTAAATTTTATGTCCGTGTTGACATAGATACTTCGAGCTGAAAAGGAAAACACAACGTATCTACTGTGCATTATAACCGAAATACCGCTCTAAAAAATTGTACGACCGAAATGCT
Source organism: Dendronephthya gigantea (assembly GCF_004324835.1). Lineage (NCBI taxonomy): Eukaryota > Metazoa > Cnidaria > Anthozoa > Malacalcyonacea > Nephtheidae > Dendronephthya > Dendronephthya gigantea. Next base: position 693,353 of record NW_021163115.1, read on the forward strand.
CTTAAAAAAGACACAAAAATCGCAACACTGAAAACCAAAATACCATGCACGACTTAATTTCTTCAGGAGAAGAACGATCGACACAATGGGGTCTTGACTGAACTAAAAAACACCGGATATTACTGCAACTGAAGTGTAAATGATAGAAGCATGCAATATAACGTAATTTGCAGTTTTATTTAATTAAAAAACCTAAATTAAATATCTTTTAACTTATGCCGCTCGTAAACAGTACGTGCATTATTATGTAGCCTAGTTTCGACAAACTTAACGGGCGAATTGCAGCCGTCACTTAGTTATTGTTATGACCATTCGCATTATTTTCAGATGATGAGAAAAAGCATGTTTCGCAAAAGATTCGGAGAGCGAACAATTTAACAGGAAAATGACATTCAATTAAGCTACTTTGCATTGATGAAAATGACTTGTTCCTGCACAACACAAATGACAATATTTCGACATTTATATGAGTAAAGAACTAAAGTGTTGTTTGTTTGACGAAAACTTTTTTACTTTTATAACTTTGAACTTCTACATGTCCCCGGAATTCAAGCAGGAACCTACGAAATTAGTCGCATGCATTTATTATGGTTAAAAATCGCCATTTTTATCAGTAATGTTTTATGGTTTTTGAATTCGAACTTAAGGAGAGGAGGAGCATTGCATGGAACATACATGCATGCAGTACCCGCCATCGCGCTCAAAAAATTGCCAAAAACCCTAAATATTATGTCCGTGTTGACATCGATACTTCAAACTGAAAAGGAAAAAAAAACAACGTAGCTACAACTCACACCAAAATGCCACTCTAATAACCGAAATGTTGTTTAAAAAACGCAAAACTGTAAAACCAAAACACCACGACTTAATTTCATCAAGAGAACGATCGGCTATCTTTAAAACCAGGAACGGAATCAAGGAACGGGGAACGAGGAACGGGGAACGGGGAACGGGGAACGGGGAACGGGGAATGAGAATCTCCGGAATCTTTAAAACCCGGAACGAGAATCTCCGGAATCTTTAAAAGCCGGAACGAGAATCTCCGGAATCTTTAAAAGCCGGAATGAGAATCTCCGGAATCTTTAAAACCCGGAACGAGAATCTCCAGAATCTTTAAAACCCGGAACGAGAATCTCCGGAATCTTTAAAAGCCGGAATGAGAATCTCCGGAATCTTTAAAACCCGGAACGAGAATCTCCGGAATCTTTAAAAGCCGGAATGAGAATCTCCGGAATCTTTAAAAGCCGGAACGAGAATCTCCGGAATCTTTAAAACTCGGAACGAGAATCTCCGGAATCTTTAAAAGCCGGAATGAGAATCTCCGGAATCTTTAAAACCCGGAACGAGAATCTCCGGAATCTTTAAAAGCCGGAACGAGAATCTCCGGAATCTTTAAAAGCCGGAATGAGAATCTCCGGAATCTTTAAAAGCCGGAATGAGAATCTCCGGAATCTTTAAAACCCGGAACGAGAATCTCCGGAATCTTTAAAAGCCGGAATGAGAATCTCCGGAATCTTTAAAAGCCGGAACGAGAATCTCCGGAATCTTTAAAACCCGGAACGAGAATCTCCGGAATCTTTAAAAGCCGTAATGAGAATCTCCGGAATCTTTAAAACCCGGAACGAGAATCTCCGGAATCTTGAAAAGCCGGAATGAGAATCTCCGGAATCTTTAAAAGCCGGAATGAGAATCTCCGGAATCTTTAAAACCCGGAACGAGAATCTCCGGAATCTTTAAAAGCCGGAATGAGAATCTCCGGAATCTTTAAAAGCCGGAAGGAGAATCTCCGGAATCTTTAAAAGCCGGAACGAGAATCTCCGGAATCTTTAAAAGCCGGAATGAGAATCTCCGGAATCTTTAAAACCCGGAACGAGAATCTCCGGAATCTTTAAAAGCCGGAACGAGAATCTCCGGAATCTTTAAAAGCCGGAATGAGAATCTCCGGAATCTTTAAAACCCGGAACGAGAATCTCCGGAATCTTTAAAAGCCGAAACGAGAATCTCCGGAATCTTTAAAAGCCGGAATGAGAATCTCCGGAATCTTTAAAACCCGGAACGAGAATCTCCGGAATCTTTAAAAGCCGGAACGAGAATCTCCGGAATCTTTAAAAGTCGGAACGAGAATCTCCGGAATCTTTAAATCCCGGAACGAGAAACATGTAAACAGAAGGAGCAATAAAATAAATCCCGTTCTAAACAAGTTGTGTCATTCGATATCAACTTTTTTGACATAAAAACAGTCAATGTATGATAAAATGAGCCTGCCTCTTGAATTCTGTCGTTGGAATTTTCCAGATTCGGTCTAAAACGTGAAATAATGTTATTGTTATTTGAATAGCCATGCTACAGTGCTACTACGCGCGCAATTTGTTAAATCAATGTCAAGTCTAAAATATCGTGAAAATCAAGCGTTATCGGAGTGCTTCTTATCCAGGCGAAATATTGGACCATCACCGAAGCCATATTTTCTCTAAAAATGCGTTTTTCTTTGCCTCGTCGTGGTCCTTGTCCTCGCTGTCTAACCAATATATGAAATGGACATTGGAAATTGGAATACACTGGACAAGTGGCAGAAGGCATTCAATACGATCGAATTATGAAATGAATACATGTCCACATCCGTGGAAAAACGTTACAAAGTGAACTATCTTTTATGTAGTCGGGTGCATCATATCTTCTGTGATTAAAGCTGTTAAAAAGTAAGTTTTATCAAACCTATTATTACTATTAATATTGAGAGTAGTTTGGAAAAGCTAGCACTCAGTTCTAGCTTATATATATTAAACTGAAAAACACTGAAACGGTGAAACCCTTGCCCCCTTTCCTGCCCTATCATTTCAATGCCTAATGGTAGTTACAGGTTTCACGGGTACTCCCAGTGTATTTATAAACATTTTTGGTACATTTTTCCACCAGAGCCAGTAGGATGCACATAGACAGTCCAATCTAATTTATTCACACCAAAAATTTGAGCAGCTTTTGAACAAGTGAAATTATAACCATAACTTTTCCTCAGAAGAAAGAAATCAAAGGCCTTCCAATAACAATGTTAATTTAGCTTGTTTATCCAGCACACACCATGGTCTTTGGTTAAAAAAGCAGCACTTGGTTTCTCACTAGCTATTTGTTTTCCAAAGGGGTTTGACAAGTGTTCACTTTGTTGTATATATAACATTTCAATTGTCATTTAGCTCAGGGTTGTTGAACTGTCGCATTAATTTACATGGGTGTAAAGGGATTCAAATTTGTGTGAGGAATTTAGCTTCCTCAATTATATATGTTTGACTTTCATTTTACCACTAAAATATATTTTTTAGGTGTCACAAAGTAATACTGAAATGATTTTTTTTGCTTTCATGCAGTGCAATATCATATGTGCACAATTTCATTGCTCCCTAACTATGTACTGCTGATTGGAAATTTCTATGGCATGCTTATCAAGTGCAATTCATACTAATTGTTGCACTTAAACACAAAGGAGTAGATACTGAAAACCAGAGTACATAATATACATATACACATCTCCTGAACCAAACTATTCAAATAACAATAACATTATTTCACGTTTTAGACCGAATCTGGAAAATTCCAACGACAGAATTCAAGAGGCAGGCTCATTTTATCATACATTGACTGTTTTTATGTCAAAAAAGTTGATATCGAATGACACAACTTGTTTAGAACGGGATTTATTTTATTGCTCCTTTTGTTTACATGTTTCTTGTTCCGGAGTTTAAAGATTCCGGAGATTCTCGTTCCGGGTTTTAAAGATTCTGGAGATTCTCATTACGGCTTTTAAAGATTCCGGAAATTCTCGTTCCGGCTTTTAAAGATTCCGGAGATTCTCGTTCCGGGTTTTAAAGATTCCGGAGATTCTCGTTCCGGGTTTTAAAGATTCCGGAGATTCTCATTCCGGCTTTTAAAGATTCCGGAGATTCTCGTTCCGGGTTTTAAAGATTCCGGAGATTCTCGTTCCGGGTTTTAAAGATTCCGGAGATTCTCATTCCGGCTTTTAAAGATTCCAGAGATTCTCGTTCCGGGTTTTAAAGATTTCGGAGATTCTCATTCCGGCTTTTAAAGATTCCGGAGATTCTCGTTCCGGGTTTTAGAGATTCCGGAGATTCTCATTCCCCGTTCTCCGTTCCTCGTTCCCCGTTCTTTGATTCCCCGTTCCTGGTTTTAAAGATAGCCGAGAACGATCGATGGAGGCCCATTGTGATCAATTCAGGCGAATAGCAGCCGTCACCCAGTATTTCTATGAGACCTCATTTTAAGGGTTTCTGAAATGTGCGGGCCAAAAAGTTTATAATAAGTGTTATTGGCTTGTTGTTATTAGATATGAAAATTAATATTATTTATGTTTCGGGAAAAAAATTTAGGATTCCAATTGCGTCATTTGCGTGTAGCATATATGCTGTGTATTTAGGAACCGAATTCTACTTATTCTAGATCTCTATAATGAGAAAACCTTATCAACTGTAATTTATTTAATTTATTTCAATCTTTCCCCTTCGCACAGCGTCGGTTATAAACTGCTAGTAACAGCTTACTTTCTATGAGGAGTTAGCTAACTCCCCTTCTTTCCTATATATAACTGCAGATGGCACAGCCATTAACCATTTGTCGAATACGACATTCAAGCTATTTTGCATTGACAAAAATGACTTATGACTTATTCAATGCATGACTTTGACCAGCCTAAGTGTAAAGGAGTGAAATATTGTTTGAATAACAAGAACTGTTCATATAATTTTGAACTTGTACATGTCCCCTGATTTTAAGGAGAAACAAACTAATATAGCACCATTCTGGTTAAAAATTCGCGATGAAAATTGCTATCGTGCTATCAACATTTTAAATTTTTATCACTAATTCCTCGCCTTCAAAATAATTGCTTTCGCAGTTGGTGAAAATAAAAAATGACATAATTCGAATAAATCGCAAAGCTGCTTGGCTACAGTATACTGCATGTCATTGAGCGTAGACGGGCACACACATGCAAAGGGCGCAGCATGGTTCACAGTTCTGGTTTACGTGGTTTACTGACCTGCTTGATGCCTAGTTTAGACAAAACACGTTTTATTCGTGCATGCATGCATGATATGTTTTGAACCTTGCATTTATATTTCAGTGACATAGGTATATTGCATTTCTGAAGGAATAAAAATAAATGATGCCGAGTATATTTCAACCCCACGAGAAATAAATACTATATATAGCTAATAGCGAATATAGGCTTGAACATTGAGAGATATACGATTATATAAACTTCCTTACCGATATATGGTCGTTTTTCTTTTACTCACTTCCTTACTTTTTCGATATGCATGCAGCGCCTGCTTTTTCAACGCTCTAAATGAAAGGGATGAATTTCCCAGCGTTCACCCCAGATGTTACACAAGAGTCTTGCAATTAACAAATAAAAACTAAACCGGATATTATTCTTTTCAAAATTTGAAGATTTTTTGAACGGCGCGGACATGCACGTACTTATATTGTTGTAGTACTTATTCGCTGTTAAGTGTCAAATACATTATTTTTATTACAATATTTTCATTACTTATGGCCGGTTTATATAGCTACATACGATAGAAAATATTCACGATGAAAGCTATATTTATGTTTATTCAGTTCCATTTGTCTATATAAATTTACAACATTGCCACAAAATATCTTGATTTGATATTTTATTTAAACACATTTCATATCGCGCGTGTCAATTTTTTGGTTTAGCCTTCTTCCCCTATTGCACTTCCGTAAAATATAGTCAATAGATATAAAAACAAAAATATAAGTTGACGTTTCGACGTTTCCATTTTTGAGACAAGACCAAGCGAAATTATGTAGGTAATGAAAGCTATGTAAAGCCTGTTTTCCACTAGCGATATTTTTCGCGCGAAGCGACATTTTACTTTTGTTTCAGAGCTATCAACTGCAACCATCTGGAACAAATTGCTCAAATACAAAGGAATAAAGTCGCTTGGCGCGAAAAATATCGCTAGTGGAAAACCGGTTTAAGGTCAAGTCTCTATAAATTTTCATATGACAGACTTAAAATTTCTTTAAAAGAAACGCGTTTCCTCACGAGTGTTCGTTATTTCTAGACGTTAATTGCCGCGCAAGCCTTGACAAATGCGTGTTTAAATTCTCATTGCTAAGCAACTTCATACTTGAAGCTTAAACTTAAAATTGTTAATTTCAATAATTTAATTACTCGATCTTTTTACTGCAAATACATGCATTTTATATTGCCCCATTGCATGCCACTGATCACTTTTCTCACCATTTCAAGTCAGTAATAACCCTCGCCATTTCAGACAAAGCAATTAATAATTTCCTGAGCTAGCCAGACTATAGCTTTTGATGATTAAGTTACTCAAATGAGTCGACAGAAAACATTTCTATAATTATTTTTCAATGAATAGTATATAACAAAATTCACAGGCAGCTATCAGTCCAGCAAGTATCGTGGCGTGTGCATCGGAAAAAAATTTAATGATACGAAAAATAATCTCTATTGGTGCACTTCTGATGATATGTATTCTGTATTCGGGGAATAAATTCTGGCTCTGATTCTGGCTTTGAAGGTGACTGTTCGCTGATTAGTTGTATAGGATTCTAACCTATAATATTTCGTTAATCAAATTACTAATTTGACACTTTTCCTACGAAAGAACATAGCTACAACTCAAATTTGGTATCAAAATAACTGTTTAATAGTCGGAATCGAGACAGTTATACATATAAGAAGAAGCGTAATTTCAAAAATTGTCAGTGACATGTTGCTAATGCATGTAGAAAATATAGGCATGCAGGCAAGGTTTGTGCTCAAAAGCCAATCAGATTGTGCAATAATTTAAAACAAGGGTTTCTAGTTTTATTTAGTCGATAAAATAGTCGATATTGGAAGTAAAGGCAAAAGTTGTCTTTTAATAGTCAATTGTAAGAACGACTACTCGCTTAACCTTGCTTCCCGTCCATAAAAATATTTTATTTATTCATATAAGAACAGCTGGTTTTTCCAAGCATAGAAATAGGATTGTTCAGAAATATACAGTTGTTAGGGGGTTGAATTAACAAACAAAGTTTGATCAAAGCTAATTCTCTTAAAATTGAAGTAAAATTAAAGCTGGTATAAAACAAACGATGTTGTGAACAAGTCTCACACAATGGAAACGATAAAAATATCCAATGAATGTAATGTCATGTTATGTTTATGTTTACAGTCTCCTTTCTCAATATATTTACAATATATTTCTCATACAATAATATCCTATTTTATGGGGGGTTTTTACCCCACTTCATGCATGCACTTTATGGTGCGTGTCAAGTTTTGGGTTTAGCCTTCCTGTACATACTGTATTGCATGACTTACTGGGGGCAAAAAAATATTTTTTTTACATTTAAATGACAATTCTACACGGTCTGAATCTTAGTCGACAAGTGACATCCATGAATTCCATGAATTCCATAAACCACTCTCTGTTATATTTACCATGCATGCATTCTGAGAGTAAACATACGCCTGAACATTGAACGACATAATACGTCGAAATTTCTTACCGATATATCTCCGATTTTCAAAAACGCTTTCTCACTTTATCGATATGGCACGTATCGCTTACTTTTCTAAGTTAAATATTTCCGTGAAAAAAATACTCGCTTTCTACGGTGCTCAAGTTCTTAGCACACAAGCCTTGACAATGTTTAAATTCGCATTGCTAAGCAACTTTATACTTAAAGACCAAACCGGACATGTCCAATAATCTTTGATAATTCATGGGAAAATTGGCCAAATAAATGTCTTCATTTTATCATTGGATGCCTGATGTAAAACAGTTATCTTAGGTGGGGGGGGGGGGGTAAAGAAGCTAAATAATTTGAAACAGATGTCATATCCATATTAAACATACCTTTTTTCTGACTGTATTAGAAGATTTCAAGCTTTGCCATATGACTGGATCAAACTGCGGAATTTGAAATCTAATCCAGTCCCCAAAGTCGGATTTAGAATATTACTTCTCATCTCTTTTTGTAGTCATTCTACTTATATAGGAGACTAGCTCATGATAAAATTAAATAATTGGACAGTTGCAAACAATATGAAGCTTTAGAAGTATGTATGTATGTAGTTAGTAAAATTTACGCTATAAAATCATATATATAGGCTAATATATTAGAGTAGGTAGCTAGAGTTGGTCGCGGACGTGAGACATGCATCACGTTCGTGCACCACTGCGGATGAGTTTCAACGTCACTCAGTAAATCTCTTTTCTCTTTTTCGCTGTTACCAGCGGAATATTTACATTAGTTTCATTAATATTCCAAGGCATTAGTTTATAAAATTTCTTGGCTTTTTTTTATATTACCTTCATCCCTAACCTAGGCCTCCAATGAAACATTGCGATAAACGTTCTCGTGTACACAGGATTTCATAACTGAATGTAGTTTAAATACAATCTACGATATATTTAGCTCAAAGTCTCAAAACGGGAGGAAAATATGATCCCAAGAAAACTAGTAGCTACACACGATTTGATGTATTTAAAATTCTTTGACTATTAATTCTAGCGAAAAAAACCTGATATTTTCTCCCTATTTTCACCAAAGTTATCTTTATGATATATTTCACCAGTAGCTACTTACCTTTTGGATCTAGGCCACTTAAATTGAATTTCTGAAATTAAAAACAAATTAAAAATAAAAAACAAGATCTTTATTCTACATTCAAGTACAAATATTAAGTTGAATTTCCCAGAAAAACCTCGATTCCTCTTATACTCTTTGTTGCAGTTTTAGCAAGCACGCAAACCCCGTTTAATTTAACTCTTTGCTAAGCAATATTAAACGTTGTTCATCCGCTTAAAACAGTTACTGACATCTGTAACAATGACATTCACATTAGACCTGTTTTATATAGTAACACACGTCTAGGATACTTTATCAAATCTAAGAAAAAATAGATAGAGAAGTTTTCGTGCAATAACTTTTCTCGAATTTCAGCAAAAATCTGGGTCCGGTTGTTGAAAGTTAGTTTAGCGCTAACCCTGGATTAAGTTAACCGTCTTTTGAACAACTGGCATCGGATTCATAAACGTTCTTTCATGGGCACAGAAGCAATTCGAACGACACCGAGGAAATTGGTAAGACTTCTCACGCAATACTTACCAGAAATACATGCATGCAGTAACCCCTCGCCTCGGTTAAGCGAAATTAGTTAAGCGTATACGTAGGGATGGTAACATAATTGTTAGAAAATTTATATGAGAAATAGAATTTGAGAAAAGTATGGAAATATTTTTCTGCACGTGGAAACACTGTAGTCATAGCAACTCGCTACAACGGCCGTATCACTGAGCTATATAATAATTCCTGGAGGACCGGTTCGCCACAAAAAAGTGTCACAAAAAAGATGGCGGATTTTCAGTTTTGCTGACGCCACATGGTCCCCTTTGCCCATGGTAATTACCACTGACATACCGCGATACAAAGTAAAAAACGTGTCCATCACCCTCCCGATTTTTATCAAAATATTCTCGGTTTTCGGTATTGTTTTCGGCATATATTTTCTCCGCATTTCATCTAAAAAGACTCTTTTTCCCTGTTCAACAAGTTAAATGGAGAAGTGATTTTTTGCTCTACATATGATGCTGTGAATGGCTAATTTAACTATCGGGAGATTAATTTTTACCTCAGGTAAGCCGGTTTTCATAATATTTTCGTTTTTCGCCTTTGGTATAGACAACTACCAAAGCGTCTGTTGCAGTTATTTCTTTTGAAATTAATGTTAAAAACGGCAAATATGCTGCAGAGTGCAGCCTTTTTGATCATTGGTACATGACAACTACGCTATGAAAAACTATGGATCAATAACTGATCTTTTAAGTTTTGGCTATGTTTTGGCTTTTGAATAGAACTCTTAATATGGGATTTGCACTGGAGCTTTCACTCATATTTAATGCCAATTCATGAGTATTTTCAGTCAAACAATTAAGATGAATCAATATTCAATCCTCCCAGTGAATTTACTAGTCTCTCTATTGATCCTTTCTAGTCTATTTTAGATGAATTTAAAACATTAAACATGATGACTGTGTGAGTGCTGATACAGTTAAACTTGGTCTGATCTCTCTTTTTTAGGATGAAGATGCTATTGAATTTGGGGATGGCTTTTTTGCAAATTACTGGAACATTAAACTGTTAATTTTACCATGTTGACTTTGTTATTCATAATTAAGATAGTTATTTAAATGGAAAATAAATTTATACAGACATGCATTGGCTGAGCAGTTTGTTTTCAATTTGCAGCAACTTTTATAATTTTCTGGACAGTTTTACCCTCCCCACCATTCAAAGGAATATTATCATGGGGCTAATCAGGAATTGAAGGTTAATAGATTATAGACTAATAGAGGAATGAATAGGCTCAATTGCATTATCATGAATTCATGAGACATTTGTTGATAGCACAACTAGTACCATAATCTTCTTGGTACCATAATAAATTTTTTGTTATTTACCATAGGCTTTCCTTGCATTATCTGGAATATGATTCAATATCAAATCCTTGAGTCAAGCAGGGAATAATTTGAAGGTACATTACTTGGGATACAGTAAGATAGGGGTAACTTAGGCTAGCTATAATGACCTGAATGAATATATCCTATGCAAATATGACTTGAAGTACTATTACTATATAATCAGCCGCCCAGCATCTTGCATGAGGTTTAACTTTTTTTCCTTGGGTTATGGGCTGATATGCATAAGCATGATGTTCTAAAGAAAACATCACATAACAACATATTTTCTGCCGGTAACCTTTAGTCGGCGATTGATATCCGAAAGATAATCCAAATTTCTGACAAGACTCGAAAAATATTCAAGCATTTTTAAAAATTTTATACAGAAATGTGTGAATAATGAAAATAAATAAATAAATAAAATAACCTGTCAGCTAATCGTACATAAAAATCCTTCGTGCACAATTATCTTTACGTTTTAATATTAATTTTCTCTGGCATTGGCAAAACAGCGTCCACGATTGTATAGAACTGAAGTAAACGCCTTATTGCAACGCTTTGTAGCACAAAAATAAATCGAAAAATACAAAACAACAAGGTTTCCAACATGTTTCACGGCGAAAAAAGATATTCATAAAAAAACCAGGGGGGAAATACTGCTGTTTAGATAAACAATGGGGGAGTATCTCTTGTAGCGGGCTCAGATTTGAGCCTGGGCAGTGGTAATTACCCTGGGCAAAGGGGACCATATGGCGTCAGCAAAACTTCTGCGCAGTGCGCAGAAGGCAAAATCCGCCATGTTTTTTTGTGCAAAAAGATGGCGGCGAAGTTACCGAAAAATGACTAACCGGTCCTCCAGGAATTATTATATAGCTCAGTGGGCCGTATATTTTTAAAGAATCAAAGTTTGCCCTCATATTTTTGTGAAAAAATGGCAAAAATACGACAGGATTCTTACCTTTTTCTAGAAGTTGAGTTACTCATCTATAGTCAGTGTCATGGTAAATTATTTTAACTATTAAATACCATGAAATATAACATCAGACGTCTCATACAACTTCCGAAGTTTTATGTTACGCTTCGACTGGTTTTTGCACGGGAATGTTTTGATTTTCTTTTCCTTTTGTCGTTATGAAAACGGAGTTTATAAATGAAATTATAATGTCGTTTATCACATAACACATTCAGATTTATAGTGAAATACATTTGAGAATATTAAAGTTGTGTTTGCCACAAAAGAATTACTTTTTAATGATGTGTCGGATGAAGTATTATCAAGTGTAAAATCTCCCGACTTCATTATACACGGTGAATTCGGTCGAAAATTTGGTCTTGTTATTTGTTAAACCGTGAAAAGTCCTGACCTCATTCGAGTTTCCTTCTAATTTAGTAAAAATACATATATTCCATATTTATGAAAATATAAATTTGTAAATTTTATCAGTCAAAATTTTGCTAAATGACAGTTATTCATTGACGTTTGAAAATACAAATTTTTGTCTCGACCAATCAAGAACTTAGTAATTCACACTGGCGCATGCGCGTAATGTAGAAGACCGTCCATGGCGTGAGGTCCATTGCATAATGGCGGACAACTTTGATTTCGCTTTTGCACATCGTGGGCACAGATTACCCAGATGTCTCACTTCTGATTAAAAAAGCGTAAGCGGTTCGTCACTGCGCATCGCTTTCTGCGCACGCTTAGCAAGTGACTAGAGGCATACCCCCCCCTGAAATATTTCAAAATGGAGTCGAACGGTTTGGAGTGAAAAACAGCACGATGTTTTGAAGGGAAGCGGAATATATGTCCTTTTAATGATTTGTACTGGAAATATAATTTATAAAGAGATTCATACACTTTTCGACGTAGTTAGGTGGGATATATTTTTAAAAATATACCGTCGAACCGGGATTTCTACTGACTAGTCGCGATAGCGACTCATGGAGGTCGATCGATAGAATGCAGATGCCTGAGCAATGATATATTGACTATCTCGTTTTGTTCCGTTACCATGGGCAAAAAGGTAATTATAAAAACTTGTTCGTTTCAAATAATGATTTTTAATATCAGCAAAATATTCACTATTCAGCAATTCAGATTGACAATAATCAATGTGTATAAAAAGTACAAATACAATCTGAAATATAGACATTCTTTCAACAAGCAAGTTAGATCTAGTTGACAAAATGTTTGTTCATAGATGGGCAACTTTGAAAAATTTTTTGTTCTTGCCCTTTGTTTTTCTGAGTTCCCGGTTTCCGAATTTCAGGGCATAATAGATCCGCATACGCACAAATAGTTTAACCAGGTATTCGCTTGGAAAAAGTTTGCAGCTTGACACAGAGAATTTAGGTAGTTCATCAACCAGTTGTTTCCCAACTCCATTCTTGGTCATACTCTCAGGAAATTTTTCAACAAAAATGTTCTCGCTTGTTGTAATATAATCTACCAACTTGGTCGTTGGCACCTTGAGACTTCCAAATTGACCCTCATTGTTGTTGTAAGCTTTGAAGTATGTAAACAATTTGCTTGAGCTGTCGAGCTGGTCATTGTCAAGCAGTTCTTTTGAGCAAAGTTGGCACGGATGTTGCCCTAGACTCTTCTTGAGTAAGTAGCCAGTTACATATGTGATGGCATTGCTCATTAGCAGGTTTTCCTTATCCCTGTGTAGCTGATAGTCAGAATCATCGACTTTGAATGGCTTAGCTGCTTTTACGGGCTCTTTTGCTTCTTCTTCATGGATGGATTTCTTATAGCCAACAAGGATTGCATCAATATCCTCTGAGCAGTTGCCATTTGAATGTAGCAGATAGTTGTCAAAAAACAACTTCCTGAATGCTCTGGTAAATTGGATTGGAGTTGGTGTTTCGCTGTTATTACCTTGTTGCCTGATACAACCAAAGAAGTTTTCCAGGGGGTCCTGATTAAGTCTCCTTGTGCACAAAGACTTCGCTACTGGCTGAATTGTGTTCCATATCAAAACAGTTGCATTCAGTGTTAGTGCCAAGGCTTTCAAACACTTTATTGTGGATGTTACATCTTTCCCACTCCTCGGATCCATAACTTTAATTGTTTTGACAAACAAGCAGGCATTTTTCATGAACTCACAATGGTTTGATGTAGCTGTGATGGGTTTGTTTAACTCTTTGGCATTTTTAAATGTTGAACTGTGCAAACAGTCAAAAATTTCATCAATTTTTGATGTGAATTCAGCAGTTCCTGCTGCAGTTGCTGGAAGAAGGCCACCACTAACTGCCATCATTAAACCAGCTGAAACAGTGTGGCTTAATACCTGGGTTGCAAATTTGACTTTCATTCTTTCAAAGTTATTAGGAGACATGTGCTGTTTGGTCAACTTCGGGCAACATGTGATGGAATTTTTTGTATCTATATGGTACAATGCCTCGATATCTTGCCATGATGCCACCTTCTCATCAAAGTGATAATTATAATTAATCATGTTGTTTCTGATTGCTTTCACGATATGAGGTGTATCAAATAAAAAGAATATTTTCTTTCCACCATGGACGAACCAAGGGTTTTCAGGAGTGATACCCATCTCTTTAACAAACTTCTGAAAGTTTGATCAAATGTCTGACACAACCGCCACAACATTAAGGCCAATGCTTTCAATCTTTTCGATTATTTCCACCAACTTCTCTTTTACCTTGATGCTACTGCATGCCTCATTCACCAGGTAATAAGCCAGGGGTTGCTTCCAGTTGTCTACTATACCACGGGCCATGAACACTATAGCTGATGTTGCCAAGGAGTTGGTTCTTTCACCATCACCGTAATCCTCAAACCCAACTATCTCATCTATGTTGGATTGGTAAGACACGTTTGTCTTCAAAGAAATTTCATCAAAGGAAAGAATACAGAGTTTTCCAGCAGAGCTCAGAGTCTTCACCTTCTTAGCTATGATATTTACAGCATAACTGGTAAATCCAGGGCAGTTTGGCATCCGTGAGATCCATTTGAGCAATGTTGACTTTGTTGGTAGATAGAATAGCCGTGACAGTACTCTATATGCCTTCCCACTCATATGGTAAAGAGATAGTGAAAATGCTTTGGTCTCATTGCTGTATCTGTTTCCTTTCTTTGATTTGTTTCCATGAAGATCAATCTGTGCTTTGACAAACTGAGTGATGTTGGCTGGTAGGATTGTTCCTATTATCTCTATCGCTTCCTTTTTGGATTTTCTGCTTGGCTTTTTGAGGTTGATTATTTGTCTCAGCCGATATATCTGCTGGTTCTTACAGTTGATGCTCATTCTCAATTTTCTCTTCCTTGGTGTGTCAGCTGATGAGTGAGAAATATGTGATTATTGTTTAAATTTGTATGACATACATATATAAATCCAACACAGTAAAAACTATACCTGTGCTTGCAGAAGTTGAGCCTGAAGCTGCTGTATTCATAGTGGCTGGTGATGGTGTTTCAGGCCCACAGGGGGCTGTTGATGGACCTTATGAACAACATAGGATATGTGATTATTGTTTAAATTTGTATGACATACATATAAATCCAACACAGTAAAAACTATACCTGTGCTTGCAGAAGTTGAGCCTGAAGCTGCTGTATTCATAGTGGCTGGTGATGGTGTTTCAGGCCCACAGGGGGCTGTTGATGGACCTTATGAACAACATAGGATATGTGATTATTGTTTAAATTTGTATGACATACATATATAAATCCAACACAGTAAAAACTATACCTGTGCTTGCAGAAGTTGAGCCTGAAGCTGCTGTATTCATAGTGGCTGGTGATAGTGTTTCAGGCCCACAGGGGGCTGTTGATGGACCTTATGAACAACATAGGATATGTGATTATTGTTTAAATTTGTATGACATACATATTAAAATCCAACACAGTAAAAACCATACCTGTGCTTGCAGAAGTTGAGCCTGAAGCTGCTGTATTCATAGTGGCTGGTGATGGTGTTGCAGGCCCACAGGGGGCTGTTGATGGACACAAAAATTATTAAATTGTTTTTATTAATTGTAACAACTGAATTCACCTGTTACCTTCCATAGATGTTGATGAAAACAAGACTCTGGCTTCTTTGAACAATGGCATAGTCTTACTAGACATTTCACAATCTACAATTATGCATAAATTATGAAAATGGTATGATATATAAATATATATATAGCCTAAATTATGAAAATGGTATGATATATAAATATATATATAGCCTTGCTGGTTGGTACAGCATGTAAGTAATGATCTTGCAGTTATATATGTGTTGATAACAATAATTTACCTGATGTACTATTGTCAAAAAGTCGTCGTTTCACTCCTAAACGATTTGTAAGGATTGTGGGAACTGCCATATCGTGAAGTCTGTTTTTCTTGAAATATCGAAAGCAAGAGTCAGAAAAGTGTTTTGCACATACTTTGCAGTTGTTATGCAAGTAGATTGAGTCCTTGTCTAGCAGATCCGGTCTACCAATATTTACTGCCCATTGCTTTGATCTAAAATAATATAATTGTAAAAATAAGCTACTGGGTAAGAACATTTTTTCAGTTTAATAATTATATTAACGATAGTTTTTTGCTAGTTCTTGTTTTTTAATATGTTGTATTATTAGTAAATGTAACGATGAGCGCACGTCATTATAATTATGAGCGCACGTCACAGCTTACCGATCTTTGTTTTTTGGAAAACGGAAGAAAGATGTGTTTGGATCTGTAATTTTATTAGATAAACAATTCGCAGCCGAACACCACGTTGTTCCACACTTTATAACTTGATTATCTTTTTCAAATTCGTTCATTGTCTAATATTGTTTTGGTCCGTAAACAATTTAAATCCCAACAATGTAATTTGAATAACCCGCAATTTTTGCGTTGGATACGTCACAAATTTTGACTTCCGGCAGGGCAAATTTTAGCATATAATTAAATGTATATTCAGTATGATTCATTATTGGCATGTATATATCCTTGAATTTTTTGTGTTAAAGAGTAAGTATATAAAAATTCTTCACCTTAACCTCAAGTATGTTCTTTTAAAAAGTGTGTGAGAATAGTTTTTTTCGGAAAGCATTATTCTAGAAACTCGAGATATTCCACAAGACCACAACCTCACGTATTACAAACCATAATAAATGATATAATCCCGTTAAAAAAAAGATCGAACTACTAATTAAAACAATTTTTTATAAAGATATTAATACTATGCATAAAAATAGTAAATGATTTATTTGGTCAATACAAAACATAGACACAAACCCTGTGAAGCCCTAGGCACATTATCCTTTGACCATTATCATATTAAATAATTAGTACTTAAATGTTGGTAAACATGCAATGTAAACAAACGCTATTGTTTACATTTTGAATTGCTATATCTTTTCTTTTAAGATATCCTGTCCTTCTCACTGTCCTGTCAGAGTATTTATTACTATTTCAGTTCACTATATTTCTAAAAAAGGGTTTATTTTTATTCAAATATAAACCAAAACAGATTTATATTTCTTTGAATCAAAACATGCAAAAGTTGAGCAGTTTTGAAATCATAGAGTCCTCCAATGTTATGATGGACCTGTCCTTAAAGAAACATGTCACTCTACTTTTCAACTAAACTCTTACCTCACTATATAATGATTACCAAATGGAAGTGCAACTCCAGATATGCCTTAAAACATATCTTTAGGAGTTTGTTTCCCCTTTGTATTTTCTTTGAATCTTATCTGACTACTGTTTTTTTGTTTCACAAATTTGCCAGAATTTTTTAGTTCAAGTGCTGTGGCTACAGTACTTACAAACATTGTCAAACAGCACATGAATTCATAACATGTTACTGGCAGAATTAGCTAATCAGAATTGCAGATTTTGCAATTTAATGCAATTTAATTGAACCAGTCCTTGGTCACTCCACCCCATGAGCAGTGTTAAGTTGCTGACGTTTAGTCATGACATTTAATTTTATATTATAATTTATATTCTTGTTAATAACTAGTCGCCAGGCCATCGTAGCGCTTGGTTGCTTAGCAACGCATTTTCGGGGAGAACGTTCAATGTACGCATCACGCTTTACGAGGATTTTAAAGTTACAGAGGCTAATAGACTTTCACCGCATTTTGTACAAACATTAAAGAAATATTGATGTATCGAAGTGTGACCTTCATATTGTGATACTGAACAGTACGAGTGTGGTTGACACGTGCGAACTCCGTGTCATTATTGACTCCACGAGTCAATGGTGGCATGGGAACGCGACAGTGAAAGTCTAGTCTTTATTATGGGGTTCATTAATGGCATATGGACTATGGAGTCATCGTAAGTAATTTTCTGTCGAAACTCGAAATATTGCATGACATGCGTCGAGAATGAGCACGAAGAGTCGTGAGAACGAGGAGCCTGGGGAAGAACCTGGAGAAGTAATACAAACCAGGGATCATGGACAATTTGAGGAGCATGAACAGCCTAACAGCGCCAAAGGGAAGCCAACATTACATTCCGGGGGGTCAGTTCATAGTATGGGGGGTGAGGTTCATGAAGCCTTGCTAGCTGACATTGGAGAACTAAATGGGGACAACCGAAGAAGTCGTACATTATCACAAAAGGCTATACAAAATGCTATACAGTCTAGTTTAACAGAACTCAATAAAGAAGGGAAGCTCTTAAAAGCAGCATCAGAATCTGTGAACACGGCTTTGTCACTAGGGCCCCTACCCAAGGATTTTGACATATATTTATCAAGTACAAAATCATCTTACATGAAGTACAAGGAATTGTTGAAAGAACTAAATAAATTGTTAGAGAAAGACAAATGGGGAGAACTATCAGAGCAAGCACATGAATATCTGACCTATGGTAAAGAACTTTTGGACTGCGCACTGAAAGCCATTAATGATGCAACAGATAGAGCAAAGCCCCCAGAGGTTGCCTCTTCTCTATGTTCAAGAGGTACTAGGCGCAGTGTTTCGTCACGAGCAAGTTCATCATCATCCTCTAGTGCCAGGAGAAAGGCTATGGTAGAAGCTGCAGCTGCAAAGAAAAAAGCCGAATTCGATAGAGTCATGGCAGCGAGAGAAAACGAGAGGAAATTATTTGAAGCTGAAGAGGAGCTCCGCCTGAAGCAAAGGCGTGCCCAACATGATATAGAGATGGCTATTCTAGCTGCCGAGAAAGCCGAAGCTATTGCAAATGCTAAGCTTCATGCTGTAGAAGAGTCCATTTTAAAGGAAGAATCACCTTACCTGTTAACCCAGAAAGAGTACCTCGAAGAAGAAGATTCAGAATCTCGCACAAAGGTGTGGGTCGACACTCATAGTGAGCCCAAACACGAGTCCAATTTACCACATTCCAACGACGACCGTGCCTCCCAACCCGAACTCGATACAATCAAGACTACAACTGAAGTACCACCAGTGACAAGCCAAGGTACCGAGGGAGGAGAAGCAGGGAACAGCAATGAAACTACTAAAAACAGAGGAGCAAAGAGTGTGTTTACCCCTAAAGGATTTGCAGGAAACCCACCTATTTTTACACCCACATCTCCTGTCGCTGGTCCAGCCATATTTCAGGGATGCATTGAGGGAATAGCGAGAACGAACGAGCGCGTAGTCGCAAGCCTAGCAAGGCAGAATCTTCCGAAATGCCATCCAGAAGCATTCGAAGGAGATGCAACTCTATTTCATCCATGGAAAAAATCGTTCAAGGCTATGATTGAAGATGCAAATTTAAATCCCAACCAAGAGATGGCATATCTCAGAAATTATACCAAAGGGAAAGTTCGAGAGTTGGTGGACAACTTCCGGAAAAGGCAACAAAGTGATCCCACGAGTACCCTTGGTGAACTATGGGCCGAAATGGGAAGGCGTTTTGGCAATACCGCCATCATAACGAACTCACTGTTGCAACGGTTGCAGCAAGCAGCAAGATTCAATGCACGGGATAAAGTAAAGTTGCAAGAATTCGCCGACGTGTGCATGGACGTAGACAATCAAATCAACAATCTACCAGGACTTGCCTGCTTGAATTATGCAAGCGCAATACGACCAATTGTTGACAGTCTCCCAAACTTTCTACGATTCAAATGGGAGAAAAAGGTAGTCGATCACGCAGAAGAAAATAACGATGAATATCCTAGTTTTCACAAATTTACAGTAATGATTCAGAAGCAAGCGAAACTAAAAAACCACCCTAATGTTTCAGCTGGTGAAGCGGGTTTCGACCATACAATCAAAAGCGACAAACAGGCAAATGGTAGCCGCAATCCCAAGGTCTTAAAAACCAATAAGAGAGATGGTGATGAGAATGATGAAGCAAAACGTGGGAAACACTGTTTCTATCATGACCGACAAGGACACGAGCTAATCGACTGCAAAGCCTTTGTCGCGAAGAGTTTTGAAGAGAGAATGGAATGGCTGAAGTCTGTCGGTTTATGTTTCCGGTGTCTCTCGGGAAAACATCGGGCTAAGGATTGCAAAAGGGAAGTGAAATGTACCAAGTGCAGCAGCACACGCCATCTGGTTATATTGCACAAGGAGAGAGAGTCTAAGGATAAAGAAGATAAAGAGGAACAAGAGGAAGTCAAGTCGAAGTGCACTTCTGTTTGTCGAGGAAACACTGGAGGAATGTCATGTAGTAAAATCGTGTTGGTCGACGTCTTCACTGAGGAAGATCCAAGTGTGGTGCACAGAGTATATGCAATCGTCGATGAACAGAGCAATACCTCTATGATCACACCCAATCTGGCCGATCTACTCGAAATTGATACCCCCAGAGAAAAGTACCTTCTTTCCACTTGCAGCAGCTCCAAAGAAACAAAATATGGTCGAAGGGCGTACGGAATAATGGTAAAGTCTTTAGACGGGACGGTCGCTACGTTACCTAAGCTGTTAGAGTGTGATCATATCCCACAAGAAAAGAACGAGATAGCGACACCTTCCATGACAAAGTATTTCCCTCATCTCCATGATATTGCAAGTGAAATCCCACCACTTGATGAAGATGCAAACATCGAAATCCTCCTGGGTAGAGATGCACCGGAGCTGTTGAAAGTCCGCGAATTTAGAAATGGCCCAAAAGGAGCCCCTTGGGCTCAGAAGTTACTACTGGGTTGGACAATTTCTGGCCAGATGTGTCTCAACCGCGTGGATGGACCCGTACATGTATCTGCACGTTGCACAGCCATAGAGGATGTACAAACGGACCAAGTAAGTTCAACGGATACGAGCAATAACATTCCAGTCAAGACGGCTCCATGTACAAATTATTTCAAAGTGAAAGAGAAAGAGATGAGTTACGGAGAAAGAAAGTCAGGACGAAGTTTATCGCACCACTTCTCAGACAACGAAGTCGCCCTATCTCGAGAAGACCGCCAGTTTCTGAAATTATGGAAGGGATCCATAAGAACGATTCCGGTAACTGGGAAATGCCACTCCCTTTTCGTTCTGAGGACGTGGTTATGCCTGACAATAGATCACAAGCGTTAAATCGTCTAAATGGGTTGCTAAGATCATTCAAACGGAAACCTCAGATGCAGGAAGATTACACGAAGTTCATGTCAAAGGTAATTGACCATGGTCACGCTGAAGTTGTGCCCGACGAAGAATTAACCGAAGCACCTGACGGGTTACAACAAAAACGCAGTCCTTCCAACGTATGGTACATTCCCCACTTCGGAGTCTATCACCCGAAAAAACCGGGACAGATTCGCGTAGTGTTTGATTCCTCGTGCGAATTTCGGGGCGTCTCACTCAACAACGAATTGCTAGCAGGACCAGATCTAATGAACAACCTAATTGGCGTCTAATGCGTTTCCGTCAAGAGAATCACGGAGTTATTTGCGACGTAGAACAAATGTTCTACTCCTTCATGTCAACCCGGAACACAGAAACTTTCTTCGGTTTCTATGGTTCAAGAATAACGATCCCAGACAGAGATAGTAGACTACCGGATGACCGTTCATCTTTTTGGTAATGGTCCTAGCCCGGCGATAGCCACATTTGGAATGAGAAAGACAGCGGAAGAAGGTGAGGAGGTCTATGGATCAGAGGTCAAGGAGTTCATTTGTAAAGATTTTTACGTAGATGACGGATTGAAGTCTTTACCGACAGAAAATAAGTAGTTAACTTGGTACAGCAAGCGCAATCGTGTCTGAAAACAGCAAACTTACATCTCCACAAAGTAGCCTCGAACTCAACGGCGGTGATGGATGAAGCTTCCTCCAAAGGACCGTGCGAAAGAATTAAAGACCTTGATCTTCGTCAAGATGCTCTACCGACACAACGTGCCCTTGGAGTCCAATTTAGAAAAGGATCAACTGACATTTAATGTCTCAATTCCCGAAAAACCACTAACACGCAGAGGAGTATTGTCCATCGAAACTCGCTGTACGATCCCCTAGGATTGGTGGCTCCGGTCACACTCGTCGGCAAGCTTTTACTGCAAAGGTTGCTTATTCTGGGAAGAGGAAAAACGAACGACCAGCCTCTTAAATGGGACGACCCCCTCCCTTCTGATTTGAACCACCGATGGCACTGCTGGAAGAAGCAGCTTACTTGCTTACAAAACGTGTCTGCCGATAGATGCTACCATCCTAAGAACTTTGGTTCTGTAGTACGTAACGAGGTTCATGCATTCTCCGATGCGAGCAAGGAGGCGGTTGGAGTGGCAGCGTATCTGAAGCAATTCAACCAGAAAGGCGAGGCAAGCGTTAGCCTGGTGTTCGGGCAAGCGAAAGTAGCACCCATCCAACAGACTAGCATCCCTCGACTCGAGTTGTGTGCAGCTGTCCTGTCTACAAAAGCCGTAACGAGGTTGCGTAAGGAACTCGATTTGAAGATAGACGATGTTAAGTTCTACACGGACTCAAAGGTCGTCTTAGGGTATATCAACAACAATGCCCGCAGATTCCATGTATATGTCGCCAATCGAGTCCAGTCGATCAGGGACGTATCAGAGCCACAACAATGGAACTATGTCGATACGTCTACGAATCCGGCTGATTTGGCTACCCGTGGCGCAACAGCTAAGGGATTGGTAGAATCCGATTGGCTCAAAGGTCCCTCATTCTTGAGAACGATGCTATCGAACCCGCCACTTAATGATGAGGCGGCACCGAACAGGATAGATGACATAACTATCGATGAGAATGATCCCGAGGTCAGAGTAAGTGTGTATTCTGCATGCAAGCTCAACGCCGGAGAGAGGCTTAAGACAGAGCGGTTCGAGCGTTTCTCGGACTGGCTTAAACTCCAACGGGCAGTGGCCGTATTAATTACTAAGATGAAGAATTGGAAAGCAAGCAAGGAAACACGAAGCCTCAGCAACGGTCGAAGCGTCGAGAACGATAATCAACATGTAACGTCAAGAGATTGTGGCGAAAGCTCGAAGATAGCAATTATAAAAGCGGTACAGAACGAAGCCTTTGCAGATGACATCAAGGTGTTAAAGAGAGAAGACAACAACGATATCGAAAGTCGTGATCAACTAAAGGAGAGACGAAGGACACTTCGTAGGTCTAATCTCGCTGGATTAGATCCCTTCTTAGACCAGAAAGGTATCCTTCGGGTCGGCGGACGCCTCAATAGATCAAGTCTTACGTTTGAAGAGAAACATCCGGTCCTCCTGCCGAAGAAACATCACGTCACACAGCTCTTACTCCGTCATTACCATGAGAAGGTCACTCACCATCAAGGACGACAAATTACGCATGGGGCAGTGCGACAAGCTGGTTACTGGGTGATCAATGGTAACAAAGAAGTAGCAAGAATGATTAACGCCTGTGTAACTTGTAAAAAGCTTAGAGGGCGAACGCTCACGCAGCACATGGCGGACTTACCTGTTGATCGAGTGGAAGCCCACCCACCGTTTACCAACGTTGGGTTGGACGTTTTTGGTCCATGGCAGATTCAAGTCAAGAAACTAAGAGGAAGAGCTGCGAGTGCCAAACGATGGGGCCTGGTGTTTACCTGTCTCTGTAGCAGAGGAATACATATCGAGATACTTCATTCAATGGACACGAATTCCTTCATATGCGCATTACGCCGTTTCTTCGCCATTCGCGGTCCAGCAACCATTTTAAGATGCGACTGCGGTACGAATTTCGTCGGGGCAAAATCCGAGCTTGATGGCGCACTGAAAGAAATGGATGCAGGACGAATCGAGAAGTACGTTGTAGATCAAGGGTGCGAATGGAAGTTTAATCCTCCACACGCCTCTCACTTCGGCGGTGTGTGGGAGCGGCAGATAGGTACGATACGCAGAGTGTTAAACGCCATGTTGCTAAAGATCGGAGCAGCTCAATTCGACGACGAGTTACTCCTTACGTTAATGGCAGAAGTTACAGCTATCGTGAACAACCGACCAATCGCCACCGTTTCAGCTGATATTGACGACCCACTTCCCCTATCACCGTCGATGCTCCTTACTATGAAGCAGAAACCGCTTCTTCCTCCGCCAGGGATATTTGTAAGAGAGGATCTGTATGCAAGAAAGCGTTGGAGAAGGGTCCAATACCTCGCGGACCAGTTTTGGTCACGTTGGAAACGGGAGTATTTGCAAAACCTCCAAACAAGGCCCAAGTGGAACGAGAGAGAAAGAAATTTATTCGATGGAGACGTAGTATTGGTGAAAGACAAAGATCTACATCGTAATGACTGGTCGATGGGTAAAGTTATCGAGAGCATTAAAAGCGAAGACGGGGAGGCGAGAAAGGCGAAGGTTGCAATCTTCAAAGATGGCTGCAAGAAGACTGTATATCGTCCAATCAGTGAACTTGTCCTACTTCTACCGGCTTCAAACGGACTATGAAGATTCAAGAATTACTAATTCTTGGGTGAGGAGTGTTAAGTTGCTGACGTTTAGTCATGACATTTAATTTTATATTATAATTTATATTCTTGTTAATAACTAGTCGCCAGGCCATCGTAGCGCTTGGTTGCTTAGCAACGCATTTTCGGGGAGAACGTTCAATGTACGCATCACGCTTTACGAGGATTTTAAAGTTACAGAGGCTAATAGACTTTCACCGCATTTTGTACAAACATTAAAGAAATATTGATGTATCGAAGTGTGACCTTCATATTGTGATACTGAACAGTACGAGTGTGGTTGACACGTGCGAACTCCGTGTCATTATTGACTCCACGAGTCAATGGTGGCATGGGAACGCGACAAGCAGTGTACTCTGTACCATTACCATTTATAACAATGACGTTAGACCTGTTTGAAGACTTTTCAGTATAGCTCAGTTGAAGGGGTCAAGGAGAGGGCTATGATGTTAGAAACATCACAAACTATGGAATGGACCGAAATTCAAGCAATCTTGGAAAGGGTCAAGTTGCAGTAACCTTTTCAGGTTGGAATTGCATAAACACTATGAGGGGTCAAAATAGTATTTGACTGTATTTCACTTTATATTTTAAACCTAAATAAATTGGTATAACAGTTATCAACAATAAAAAGTCAACACAAGTGTCAAAGTCCACTTTTTACACTCCTATATTTTACATGATTTGAAAACTTTGATTGTGTTTTCAGTTTCAGCATCCATTCTGACAACCTTTTCAGGGCCCACAAAGCAAAATCTCTATCTTGTTCAGCAAATAAATGTTCCACCTCTGTAACAATAGGAAAGTAAACAATCACATAATATAAAAGAAAATTATTTAAAACTTGCTTTTCATTATTGACCTTGCAGGCTGCAGCTTAATTATGTTTCACATGTCACATAAGTCATGTGACATCAGATGCACAAGAAATTTCTATTCACATATTTTCAGAACAAATTTGCTCCTTATTTATCTAGGGAGGTTCTTCATAATCACTAGTAAGTAATACACATAGGTACATTAGGTAATCCAGGTATCTAGTTTAAAGAACTGTTTAAAATTTACTTAAATCTCTTACTAGCATTATAGTTAATTACTTATACCAATCATTGGCATCAGCATTTACTTTAATCGCTATACGACCACATTTTATATATTAAATTATTTCCGACCTTTACCGCCCCTACGACAATTGAAAAAGGTTTAACAAACGTACAATTTTAAAAATGAATACTCTTAACTCAATTTTCTAATAGGCGTTAAGCCGACGAAAGTTACAAACACAAACCAAACCACACGGACCTTTTCTCTAGCACAGGAGAAAAGATTATTCTTTGTTTGTTGCAGTGAACATTGGTTTGTTGTTCGACTCCATTTTGAAATATTTCAGGGGGGGGAAGCCTCTAGTCACTTGCTAAGCGTGCGCAGAAAGCGATGCGCAGTGACGAACCGCTTACGCTTTTGAGTCAGAAGTGAGACATCTGGGTGTTAATCTGTGTCGTGGGTGTAAATATCCGAGCGGAATTAGTACCCTCGCACGGTACCGACTCGGGGATAAATACGGCTCAACTTACTAGAAATACATGCATGCAGCAACCCCTCGCCTCGGTTGAACGAAATCAGTTAAGCATAGGGATGGTAACATGATTGTTAGAAAATTTATGTGGCTGGGGGTTTTGGAGGGTACATGGTATAGAGAGAAAAAAAAATTGAGAAAAGTATGGAAATACTTTTCTCAATGTGGAAACACTGTAGTCATAGCAACTCGCAACGGCTGTATATTTTTAAAGAATCAAAGTTTACGCTCATATTTTTGTGAAAAAATGGCAAAAATACGACAAGATTCCTACCTTTTTGCGGAAGTTAAGTCACTCATATATAGTCAGTGTTATAGTAAATTGTTTTAATTATTAATTACCATGAAATATAACATCAGACGTCTCATACAACTTCCGAAGTTTTATGTTACGCTTCGACCGGTTTTTGCACGGTTTTTTTCATTATGAAAACCAAGTTTATAAATGAAATTACAATGTTGTATATCATATAAAACATTCAGATTTATAGTGAAATACATTTGAAAATATTAAAGTTGTGTTTAACACAAAAGAATTACTCTTTAAAGCTGTGCCTGTGCCGGATGAAATATCATCAAGTGCAAAATCTTCCGACTTCATTATACACTGTGAATTCGGTCGAAACTCGAAAATTTGGTCTTGTTATTTGTTAAACCGTAAAAAGTCCGTACCACATTCAAGTTTCCTTCTAATTTAATTAAAAATACGTATATTCCATAGATATGAAAACATAAATTTAAAAATTTCATCAAAATTTTTTAGTTGACGTTTTAGTTTTAATCCAAACTGTTCATCTTAGTCAATCAGCGAGTTACTAATTACCAGTACTTTACTCGCTTACATTTCGCGCATGCGCACAAGTACCATGACCATTGAACGTCCACGGTCCACGACATAGAATTTGAGCAACTTTGGATTCCACTATGTTCTGTCACGAAACCGGGTGAAATAAATCTCCCAGCGGAATTAGTACCCTCGCACGGCGCTTCGCGCCGGCTCGGGGATAAATACTCAACAAAATTTGTCTTGCACAAAATATTTGAACATGGCAAAAACGAATCATAAGAACCTTGTGTATACTTTAAGTCTCACAATGGCTATTTCACAGCTGTCGACCAGAGTGTATATGAGCCTAGAAGCAGTAAAAATATTGCACAATGCGTATTCAGAAAAAATTGCATTTTTTAAATTAAGTCATTCAATAGTTTTTTCCTTTAAAGCAAATATAGCGCACAAAAGAGTAGCTATACAAGCACATAAAATTTATATAAATACATTTGAATGTACAACATTATCCATACAATATATCATACTAATATATTCTGTATAATTACTGTCTATATATTATATATATATATATATATATAATTTTGTACTGCATGAAGATTTGGGTTAATCAGGGATGGAAAGCTTTGAGATTATAAATCATGCAGTGAATTATATTTTGTAGAATTATATTTCACAACAATATGTCTATAATACATAAAAACGCCCTTTCAATCGTATTTATCAACACGCATAAAATATATTATACTCTTGTGTTTATTTGAGACATCGTTACAGTTGAATTTTTCTTAAATACAAAGTTAATTCTAAAGTTGTAAATCTACAATCTTGCAAAAGTGCTGAAATCGGGTACAAAATTATGGTGAATATGTAAAAAATAACGTGATTAATTTTTATGACTGCAAAATTAAGTGTAATAGGAAATTGTAAGTCACACTGGCGAATTTCGATAAATCAAAGCTCATTTCATTAAAAATCATTTATGTTTTCCAGAGAGTAATAAAAACAGAACACTCCCTTTCTTGATTGAAAAAACAGACATTTGACTGGCTTTTGATTTTAATCCAAGATGGATATAAATCAAGAAGCCGTATTTTTGAAAATAGTTGGCCTAGCGTAAATATCTTAAACAAAACGATTCAGACCAAGGTATCTTCTTTTCTAAAGGCTGAATATTGCCAGAAATGCAGGCAGGCAAAAGGTGAGGTGTGTGGGTTCAGTAGCATTATTCTGGTCAGTGCAGTGAGCTTTCTCTGTATATATATGGAGTAGTCACTTGGTTGCTAAAAGTGAAGCCAAAGATGGCGGATATTGAAAGAGCTATTGGCGAACACCCAAGTCCTCCTATACGTGCGCGGTCAAGTATTTTTCATTGTTTTGACCGAGTGTGATGGCTATAATATTTAGCAATCTGTTTCCCTGCATCTACCTTACCTGACTACTGTATTTTCCCACTACAGTGTGAGCAATGATGAATTTTTCGCTCTAAGTACAAGTACGTTTGAAACTTGCTTTGGCTTTCGAGTAAATTTTGTTTTTTACCTTGTAATTTTGACACAATTTTAAGACACTGATAGTTCTTTATTTTTTCTAATCGTCCTAGCATGGTACAGTTTTTTCAAGATGCTCTTCCTGCATGAAACGTTAAAAATGCCATATTTTCAGTTGTTTTAGAAACTCGTATGTTTCGAATGATTTTCTTTCCAAGTTATTGTTTTCATGGAAGATAGCTTTTTATCTAACTTTTCTTTTTGGCTTCACCTGAACATTAGCCAAATGAGCACAGTTACCACTCCATATACATATATAGAGCTCACTGGATCAGTGTCGGTTGTATATCATAGCAACAGCTAAAAGAAAATAATGCCGATCAAAAATCACTGTACGGAGTTGATGAACTTCACTGCGTTGGGGAACACATTTACGCGTCTCTTTGATTTTTTAAAATGCGATGTGCATAAAGAAAGAGTCTTTAAGAAACATCTTGGACGTGGTCATTTGCCGATGCTGCCAACAACGAGCAAAAATTGGAGCTCCAAGGTACGTAATATGCCCGGACTATAAACTTAATTATACAATTTCAATCGTTTAATTATTCTTTCTCGGGGACATACTACGGCATCTCGAGTTGCCCTCAAATTTTCAGTGTTCATAGATCGATAAATTTAATGATATTTTGGACGTGGACAGGAATGATTTCTCAATTGTGGATGAAATAAAAGCAAATATAAATCTCCCCCCATTTCTTAGACGCGACGCCATGTTGAATTTCTAAATAAGCGTTAAATCACGCATGCTTGCATGGTGGCCATAATATTGGTCTACATTTCTGGCCATGCTGAAATCATGACTTAAAGAGGCGCATCGACAAAACTGTTCCCGATAATTCAATTTTGGAAATCTAGGAAATTCTTTAGAAAAGGATCTAGGAAATTCTAGAAGCAGCCAAGCATGGTTGAACAGCTCAACATCTCAAATATCTTCAATGACCTTATGCAGCACATAGAGATGTGTGGCAAACCTGATTTTTTTTTGAGAATTTTCCTCTCTTTGCCACTCTCCTGGTGTGTAACAATGCAGCCTGCAGTTAAAAGATTAGACAACCACGACTGGAGGTTTGATAACAACGGTGATGGCGCTTGCTGGGAATGTCCCGCTGGCAAAATAAGGGCCCGCGGGTGTTGCGGAACATGCGGAATACGGAAAACTGCCGCAGCAGAAAAAGAAACTAGCGAAACTATTCTCGTTATTGACACCTGAGCTACCTACCAATTGCGTATAAGAAAGCGCGCCCGAGAGAAAAGCAAGGGAGACAACAAAAACCAGGCGACCTTGACGCGTTAGTTGTTGAGTTCGTAACAAAGGCGAAGCAGTTGCACATATATAGCTGGCATGTCAAGAATAGGGAGTTTTAGCAGAGCCTATATGAGTACGAGATTCGTCGTTCTCGGGCATTGTTTGCTTACGCTATCAGGCAAAACTCGTACAGTCACCGAGTTTTTGAGTACGAGTTTGTTGGCAAATTTCGTACCCAAAAGCCCAACGCCTACGAGTTTTAGCAGATAGCGTAAGCAAACAACGCGCGAGAATGACGAATCTCGTACTCGTAGTCGCTGCTAAATCTGCCTAATGCATGTCTCTTGATGGCCTTGCAAGAAGGAGCGTGAGCCAGGCGTGATAGAGGAGGAACACAACATATTCAAGCTCATGCATGAAACTGTTGTCAAACCGCTATGCCAAACTGTTGTTCGTATAGCGTTACATTCGTTGTAGGATTGCGGCATACGAGAAAGCATGCGCAGAAACAGTACGTTGACTGCTGGCCTGTCTGCAAACAATGAAAAATACGTGAGCTCCTTCACTCAAATACCTCGATAAGACTGCGTTTAAAAACTAATTAATTATAACAATAACAACGCACACATGATCATCTCGTAATTAACTATCTTTGTTACATAAAATCATTCTATGTTACAACATTTAACTTTCAAAATTCTATACCTAACCCTGAATAGTTAAATCACATATAATAGAGATCCCATCAAAACCTTACGCCCTTTAACGAGACAAAAGTTATTCAATCATTGCCTTTACATATATTATATTTATGCATATATGTTTGCAAAATAAGATATATAAATTACTAAAAAATAAATAAGTTACTAATGCTACGAAAAATCAATGTATTGAAAAACGTATATATGAAAACGTTTGCTGTAATCAATATACATAACAACCATAAAATTCAACTCTCATTGAGATATGTGCATTCCAAGCCGTTGGATTAATGCGAATAAACCGAGCTGAAATACGAGGAGTCACCATGTGATGGACAATGGAATTCGTGTCTGTGTTACCTTGGAATTCCTGTAGATATTATGAAAATATTTGCCACAGTTAGAATGTCGTATTATCATTCCTAATTATCGCTACTCTGGTCTTTATAAATGAAAGTATTCACGACACAAAGATTAACTTTCACGACCCAACGTTTCGACACTCCGGTGTAGTGTCTTTATCGGTTCCTTATAATTATTATATATAGTCTCAAAATGACGTCATCTATCAATCAGATGTTTATACTCTTTTGGCAAATAGCTTCCGTCATCCCCATTTGGGGCACAAAGACTCGCATTAATATGCCTGGCTTCCAAACAACGCCTTTGTCCATAACGATCATCAGTGGTAATGACTTTTGAATCGTTCCACGAAATGTTATAATTAGTTTGACATACGTGTTCCGCCAAGGCTGATTTTGAACTGTCTAAGTTCGGAACGGCATTTTGATGTTCTTTTAAACGTGTGCCAAACTGGCTTTTTGTTTGACCTAGATATTCGTCTTTCTCGCAATCACCACATGGTATAGAGTATACAGCATGAGTTTTCTGTTTAGTGGCTACGCGATCCTTAGGTTTGGCGAAAATTTGTCCGAGTGTCTTAAAGGGTTTTAAGAAAACTTTTATACCACAATGATTCAGGATCCTTTAGATTGGTTCTGCAATTCCCTGAATGTATGGAACTATAGCAAAACCTGTTTTTGCAGAATCACCCTCTGAGGAATTGCGTCTGGTCGGCACGGGGTATTTTTCGAGAGTATATAAGGAACCGAGTTTCAACATCAGATCACCCTTGATGAAGACACTAGACCGAAGTGTCGAAACGTTGGGTCGTGAAAGTTAATCTTTGTGTGGTGATTACTTTCATTTAATAAAACCAGAGTAGCGATAATTACGATGGATTATATACCTGGTTGCCGTGAATTCATTAACTTCATGCCGTATTATATTAGCTTTTATTAAGATTTGGGAAAATTTTTATTAAAATCGGAATAACGGGAATAATTGCACGTAAAAATCTGTACAATTAGGGTCTTTTTATGGGAAGATTAGGGAAAGGAATACATGTATGCGAATAATCGTCTTTATATATTTTATATTGGCGGTGTAGCTTATAAAAATACGAAGTTAAAAGTTAAAAATAATCGCATGATGATTGTTTCATTTCCCGTTGCGTTTTTAAAAACCATTTGCGGCATCATCATTCTTTTTACTGCGCCCGTGTTTATTTTTGCTCGCGTACTTACTGCATGCACCATTTAAAACATAGCCAGCTCAGAAATGTTTTCGTTCTTGTGGCGCTCGCGCGTTTACGCGAATCTACTCGGGCTTTTATTATCTTATTATTATTATGATATAATAATGTATGTCAGAATAATAGACGGAGTAGACTCGCGTACACGCGCGAACGCCACGAGAACGAAAACATTTCTGGGCTGCCTATGATAAGAAACATACAGAATTCACGTTTTCAGGAAACCATCTTAAGAGGTAAAGAATGAAAACTTGTAATGGTGATAATAGATTTGTGGCAGCATGCATATAGACCACATTAACGAGTCGTCTTCATTTGGTTATCAATTCGAACTTTCATGTTTACTATAGATTATGCAAGTAACATTGATCACTAAAATAAAGTTATTTAGCTTAAAAGCTGCGTTTAGAAATAGTGTAATGTTGAGGCACTTGTTCAGATATTTTGTCCGCTATTGTAAGTTGAAATTTAGGAATTTTTCTAATGCTTTCGCGAATAACATCGCTTTATTTGAATTTCATAAAACAGAAAACATAGCTGCTTCAAAGTAACTAATTCCTTTTGTGTGAAAGTCTCTCCCTGCACAATTCTATGCAGGGTTTATCACCTGTGTTGCAATTCCTGTCACACTGGTAATTATTAATAAACTGCACATCTTCGCGCAACAATTTTTTGCTCCATAAAATATTAATAAAAAATTAGTAATAGGTATAAGTTTTGGAGAATACGCACCTTAAATTTAAACGTTCCATTTTCTAAAAAATGTTGAAAATTTTCTCCATCTTGGCTGGAAGAGACGGTGTAGCTTTTAACAAACTGATTCAATCCATTGCGTCCTTGGGTACTTATGCCCGTTACCAGAGTAGATCTTTGGAAATCAACTTGTAGCCACTGATTAAGATCATTTTGCCCCGATGACCATGCCCCTGTTCTTCCATCTCGTGGTGTGAAATTCAATCTTCCATTAGCCGCCCCATGATCTGTTTTCCATTCGCTGGAAGCCGTGATTTGCCTATCAGTAATATCACCATTTTCCATCCCGAGAGCCATTTTGCACGCTGTATCGATCAATTGATTGGTAATTTTAAATTGAAATTTTTACATATTTTATAGTTAGGTAGTGTAGTCAGTCAGGAAACTGTTCTCATGAGATGTTTTTCCTGCAGATCGTGAACGAAATCGCGCTTTACATGATTCGAAGGTAGAAAGTTGCTTATGAAAAATCTTGTAATCTTATAAAATATCAAACCAGCATAAAAAATTAAACGTTTAAGAAAGAAAAGCCTAAACTCTGCAGGGTTTCAGAAAATTTTATCGTGTTCAAAATTATTCGAATGTGACTCCACTTTTAATTGACTATTTTTTTCGCTGTTAACATGAATGTATAAATAATTCGCCCCTTCCCACTCAACGATCTTGTAAAGACAGTAGCGTATCCGGCCAGTCGATTTGTCCCGCTATGTTAATATTTTGGTGTTCGCTGACAGTGAAAACAATAGATTTTTAAAGACATGAATAATTGTAATAACTCGAAATTTACATAGAGGGACAAAATCGTCAGGCTGGCTACGCCACTGTGTAAAGATACGGTGATACTAGACACTCACTCACTAAGAGTCTAAAAATGTTATGATTAATAATATAATCATAATTATGGAGGTAAAAACAGATATGAAAACAATAATATAATGTTCTCCGTTGCAGAAGTCGCAAGACTCTCCTATGCAACTTCAATTCACTTACAAAACAGCTATTGAAAAATTTAGTTACTCTGAAATATTCCAGAAACAATATAGCTAGTTATGTTGTGTACTTTTCATTTTCAATCCATAAATGTTGTTGCTCGTCATGTAATCTTGCGAGTGTACTTTTTTAGCCAACATTATAAGAACGAATACCGTTTTGTAGGTATTTAATTAAATCACGCTTGCTATTAGAATCTTAAATGAACACATACCTTTTGGAATTATGCAACTTGCATTATAGTCCTAAAGTAAAATATAATTTACAACACTGTGATATTTTTCATCACTTTCAACATTTCGCAACCAAACTTTTGAATTTTCAATGTTTTCAATTTAATTCAAAGGAGGAATAGTCAATTCTTAGCCAAACTGTATAAATACGTTGCACACATGTTGAGTATAAGCTCGCCATGGTGTTTGTTACACAACTCCCAGACACCATATATGCATGCATCATTATTATTCTTGGCGCAAGCGATTAGTAAATAGGAATTTCATAGGAATTCTCCTGCCGCCATGAGATCTAAAATGGCACGAGGGGACTAGATTTCAGTGGTTATCAAATAGAAACCCATATATCGGTTGCATGAAAGAGCTCGAAATCTCGTCAATTCATTTCTGATCAAATCTATCTCTATCAAATTTAATTGTTATCACTAAACGTATTAACAAAATTTCTATTACTTTCGTAAACTCCAACAAAATGTTTATATAATCGGTTAAATCTGCAATTTGGATTTCTATTTCGACAACTTTTCATAGCGCGCGCTGGTTAGTTGAAATAAAAGCGCGAGATCACCTGGTATATTACATGTGTAGATATTGGTAAACCACGTTCTTGGTACATTAGGGCTTGAAACCCAATTTTCTACTGTTATTATGGTTCCTCAACTACCTTTGATATAAATTCTTTCTACCCTTTGCACGTTGTTTATGATATTAGCGATATTGATTACACGCTATATTAATTAATTTTCACGATAGCATGTACGTATTAAAGTCTGTAGTTTCATAGAAATAGATACATAGGTGTTAGGTTTTGCCTTACAAAGTACAATTATGCTTCAGATTATACGATAATCATTAAAATTGTAGTACATAAGATGTATTTTACCTTTTTTGGGTTATGAAAAAATACGTAATTGTAGGACGAATTTGGTTCCAACAAGTTCTTTGATACATTGGTGATGACATTGTGCAACATTTCACAATTATAATCTTCTGAATTTTGTAAGATGAATTCTTTCTTAAAGTTGATCGATCTGCAACAAGGTTCTTTGACGCATTTTCCAGCACAGTTAACCCAATCATTGACAAATACGGTTGAGTGAATTGCTGTATTTAGCCTGAAACCTAAAGTTTGCGGCGGAATATTATACTCGATTACCCTCTCCGTGACCCTATACCAGCCGTTGCGAGTTTATATCAATATTTGTGTCAGAACTGCTATAATATGAATATGGTTTTTATTTTTTTCTTGCGGTCTGAATTCATATTTTAGCGTCTCCTGCAATCTTATTGGCTACGCGTGAGCGGTCCGTAAGAGGCCGTACGGACCGGGCGAGATTTAAAAGCACAGAGCCAATGCTGATATATGAATTCGGACCGCAATAAAAAAATAAATCTATTATTTACCACTTTAGTGGTCCGTATTGGGAAATATTGTTCTTGAGACCTTGGGAAACATTTCCCTATACGGACCTCCAATCTGGTAAATATATAACATATATATCTCTACCAGGGTATCTGGAGATGGGGGGAGGTGTCTCTGGTGCCAGAGATCATATGAACAGGGCCTACGAGATGCGCTATAAGCTTTATAATGATCTAAAAATTCACCATAAGAATGTATCATTCTTTTTTTGATCGCGAGCATAGTTTGAACTCATGTTGTAATGAAGTTGTAATTGTGCATCTTGTGATGTGATTCTTTTTGTAGCAAACCATTCTTAATCACTGATATAATTCGATTTAATCGAGTCCACATTGTTATTGATATGTAACCCATGTTACAACGAGAGTGTAAATCAGACCACCTTAACTACGTAAAATGTAGTTAGGAAATTTTAAAACTGGCGCCAGAACGTTAAAGCATTGTCTCATATATATAAACTGGTCAGAAATGACGGACAATGATTGGTATAATCTAGGATATTTTTTTTTGAAGTAGAAAACATAAAATGCGTCCTGGGGCGGTGTATACTGTACAAATTTACGATCATAAGCAATTAAATCTTACCTTCGAAACTTGAATTATAACAAAAGTGCATACTTGCAATCGTGTCCTCCACCGCTATTGCCAGTGTTAATAAAGGAGTAATGAAGTTTTCTGTGAGCCACATTGCCTATTAGATAAAATATGTTCCTTGTATTGAAAATTGTAGCTTTCCACTCAAATTAATTTATTTTGCAAATGCTACAAATATAACCAGGGAGCAGACTGGCAGCGTCTTGAAAAAAATCGCGATAAATGTGGTAACAACTGCTATGCAGGAAAAGAAAAAAAACATTGCCGTTTTCGGGACTTTTCGGTGCTTTTAATTTTTCATAATTTGGCCCATGCGCAGCCGTTTTCCTGCCGTCTTAGTTGGGAAAACTGGCTAACCGCAGCCAACTGAATAAATATATAATTATAATTTATACATGCAGCACCGATTGAATTGCTCAGTACATAAAGTTTTTTACTAACTATTCTCGATCTATTCAATGTTGAATTGCTGTAAAACAAAATCTTTACTTTAATTAAAATGTCGTGAAATTTACAAATGAAATTTCAACTTGAAATATATATAGTTAAATTTGAACAAAGTTTCTTTAAATGCAATGTCTTGTGCGGACTGTTAATAAACGATTTGTTTACGCACTATTTTTTATTGATAAACTGCTATTTTTTTATAATGTGGCAACATATTTCTGAAACTAATTGAGTAGCTAATTGAAAAAGGTGTTCATTTAAAAGATATTCTCCTCGAAGTTATTCCCCTATCGCAAAACTTTAGAAAATAATCAAATTTAGAGTTTTTATCAAGTTCGTTGGGTTGTTAGGAAATATTAAAGTAAAGTTTACTTAAGTGTCACTGTTTACGGGTATATTTGTAATGCTATCAATACCTCATAACATAAGTAGTTTTATCCGGTATAACTCTTCTGAAAGGTGCTTTTGAAAACCGGAATTCCGATGAGATTCTAGGTTCCCGATGTTCATTGTCAAATGTAATCGAATTTATTGAACAATGTTCAAACGGAAAAAAAGCGAACTGGATACGAAATCCCATGCAAGGCATTCCTCCGATTCCATGCATATACAAAAACAAATAACACACAGGAAAAACATAAATTATATAGCTGCACGCATCGAAGAATAAGCATATGCCACAAGCTGGAAAATCAAGTTGTTGATTTCCCTTTTTTTGGAAAATATCTAAGATAAGATAGTTGCTTAAGATGATTTAAGAAACAAATAAATAATTTCGAATCAGACTATAGCATATGTCCTCTTCGCATGTTAATTAAGCTCTATGACATGAACCGGTTCTGTGCAATGACAATGCATGTACAGGGCATTTCGACGTCGTAATAAGACACTAATGAATGTAAATACGTTCTTGATAGAAACGATCTGAACATTGCCAGGCTACAAAGGTCTGAGGGTTGAGCAGTTCTACAGACACAGTTCCATAGAACTGCTCAACCCTCAGACATACGTAGCCTGGCAATGTTTAGATAGTTTGAAGTCTATTATTAACTTTTTTTATCTTAAAACCTGACACTCAAACCAAACAATTTTCTAATCACCACCTCACCTTATGTTGGTAATTCTAGTATCTGCTCTTGCCGTATGTATAAGCTGATTTTCCCGACGTAAAGGACAATTCGATTTCTGCAGTTGTCACCGCAGGTGTTCAGTAGCACGCAAGCGTTAAAATACGTCTTATTACTAATCAACTTAAATACGTCTTATTGCTAAGCAACTTAAAAAATAAACTTTGTTATTTTTAATATAAGCTTTTGCCGTGTCCTTACATTCACTTATAGAAGTTACTGCCACCTGCAATAATGACGCACTACCTTAGTTCAGTAAAGTCCAATTTGCATGAAATATAATAATTAGTTGAGGTGCCTTATGTTAACTATTGGATGTTGTTAATACGTCCCAAACCCATTTCCCACTTCGAATTTTTGAAAAATTCCAGTCCCGAATGGACTTTTATAAGAAAAACCACACTGATTGATTGTAAACAACCTTTAAAAGGGTCGAAATCCTAGTTATTAGAACTGAATCCCATTTTCTCAAGATATACAGCAACCCAGTTTCCATGTTACCGCTTCAGGGCTCTGTTAATAATTAGGAGCTAATATAAATATGATAACAAGCTTTGATATCATGACTCTTGCACTGTTTGTTCAAAAAATTGCGTCGCTATGACAACTAGCTGCGTTTTTACTTTTAGAGTTTTCGTTCTTTAGATTTTGACAAATTTAACAATAATTTCTGTCTTTTGTAACATAATCTTCTTTTAATTCGCTACAGCTGATATTGGTTACATTGGTCAGTTGACATTTACTAAGCATTTGCTACTGAGCATTTTCTGTTGTTCTCTAATTGAATCCAACCCAGTGATGGACCACTTAAAATTGGAAATCGGTCTGACAGACATTTCATAAGATGTTTTCGATATGATCATTGTGTTGTCGTTCTCATCTCTTCATAGCATTCCGTTGGAAAGCGAACGGCAAACACGATTGTATTTTTTTCCTTGCGGTCGTCTGCCGTTTCTGTCGATCGACCGAAACCGAGCAGCACCCGCAGTTTTAGGAAATTTCTAGACAGTACTGTACATGGAATATTTTTATGACGGGTCAAAGTGATAATTTCGGTTTGGTTGGTCGTGTCAAACTTTTTGCAACGCGACATACGTCTACGTCGCTAGTGCATCATTAGGTCGGGAACATACAACCTACATGTTTCTATCGAAAATTTGATAAGAATATTATCTCGAACAGTGTTGAATCTGTTTCCCATAATTCCTGGTCGGAATGTTTATTCCACAAACCTCCAAATTTCAGACATTCATTTCAGACAATTGTGAGCGTTGAATTTAGGTTTGGTGGAAAACGTGGACTGTAACGGTTGACGATGTTGCACAACACATATTACATACAAAAGAGAGCTGTGAGCGTTGAATTTAGGTTTAGTGGAAAACGCGGACTTTAGATTGCGGAATCATGAGTGTTCTATTCAGTCATTGCAAAATGTGTAATGGTTTGCTTGTGGGAGCATAATCATTAACCACTGCATGCGTATGCCTATCCCGCTCAACAAAACACCGATCTAAAAACGTCTATTATTTATAGCCACGTTACTATTTATCGGGGTTATAAATCATGATCAACACTGAGTTCTTTCGCCGTATAATTTGTTACAAATTAGTTAAAGATTGTAAATTTAAAATTCAAACTGTGATCATAACCTTGTACCCAGGGTGCTGTGATCATAGAACTTTAACAGCGTAAGCGGCATTACAGTTATTCCGAATAGGATGCAACAGCTTCCTATTTTGAACGAACTGAAACAAAAGCGTCTCCACGAAGGGCGTTTTGAATCGTGTTAAATAACTTTTAGTGTTTTTGCACAAGTGAATATTCCAAATCCTGCATTCCGATTGGTCAAATTTGACGTATTATGCTGTTATATTTACTTTCAGGTGAACAATTATAACAAATTTCAAAATTGGGGTTAGCCGTTTTGTGGACGTCTCTTACAAAGAGATAAGCGAACAAATGCAGTTCTTGTGTCAATTCACTTGTGTAAAAATACTAAAACAAATATCCGCCTTCCGCAAGTAATCGTTAAATATTCCGGGCAGCGGCTGGCTTATTATGACAAATTTAAGAATGAGGCTGCCCGCTTATCTACGTCATCACTGACGTGTCAAATGAGGTATTTTAGAAAATTTTCTAACCCACAAGCTAACTAAAAAGTATGGTTGGGATTACATTTTAGAATAAAATTAATTTAAGAGTAAAATAAATAGGAATATAAATAAGAGCGAAAAAGCTCTGAAACTTTGAAATACTTAACAGTAATTTAATACTGTGTAATATGCCTCAAATATGTGTCCAATTGTTATTTCTAATAATAATTTTAATATAAATATATTTTAATTTAACCAAGGAGCAGCGTGGCAGCGTCTTCAAACACCAGTTGTTATACCACATTTAATGCTAAACTACCAGTTGTTATACCTCATTTGATGCAAAGTAAATTTTAATCTAAATAATTATTGTCTATAAGTGAAGAGAACACTCTAGAGTCCGCAGACTGCAGTCCGTGTTTTCCACCAAACCTTTAATTTATCAATTTAGAGCGATTTACAAAAGCAAATTCGAAGTCACAATGCAATATTCTCAACAGGCCCAGTATGGGAATTGCAAATTAAAAACTCGGGAAGGTCGAAAAAGGGTTTTTAATCACTTGATTTAATTTTAATCACTCTCTGCAATTTTACATACGATACACTTTTTTTACTTATTTACCCTACTTATTTACCTTACCTATTTACCTAACTTATTAATTTCACTTGTTTACCTTACTTATTTACCTTGCTTATTTACCATACTTATTTATCTTACTACTTTACCTTACTTATTTATCTTACTTATTTATCTTATTTATTAATCTTACTCATTCATCTTACTTATCTATCTTACTTATTTATCTTACTTGTTTACCTCACTTATTTATCTTACTTATTTATCTTAATTATCGTACATATGATCCTGAAGCATATGTGGCATGCATTGTTCTATGAAATAAAAAATGTCCATGTGATATAATATTAAATTTACTAAACTAAAAATGCCTATTGAAAAAATTCGATTATTAGCATTTATTGTAATAGGGATCACGTTTTACCCTCGTCACATTTGCCTTTAAATGAACCTTGCCTAAACAAGTTTGTGTAACATTGCCTCAACAACTGGAGACATGTATATTGAAAAAATCAGTCGTCTACATATTATTACATAAAACACAAGAAAACAGACCAGCATATTACCGTGCAAAGGGGTGTGCAATATTTATGTAGCGGGACATCCATAAAATTCTACTCTCATCGACATATGACCAAACGAAGACGTTGGATGAATGCGAATGAACCGAGCAGAAATAGGTGGAATAAGGGGGTTTTGGACGATTGAATTCCTGTCACTGTTCCCATCAAATTCCTGAAGACATTAAAAAATACTTGAGACTGCTGTAATATAACTTTAGGTTGCAATAATTATTATCAAAATGGAAAATGGAATTATTAAGCATTCGCCTAATCTCATTCCCCAAAACTGCGGTTTCCTCAGTCGAGGAACGAAGACTCTGGGATAATCAAAAATGATTCTGATTGGTCGTTCACGCCGCTGGAATGTTGTAACGCAATACAATCCCAATAAAAAAAGGAAACCAGAATTTCTGGGAGAAGGCTTGGATTATCCCAGAGGTTTGGCCGTGGGAAGAGATTGGGCATTTGCAACTTGCTGCAGCGCCAGAAGTTGCTGACAGCATCACGCACCAAAATTACCCATCGTGCGGATATTAGACGTTAGTTCTTGGGGGAAGGGATTAATGTAACATAATTATAATTATGCTTGGCATTTCTCAGGAAATTTTACCAATCTTGGGATAGAAAAAAACTCTGGATGTTTTTATAACATTATTGGACTGTGCAGTCGCATCTAATTGATGAAAATAAATTATTGCTGACAGGATTTTCTCACTTTATTTTAAAAGTTCAAACCGAAACATCCATGTTCACATAACATTGATTATTAAAAGTATGGACCCGTTTACAGTTCAGCCAATTAGTACGACACAGCTAAAATTGGTACCCGTGCCCAGTTTTATTAGTGTTTAGGCTACCAATACTAAGACCGAGCGCTGATGAAATTGCCACGCGTAGCTATTTTAGTCGTGCCGTGCCAATAAATGGACCGTGAAGTGTAAACCTGGCTTAAAAAGCTTCAAACCTTTTTTTAAAGCCCGTTTACACCACAATAGTTTTATTTGCACGGCACGGCTGAAATGGGTATCGGCGTATTAACTTTATCCGTGCTCGGCCTTGTATTAGTGGCTTGACCACTAATAAAACCGGGTAAGGGTACTAATTTTATCCTTGCCGTGCCAATAAATTGAGCGTAATTTAAACGTAGCTTTAGACCTTTTATAGAGCTTGTTTGTAAAGTTTTCGTCTAGGTTATTTTCATGCAATCATGAAAATTAATAGATAATTAGGCAGTTATACAGGGTGTATCAAAAAAATTTGAATCGAAATTTTGCGTGTAATAATGCAAAATGTATTTGACAAATTTGGTTGATTTTTACACCATTGTTAAGTTCATTTATTTCTCTTTCAAATGACACGTTGTACGTGTAATTTAGTTGAAGAATGAAGAAGTACTGGTTCAAGAAAAAAAATTCATAAAAATCATCATTTTCCGCCGATAGGAAATTGACGTTTGTTTTTATTGAAAATTAGTCCCAAAGGGCTTTAAAATCTAATCATTACTGAAGACTAAAACGCAAATTTATCGCAAAAATTCTACTTATTCAATATTCAACGATAGAAGTTTAAAGAACACAATTAATTAAATTTGCATTTTCTTTGTCTGGAGGTCTCATTTCGAATTCCCATCGGCAGAAAAATTTTATTTCGAGCAGCAATTTTTAAAAGACGATAACTCGGCCAGTTTTTGTCGATATAAGAACGGTATAATCGTAAACTAAATAAGCTGATCTTTGTTGTCATATAAAATTATATCGTTTACTTTAATATTTTATGCACAGCAGCTTGTAAAAGTTGGATTCGAATTTTTTTGACACACACTGTATACTCTCCGACAGCCTTCACTACATCACTACATTTGAATTTTTTTATACAACTGGGAATGCAACAGGGCTTCCTGTACTTTCTTTCTTGTGTTCAAGAACGTATTGTCTACTTGTTCGCTACGACTCTATGCAACATTTTTCGTTAAATTTTCGCATCCCAAAAATTTAATGTCAATTTCTAAAGAAATTATTTGCAAAAGATAAGTATTGGAGATACCTTGTTTGCTCCTTTTTGTGTGTAATCATGAAAATTATGCCCATCTTGGCTGAATGAAACGGTGTAATTTTTAACAAATTGATCTTTATCGCTGCGTCCTTGGGTACTGATGGCTGTGACCAGAGTAGATCTTTGGAAATCAACCTGAAGCCACTGATTAAGATTTTGTTTCCCTGATGACCAAGCTCCTGTTCTTCCATCTCGTGGTGTAAAATTCAATCTTCCATTAGCAGCCCGATGATTTATATTATGTTCATTTGAAGCCGTGATTTGATTATCATTAATATTACCATTTTCCATGCCGAGAGCCATTTTGCACGCTGTGTCAATTAACAAATCGTTGTATTCGTTAGTGATTAAAAATTTTTGACCCCACGCTCATACCTCTATATTTTTTCTCGTATTCCTCTAATATGTGTCACTGCTATATATAGACCAATCACGAAACTTAGTGACCGCGCCTTCGCAATACATGGAAACGAGGCTTATTTTGTATAAAAAAATATTTGTACCGTTTTTCGCCTTTGTTCTACATATTTTGCGATACCTTCAAGCTTGGTTTCATCGTTGTTATCGTAGTCATGTTAGGAAGTTTTGCCTTTCAATTGAGGCGTTTTTGTGGTGTTTTCATTAATCTGTTCGGCTACTTTCGTCGGGGAAATATGGAAAAGGTCGACACAAACTCAGGTAAAAATTTAGTTTTTTCCCAACTATTTCGTCTCAAGTTTTGGAAATATATTTTATTTTCTCTCTCTCTGATTTGTGCAAAATTTATGTTTTTGGGACAAAAATTATTGAAAAGTGACTGTCAGATTATATAATTTTCACACCTGATGACTGAAATGGTTTCATTTATTCAGATAAAGGTCTTGCATGCCTACCTGAAGCTGGGCCGAAATTAAAAAGTCGAATTCGAATGCATTTGAGTTTGCATCTGAGTTCTGCATTAATTTGTGTTAGTACAGAACACTATTCTTTATATCTTCTGCCATGCAATAGATGTTTAATAGGGGTTAAACAGGAATACTTGAAAAGGAAAGGATTCCGTTCAGCATCGTAAACGGAAAAACACTTGCAAACTCCGGTTTAAATATTTTTCGCCTTCGGCATTGCCATCATGTAAAGGTTTATCTTAAAAAACGCTGCAGCTCGCATTGTAATACCTTTATCTCCGAGCCGGCGCGAAGCGCCGTGCGAGGGTATTAATCCCGCCCGGAGATTAAGAATTACACGCGGGTATTCTGACACAACAAAGGCGAATCCAAAGTTGTCCAAATCATAGAGATTATAAATAACACTAGAGGGGCATTGGTATCGGAAACATCAGTCAAAAAAGGGAGCGCGATAATGGGGGGCAAATTCAAGTCCCGGATGCTAAACCAAGCGCTGATTGGCTAGATCAATGCGTCCTTAGCAACCACGTTAGCAACAATTTTAAAAATATATATATTCATTTTTTAGGTCGCTTTGCCGTTTTTTTAAGCAAAAAACAGTTTTTTAAAACTGGTTTTA
Source organism: Dendronephthya gigantea (assembly GCF_004324835.1). Classification (NCBI taxonomy): domain Eukaryota; kingdom Metazoa; phylum Cnidaria; class Anthozoa; order Malacalcyonacea; family Nephtheidae; genus Dendronephthya; species Dendronephthya gigantea. Next base: position 737,476 of record NW_021163115.1, read on the forward strand.
CTACCTTAGACATCCTGAAATGATATTTTAGGGAAAAAAAACATTTAGAGATAGAAAAAACTCGTTTAAAATGACATATTTTGGCCTCGGGCATCGTGAATGAGTGAACATCCGGGACTTGGATTTGCCCCCCATTAACGCGCTCCCCAATTTCTCCTCGATGACCCCTCTAGTGTTATTTATAATCTCTATGGCCCAAATGTCATGGACGTTCAATGGTCATGGTAGTTGTGCGCATGCGCGAAATTTGAACGAAGAAAGAACTGTCGTCTACAACTTTCTGATTAACTAAGACAAAAAGAGAGCATGCATGAGAGCGTCAGCATTTTAACCGTCATTTTGCAAACTATTGTTTAAAAATATAAAATGAAATCATGGAATCAAATATTAAAACAGTAATGAAAGATTTAAAGATCGTCACAGCACAGAAACAGTTGGTGAAATAGGAACGACTCGTAGTTTATAATCTTTGAAGTGGTAGGTGTCTATATTTTGATTATTCAGTGTCTGCTGTAAGAATGCATTGTTATGTTTACAAGTTCGAGCTTGGTATGTCGTTTTACAAGGAGCTAACCGACCGTTTGAGGCTTTACATCATCGCTTAAACTTTAAAAAGAGTTCTCAAAAGTGTACTTCAGAGTTTTGATAAAACGAATATCACTTTGCAGCTTATATAGTCGCTAAAATCATTGAATAAAATAAATAATCGAAAAACAACATTCGACTTTTAGTGCTTGTATGGTTATTATAATTATATGTGCCGTTTTGATGTTTTGAAGGTTTAGCTATAGAAAAGTTTAAAACTCACTTTAGCTGCAACGTAATGCAGCATGCAAACAGGTGATTTCTGTTCACCTTTACGACTGTCTTTGTTTTCGAAAAATTTGCACGAGTTATTTCATAATATTAGCGTAGAAAGCCGGTTAGGTCAGGGTAGCGCACGAAATGTTTTGCTTCGTTTAAAATAGCGAGGGGTTGCTGTATGCATGTATTTCTAGTAGGTATTTTACTATCCATGTCATGCATGTGTGCCAAGTTAAAGAGTTGTTTTGCTTTTCAGTCGGCATGACATCACTTGTACTGTAGTCTATAAATTATATACACAGGGAAAATAAACCAAAAAAATCCGTTGCTTATTTTATCTCTTATAGTTTTTGTCAACAGATTTCTACTAATTTTTTGCTGAGCTGTAATATTGCTGTCAGATTACAACTGATCGAGAAATGACCGTGACATTTCAATAATTTTTGTCACAAAAACAAAGATTTTCGCTGTACCCAGCGGTATATTTACATTAGTCTCATTAATATTTGAAGACATTAGCTAGTTTATAAAATTTCTGGTCTTTTTTCTCGAAAAATATCCCCATAATTTCTCGAAATTTATTTCGCCTTCATCCCTACCCTAGGTCTCCAATGAAACAGTGCGAAAAACGTTCTCGCCTACACACGATTTCATAGCTGAATGTAGTTTAAATACAATCTACGGTAGATTATTAAGCTCATACGAGAGGAAAATTTGGTCCCAAGAAAACTTGTCCAGATGATTTGACGTATTTAAAATTCTTTGACTGCTAATTCTGGCAAAAAAAATTGATTTTTTTTCTCCCCATTTTCACCAAAGTTATCTTTATGATATATTTCACCAGTACTTACCTTTTTGATCTAGGCAACTTATATTGAATTTCTGAAATTAAAAGCAATTTAAATTAAATAAATACAAGCCAATTTTTGCTAGGAAATTTTGCAAAATATTTTCGATATTGAAACTAATTTTTACTGTCTCGAGAACCTTTAATTCCGCTTCAAAGATGGCGCTCGAGTTGTTGTTTCAGTGTTGTTTCAGTGCATAGTGTTTACTGAAACAATAACGAATGCATAAGAATATTTTACCTTTCTCGGGTTATGAAAAAATATGTAATCGTAGGATGAATTTGGTTCCAATAAGTGCTTGGATGGAACGGTAATGACATTATGCAACATCTCGCAAGTGTAATTTCTTGAATTTTCTGAGATAAATTCCTTCTTAAAGTTGATAGATCTGCAACACGGTTCTTTGAGGCACTCCCCAGCACAGTCAACCCAATCATAGACAAGTGCGGTTGAGTGAATTGCTGTATTTAGCCTGAAACCTGAAGTTTGTCGAAAAATATATTCGAGGAGTTTAATGCTATTCTTTGTCATTGGCGTAGCCATCCTTACGATTTAGTCATGCTATGCAAATTTTATGTTATTATCAGTATTCATTTCTTTAGAAATTCATTGTTTTCACAGTCAATGAACACCAAAATATTGACATAGCATGACTAAATTGTCGGGTTGGCTACGCTATTGTTCTTTGTTTCTAAAATAAATTCTTCGTTATCGATATCACAAAATGTTGGAGACGATAATGAAAAGTCACGGTAATAAGGATTATAAAGTTGTCCTGATCAGCTTCACAACAGTCACCATGATGTTGTTTCACTTGTTTGACCAGTTATAAGCGTGTCTATTGACCGGAAAGCTATAGCGCCCTTATCATGTCATCATAACTGGCCGGAAAAATGACTGCATGGAAATGAGGTGAATAATGATATGCCGGTGTGATGACAAAAAATCAACAGGTTCTTCCTTAAAGGCGGTTGCTTTATAATCATGAAATGTTGGCCATGCATTGGTCACTCTTACCTTCAAAACTTGAATCATAACAAAAGTTAACACTGGCGACCGTGTTCTCCAAAGAAATTAAGAGTGTTATTAGAGCAGTAAAGAATCTTAATGTATGACCAATGAGCCTCATTGCTGTTTTAGTTAATTTCCTTTAAAATAAAAATATTATCAATAAAAGAAAAATATCAGACAGAAGATAATGTAGAAATTGTGATGTAATCAATAATTGTACCGACATTATGTTATTCGGCCTAAAGGTATCTAAGTAACTTATCTAAAAATACCGATTTTATTAATGTATTTAGAAAATATAGTTAGATAATGTAGCTAGATAATGTAGTTAGATAATGTAGGTTGATAATGTAGTTAGATAATGTAGTTATCGTAGCCAGCCCGATGATTTCATAGAGCTATGGCTATACTAATATTTTGGAGTTATTGATATAACTACATGAAAACAATCAATTTATAAAGTAATTTAACTAAACTGCATAAGATAAAGTTTTCAGGTTCGCCACGCCCCTGGTTTTAATGCTTTTAAAGATGATTTAAGGTCCGTTTTGTGCATATATTCTGCGCATAACAATGTTTGTTTACGTTTGTTATAATTATAATCTTTACTTGACTTATGTGTCGTTTTAATTTTCATATTTTCTTCTCCGTTCTCGCTCGACCGACTGTAATGAATATGCTTATTTTCTTTATATTTTGAAGAAAATATTATATTTTGAAGAAGATATATAAAGCGGAGATTGTAAATAAACCGTTACTTAAAACTTTATATTTTTGTAATTGTAGGACAAACGAGAAAGTAGCGTCTGTAGCGAAGACAAATAGCCTCGCCATCTCGGGTCCTCATTCATCAAATGAATTCTTGACGAATAATGATTCCTTTCAGCATAATATTGCTTTTATCTAGCAGCCTTATCTTCGTCACTCGCAATTCGAGCCTCTTCGCCTTGCGACATAAAATAAAAATAAATAATTGTGCTCCCGAACTGTCCGTTTGTAATACAACGCGCTAATACTGATCGCATATCATTAACGTTCCAAAAGTTGTTCCCCCTGGATTGTGTTTCTGCGCGGAATATATGCGTAGAACGGACTTTACATCATCTTTAAAATTTCTTATGATAGCTTTCGACTAAAATTTATTTCCGTGTTATGTTCCCACGAGCGCTTTGAAGTTCTTTTCGTATTGACTATTGTTTCTTGTTTTGACGCTCTGCGCACACGATCAAACAAGAAAATACACTAATATGCATGCATGTTTATAAATATTTTACGAAGAATTTTCGATTCATTAGAACCGCCGTTTGCTGCAATTATATTTAGTCCTAAAACAAATTTATTTCGTACCAATGAGTATAGCTTCTATTACGACTAGTCGTGCCCAGTGGATATAATTATCTTACGCGTTTTCATTCTACATAAAATTATAAGCCTACCGTTATATTGAAGTGTGGCGAAATTTACATGTTTTTTATTAATAATGGATGACTTGCGCTTTATATAGACTAATTTCTTATCTCAGCGATAAAGAGGAACTTTTCTGAAAGAGAAGCTTACTAAAATTAGTAGAAATGCCAAGTTTGGCTGCGAATTGTTGTAAATTTCAGAAAATATAGCAATGCGAAGTTGACGATTTTTGTATACTTTTGTAATGCGACAGGAGTTTTCAACTAATTTAGTTACACATTACCACACGTAATACAAAAGTATGCAAAATATACCAACTCTGCATGGCTATATTTTCCGTATTTTAACAAATTTCACAGGTTTGCATTTGCACTAACTCAAGTACACTCTTTCTATTGCTACTTCGTCTTATTACTTCGAGTCTAAGGCGCAACTCGTCCATTCTTCATACAAAATATTTTAGCATTTCAATGGTTCGGCTCATAGCGAAAATACAGCGTGAGATTCAGGCCATGCATATATCAATAAATACTCCCCCAACTATCGTTCAAGCTTGATGGGATGATTTCAGAATCAGTTATCCTTCTACTAGGAAACTGTTGCATCGAAACTCAACGAAACCATGAATGTAAGGTTTCATTTCTGAATATTTACTTGTATACGTACCGGTTATTGTCTTTGGATACAGTCAACGTAAAAACAGTCTTTCTTAATCAGTACCTTATCCTATAATATCCAAATGCGCGTGTTTACTCTTCCGGTGCAAAAAGTCGATTTTCTCAGCTAAAAGAACTCCTCGATTCTTATAGTAAACGCTACGGGGAAGCTATTAGCACCCGGAAACCTTAACAATTGCGTGTTTGAGTTCTTATTGCTAAACGACTTAATTGAAAACATCACATTACTTTAACAAGCTATTATTTATTTAAAATCATCGATTTTTGCATAATGTTGTTCATCCACTTGCAACAATGGCCCGAGTTATACTAGAAACGGATCATCCGTTTGACGGATTTAACATCTACACAGGTTTCGGTTTTTCACAGATATAAATTATAAATCGTGTAGAACATATTTTATCTAAACCCATATTATACATTTTTCCGAATAATTAGCTTTATAATCCAGTTTAGCAGAAAATTGAAATGATATGGAATTGCCCTCGCTCGCCCGCGTAAGCAAAGGCTATAGTGTGGATTATTGCCCCCGGTGCTCCAATGATTCCCACGCCACTTTCACCATTTTAGATTTTTAGTAATATTGTAAATACAATAATGGCGAACATAACGGCCTCCGAATTTGGTAGAATGTTTGAATTTAACTTTTGTCTTGGGTAGCGAGCCCATATAACAACGAATTTAACAAAATGCAATACAATTGCAACCAGGAAATTTTCAGGTGGTTAATTATAGATCAGACGCGTATGGAAAATTCGAGATAAATTCGAGATAGCCTCGCACTTGATTTATGCCTTATCCCCGTTTCGGTGATGAGATCATAGAGTTTGCTCTCGTCCCAAATTTCCCAATCTTTATCAACCTTTTTGAACAACCCCCCCCCCAAGTGCATGTAGCAATTAATTGCCTAAAAAAAATGGTTCTTCTTACACAACATTCATGTAAGTACTTGTGAAAATACGAAATACGCAGGTGATATGGAGAACTATGGAGAATTACAGATCGATACATGTGACCAAAATACTGCGCCATAATTTGAAGTTAGACTTATTAATTATTTATTTTTTAATTAATTTTATTTAAAATTAAGTAATTGTAAAGGTGCCAAATACGTGGAACGAATAAACTCAAATATGATAATGAGTTCACCCGTGAGATTTTTTCTTAAAAACCGAAAAATGATATGCATAAATGATTAAGAGGAAAATTATTCTTAATATTCTAAAACAAAATATGCTATATAAACTACAAAATACGCATGCCGAGGGAAAAGTTCAACGACATGCATCACCATCGAAAATTAGGAAGATTTGGAGGCGAACTCTCTTCAGGTGTCGCCATGATTTGGTCGTGTGAAGAACAGATTAAACTCCAATATATTTAGAGTAGATGGTAGAGAGGTTGCTATCTCTATTCTATTTGTGATGAGGTTTTTAGGGTAGTTTTGTTGTAACAGGAATTTTTCGAGTTCGGGAGTCGTTTTGTTTTGATTTGTGGTCTGACACAAAACAACATATGCGACGAGTCAGGCTGTAAGGGATGTTGGTTTTCGTGTGTTTGGGATGACACGAGTAAAAATTTGGTATATATATATATATATATATATATATATATATATATATATATATATATATATATATATATATATATATATATATATATATATATATATATATTGACTTTATGTAACACATTCCTTGTTGACGATGTTGTTCAATATATATTAAATTTTTTATAAAAGTAAGCTGTGAGCGTTGAATTTAGGTTTGGTGGGAAACGGTTGTGGGGGCATATTAAATTGTCGCATGCTCAAAACACCGAACAAAACAAGTCTGTTATTACTTATTATAATTTTATTATAACCACGTTACTATTTATGAAGGTTATGATTAGGCTAACACTGAGTGGTTTCATGGTATAATTTGTTAAAAATTATTTAATACTTAGGATTCTAAATTTAAAATTCAAATTGTGATCGCAGCCTTGTACCCAGGGTTCTGTGATCATATAACTTTAACAGCGTAAGCGGGATTACGGTTACGATGAATAGGATGCAACAGCTCCCTATTTTGAACAAACTGAAACAAGAGGTGTCTGCAAGAAGGGCGTTTTGAATCGTGTTAATTACATTATATTCTGGGCAGCGGCGGGCATATTGTGACAAATTTAAGAACGAGGTTGCCCGCTTATCTACGTCACCACTGACATACTAAATGCGGTATACGTATTTTAAACATTTTCTATCCCACAAATGAACTAAAAAGTATTGTTGGGATTACATGTTGCAATAAAATTAAAAAAGGAATTTAAATGAAAACGAAAAATTCTGAATCTTTGAAATATTTAATAGCTGCAATACACTTTTTATCTAATTACCTTACTCATCTACATTACTTATTTACCTTATTTATTGACCTTAATTGTTTACCTTACTTATTTACATTACTTATTAACCTTAATTATTTACCTTACTTATTTACCTGACTTATTTACCTTACTTATTTACCTTACTTATTTACCTTACTTATTGACCTTACTTATTTACCTCACTTATTTACCTCACTTATTTACCTTACTTATCGTATGTATATGATCCTGAAGTATGCAGTATGCATTGTTCTATGAAATGAAAAATGTCCATGTGATATAATATCAAATTTAGTAAACCAAATAATTATGCCTATCAGAAGAATTCGATTGTTAACAGGTATCGTAATAGGGATCACGTTTTATTCTTCTCAATTGTACCCTTAAGCGAACATTGCCTAAACTACTGCAGACATGTATATAGAAAAAATGTCGTTTAAATATTACTATGAAAAACACAAGAAAACATACAAGCACATTACCGTACAAAGGGGTTTCCTTTTTCCAATATTTATGTAGCGGGACATCCATAAAATTCAACTCTCATTGAGATATGTTTATTCCAGGCCGTTGGATGAATGCGAATAAACCGAGCAGAAATATGAGGAATCACCATGTTATGGACAATGGAATTTTTGTCTGTGTTGCCTTTAAATACCTGAAGACATTAAAAAATACTTGAGGCTGCTGTAATATCTATCTTTACATCAAATTATAATTATTAGCAAAATGGAAAATGGAATAATTGAGCATTTGCCCAATCTCATTCCCCGAAACTGCGATTCCCTCTTGCGAAGAACGAAAGCTCTGGGATAATCAAAATCAAAAATGATTCTGATTGGTCGTTCACGCCGCTGGAATGTTGTAGGATTTCTGGCGGAAGGTTTGGATTGTCCCAGAGCTTTGGCCGTGGGAAGAGATTGGGCATTTGCAACTTGCTGCAGCCAGAAGTTGCACTCACGCCATCACGCGCCAAAATTACCCATCCGGGTATTAAACGTTATTTCTTGGGGGAAGTGTTAACCTAGCATAGTCATTGCATTTCTCGGGGAAATTCATCAATCTTGGAAAAAGAAAACCCTGATGTTTTTATAACATTAGTAGACTGTGAAGTCGCAACTAATAGACCTTTTTCATAATGACGTCAAACGCGGAAAGTCTGATCTTACACGAAGTTTGATTAGCTCGATAGTTTTGTGGAGCCAATCAAATTCCGTGTATCATCAGACTTTCCGCGTTTGACGTCATTATAAGAAAGGTCTATTGACGGAAATCAATTATTACTGACAGGATTTTCTCACATAATTTTAAAAGTACAACGCCAAACATCCATGTTCACATAACATTGATTATTAAAATTATAGACCCCTATACAGTACAGCCAATTTATGGGCACGAACCAGCTAAGATTAGTACCCGTGCCCAGTTTAAGAGTTTAGGGTGCCTGTACAAAGACCGAGCGCTGATAAAATTGGCACGGGTAATTATTTTAGCAGTGCCGTGCCAATAAATGGAGTGTAAACAGGGCTTAAACAGTTTCAAAGCCCGTTTACTCTGCACTCAATTACTTGGCACGGCACGTCTAAAATGGGTATCCGTATTAACTTTATCCGTTCTCGGCCTTTGTATTAGTGGCCTGAACACTAATAAAATTGGGTACGGGTACTAAATTTATCTTTGTCGTGCCAATAAATTGAGTTTAGTTTAAATGGGGCTTTAGATCTTATATAGAGCCTGTATTTAAGGTTTTCGCCTAGGTTATTTTCATGCAATCAGTAGAATTAATAGAGAATCATAGGTAGCTGGTATCCGAGAAATTGCACTTCATGTAACATGGCTGCTTATAATTCCTTTTTCCTGTTGAAGAACGCATTGTTTTCTTGTTCGCCGCAACTCTGTGCAAAAATTCCTCGTTATCATTTAATGTCAATAAGTCAACATAAATTATTTGCGAAAGATAAGTATTGGAAAAACCTTGACTGCTCCTTTTCGTGTGTAATTCTGAAAATTATACCCATTTTGGCTGAAAGAAACTGTGTAATTCTTAACAAACTGTCCTTTATTTTCGCGTCCTTGTGTACTGATTCCTGTGACCAGAGTAGATCTTTGGAAATCAACCTGAAGCCACTGATTCAGATCGTTGTTTTTTGATGACCATGCCTCCCCTGTTTTCCCATTTCCTGGTGTAAAATTCAATCTTCCAAAAACCGCCCAAAGACTTGTACTTTTATGTTCACTTGAGGCCGTGATTTGACTATCATTAATATTGCCATTTTCCATCCCGAGAGCCATTTTGCACACTGTGTCAATCAAGAAATCGTTGCAATCGTTAGTGATTTTAAATTTTTGACCTTCCACTCATACCTTTATACCTTTATACCTTTTGATATTCTTTAATATATATAAACTCCCAGCGCGTTTTGGCTTGATCAATGCCTCACCTTACGTGAGACGCGGACGTGAGACATGCATCACGTTCGTGCACCACTGCATGCATGCGGATAAGTTTTAACATCACCCAGTAAATCTCCTTTTCTCATTTTCGCTGTGTCCGGCGGAATATTTACATCAGTTTCATTAACATTCCAAGACATCAGTTTATAACATTTCTGGTCTTTTTTCTCGAAAAATATCTCGTATTCTCTCGAAACACATTTCGCCTTCATCCCTACCCTAGGCCTTCAATGAAACAGTGCGATAAACGTTCTCGCCTACACACGATTTCGTAACTGAATGTAGTTAAATACAATCTATGATATATTTAGCTCATACGAGAGGAAAATTTGATCCCAAGAAAACTTGTCCACATCATTTGACGTATTTAAAATTCGTTGACTACTAATTCTGGCAAAAAAATCTGATTTTTTTTCTCCCATTTTTCACCAAAGTTATCTTTATGATGTATTTCACCAATACTTACCTTTTTTATCTAGGCAACTTATATTGTATTTCTGAAATTAAAAACAAATTAAAAATTAATACAAGCCAATTTTTGGAAGGAAATTTTACAAAATATTTTCGATATTAAACTACTTTTTACTGTGCCGAAAGCGGCGCTTTTTATACGGTGTTTTTAGCTCCGGACCTTCAATGGCCGGCTTAAATTCGGCTTCAAAGATGGGTGAAGGCTATTTCAGATACGTCAGAGCACCTCGTTACAAGCCCTCTAAGTCGTACGCGGCCATAATATCCAATATGGCGACCAGACATGAGGAGTGTATACTTTAAAAATCCTTAAAAATGCTTAAAGTGTATATGCAATTTTAGTATTTATGAGTAGACTTTGTAGTTTAATTTTTTCCCACAGTAAAATTCATTTCAGAATAATTAATACAAGTACATAATTGTATACTTAATAGTATATAAGGATAAACTTACTGTTCCTGCTGTCACTTGCCAGCCTAGCCGATATGTGTATATATATATATATATATATATATATATATATATATATATATATATATATCTGCCAGAAATTACTCCGAGGCACCGGAAGCAATGGGGGGGGGGGGGGGTAGCATAACAGGTAAGACACTTTAGTTTACTAAGTCTGTCCTTATTCAATTATTGAAAATTATATGAACAAACAGCAACAAACTAGACAATCTTAACTTGGAAAAGTTAGACTGGTAAGATTCGTACATTCTATGCCCATGAGCATATTTAGACCAGGCTCCCCCCGGCACCCTTGAATTTACTTGTGTTAGTTACTCTGAAAGTGATTACTTTGGAATTACTGAGTTAATTAGAAAGGTCTAACCCCTTTCTCAAGGTAACAGTCATATTTTGTCAGCAAATAACTAACCTCAATCAGGGGAAAATTGGCAACAGGATGCAGTAAAATGTGTTTCCGAGAGTCTTAACATTCCAAATCTTTCTAGAGGCGAGCAGACGCTAAACCCTCTAATATGTTTGTGAACAAAATGACATTTCTGCTTACACCTTGAAAAACTCCTAAGCCCCACAAAGGGGTTAGACTTTTCTAATTAAATTTAACACAGTACTTAATGGTGTAATGAGTTTTAACAAATGTATATGTTGCTCATTGAATAAATAAATATAATTGCTTTTCTTCAGTTATTTGAGCCAGAAAATTCGGACAGATGTTTATTAGCTCCAAATTAATCACTTTCCGAGTAACTAACACAAGTAAATTCAAGGGTGCCGGTGGGAGCCTGCTCTATATATGCTCATGTGCATAGAATGTACAAATCTTACCAATCTATAACTTTTCCAAGTTAAGATTGTCTAGTTTGTTGCTGTTTGTTCATATAATTTTCAATAATTGAATAAGGACAATAAATTAAAGTGTCTTACCTGTTATGCTACAACCACCCCCCCCCCCCCTTTGATTGCTTCCGGTGCCTCAGAGTAATTTTCTGGCAGATATATATATATATATATATATATATATAAATATATATATATATATATATATATATATACGCACAGCGGCTAGGCTGGCAAGTGACAGCAGGAACAGTAAGTTTATCCTTATATACTGTTAAGTATACAATTATGTACTTGTATTAATTATTCTGAATGAATTTTATTGTGGGAAAAAGTTAAACTACAAAGTCTTCTCTTATACTAAATTTGCATATAAACGTAACGTATTTTTAAAGATGAGGTAAAGTCCGTTCTGCGCATATATTCCGCGCAGCAACACATTCCATCAGTGGGGGAGCAACTTTTGGAATGTTAATGATATGCGATATTAGCGCGTTGTATTACAAACGGACAGTTCGGGAGCACAATTATTTTATTTTACGTCGAAAGGCAAAGAGGCTCGAATTGCGAATAACGAAGATAAGGCTGCTAGATAAAAGCAATGTTATGCTGAAAGGAATGCTTCGAGAATTTATTTGTTGGATGAGAACACGAGATGGCGAGGTTATTTGTCGTCGCTACAGACGCTACTTTCTCGCTTGTCCTACAATTACAAACACTGTTTATAAAGTTTTAAATAACGGCCGGTTTATTTACAAGCTTCGCTTTATATCTTCATGTCTGGTCGCCATATTCGATGTTCTGGCGGCGTACGACTTGGAGGCCTGGTAACGAGGTGCTCTGACATATCTGAAATAGCCCTCACCTCAAAGGTTGCGCTCGAGTGATTGTTTCAGTCAACAATACCTAATGTTTAAGAATATTTTACCTTTTTTGGGTTATGAAAAAATACGTAATCGTAGGATGAATTTGGTTCCAATAAGTGCTTGGATTGATCGGTAATGACATTATGCAACATTTCGCAATTGTAATTTTCTGAATTTTCTGGGATGAATTCCTTCTTAAAGTTGATAGATCTACAACACGGTTCTTTGAGGCACTCCCCAGCACAGTCAACCCAATCATAGACGAATGCGGTTGAGTGAATTGTTGTATTTAGCCTGAAACCTGAAGTTTGTAGAAAAATATATTCGAGGAGTTTAATACTTAGCTATTCTTTGTTTCTAAAATAAATTCTTCCTTATCACAAAATGTTGGAAACAATAATGTAACGCCCGCTGGCTGATACGAGGTGGAGCCGAAGAATGGGGCAAAGGTAGTATCGAGATGAAACGGTAATAAGGATTATAGAGTTGTCCCGACTGGCCTCACAACAGTCACCATGATGTTGTTTGACCAGTTCAGCGTGTCTATTAGGCAGAAAGCTAAATATCCTTTACCATGCTATTATAACTGGTCAGAATAATGATTGGCAATGAGGTGAATAATATGTAATGCCGGTGTGATGACAAAAAAATCAACAGGTTCTCCCTTACAAAGGCTGAATAGTTAAAATGACGGCCATATTGAATCGCCATTGTTACCATAACAACGGTAATGACGTGATACTCAAAAACAATTTTCGACTGTTAGAATGTTGGTTAATATATCTGGGAAATTTCTTTTCCTTAGCAAGATATCTCGTGCTAAAATCTTAAATCAAAACCACAAGTTTTCAATATTTTAAAAAATTGTAGGGAGCCACCTTAAAGGCGGTTGCTTTATAATAAGAAAATTTTGGCAATGCATTGGTCACTCTTACCTTCAAAACTTGAATCGTAACAAAAGTTTACACTGGCGATCGTGTTCTCCAAAGCAATTACGAGTGTTATTAGAGCAGTAAAGAATCTTAATGTGTGACCAATGAGACTCATTGCTGTTTTAGTTCATTTCCCTTAAAATGAAAATAATTATAATCAATAAGCAAAATATAAGACTGAAGATAATGTAGAAATTGTGATGTAATCAATATTTATGACGACATTATATCTTATCTATCTTATCCATACCGATTTTATTAATGCAGTTAGATAATGTAGTTAGGTAATGTGGTTAGACAATGTACTTAGATAATGTACTTAGATAATGTAGTTATAGATAATGTAGTTAGATAATGTAGTTATCGTAGGCAGCCGATGATTTCGTACAGCTATGGCTATGCTGATATTTTTTAGTTTGATGTAACTAAACACAATCAATTTATAAAGTAATTTAACTAAATGGCATAAGATAAATTTCAGATTCGCCGCACCACTGGTTTGAGTGCTTTTAAAATTTCTAGTTATGATAGCTGTCGACTAAAATTATTTTCCGCAATATGTTTCTATACGAGCGCTTTGAAGTTCTTTTCGTATTGTTTCTTGTTTTGACGCTCTGCGCACACGATAAAACAGAAAATACACTAATATGCATGCATGTTTATAAATATTTTACGATGAATTTTCGATTCATTTGAACAGCCGTTTGCTAGAAACGTTTCAGTCCTAAAACAAATTAATTTCGTAAAGATCAGCACAGCTACTATTACAATTGGTCGTGCCCAGTGGCTATAAGTATCTTATGCTTTGTCATTAACATAAAATTATAAGCCTTCCGTTATCTTGAAGTGTGGCGAAATTTACATGTTATGATTAATAATGGATGACTTGTGCTTTATATAGACTTCTTATCTCAGCGCTAAAAAGGAAATTTTCTGAAAGAGCAGCTTATTAAAATTAGTAGAACTGCCAAGTTTGGCTGCGAATTGTGGTAAATTTCGGAAAATATATAGCTATGCGAAGTTGATAATTTTTGTATACTTTTGTATTACGACAGAAGTTTGCAACTAATTTAGCTACACATTTCCACACGTAATACAAAAGTATGCAAAATATACCAACTTTGCATGGATATTTTCCGTATTATAAAAAAATTTCACAGCTTTGCATTTGGACTAACTTAAGTACACTCTTTTTAATTAGAACTTCGTCTTATTAATTCGATCAAAAATTAGTCTAAAGCGCAATTCGTCCATTCTTCAAACAAAATATTTTAGCAATTCAACGGTTCTGCTCATAACGAAAATACAGGGTTAGATTCAGGCTATGCATGCATATATCTATAAATCCCCCCCCCCCCTCCAAACTATCGTTCAAGCTTCTGCCTTGGACGAGAAAGGCTTGTCGTATTTGAAGAAATATAGCAGTTAACCAACAAATCTTTTTCACACGATCGAATGGATATCGCATAATTTTAACGCCGATACTTGTAAATTTCTGGAAAAGGGATGATTTCAGAATCAGTTATCCTTCTACTAGGAAACTGTTGCATCGAAACTCGACGAAACCATGAATGTAAGATTTCATTTCTAAATATTTACTTGTATACGTACCGGTTACTGACTTCGTATATACAATCAACGTTAAAACAGTCTGTCTTAATCAGTAACTTATCCTATAATATCCAAAAGCGCGTGTTTACTCTTCCTGTACAAAAAGTCGATTTTCCCAGCCTAAAGAACTCCTCGATTCTTATAGTAAACGCTACGGGGTAGGCCGGGTAGCTATATTAGCACCCGCAAACCTTAACAATTGCGTGTTTGAGTTCTTATTGCTAAGCGACTTAATTGAAAACACAACATTACTTTAACAAGCTATTATTTATTTAAAATAATCGATTTTTCCATGTTGTTCATCCATTTGCAACAATGTCCAGACTTATACTAGAAACGGATCATCCGTATGACGGATTTAATATCTACACAGGTTTCGGTTTTTCACAGATATAAATTATAAATCGTGTAGAACATTATTTTATCTAAACCCATATTATACATTTTTTAGAATGATAAGCTGTATAATCCAGTTTAGCAGAAAATTGAAATAATATGGAATTGCCCTCGCTCGCCCCCGTAAGCAAAGGCTATAGTGTGGGTTATTGCCCCCAGTGCTCCAATGATTCCCACGCCACTTTCACCATGCACTTTTGATTTTTAGAATACAATGATGGCGAACATAACGGCCTTTGAATTGGGTAAAATGTTTGAATTTAACTTTTACCAGCATGAAGTAGCGAGCCCATGCGTAACAACGAATTTAACAAAATACAGGGCCGTAGCTAGAAGCTTAATTGGGGGGGTGCATATTCATATATTCGTCTTATGCCCGAATGATTTCTTTTGTATGCTATTGTTCCTACGGTATACAAACATGAATATATGAATATACACCCCCCCAATTAAGCGGTCTAGCTACGGCCCTGACAAAATACAACACATTCCAATATAACCAGGGAGCAGCGTGGCAGCGTCATCAAACAACTTAGCATCAAATGTGGTATAGCAACTCCCTGAAGTAAACAAAACACTTCTCGACGTTTCGACCTGAGGGCCTTCTTCAGGAGAGTTGATATAATAGTTTAGGCAGTTGCCATGCCACATTTAGTTTGTTTAGACTGACTAGGTTAGGCAGTTGTTATATCACATTTGATGCTAAAATACAATACAATTGTATAACCAGGAAATTTTCAGATAGTTAATTGGGAGTATCCAGCTGTAGCAAAGACTATTATGTGTATTACAGCTACTGTATAAATACGTTCAAAGAGCATAAAAAAAACTTATAAGCATATAGAGCGTAAAGCACTTTGAAAAATGCACGGCGTTGCCAAATGGCGTCCTGTCTCTGTAGGCCTTGAAGCTGAAGACCAGCAAAGTGCGGATCTTTCTTTGCAAAGGTAGCGATCTATATCCAGGGCCGTCGGAGTGGGGGAGTACCTGTTAGGGCGCGCATAAATATTTTTTGTGATCTTTTCGGAAAATACTGTTGAAGCTAAAATTCCAAAATTCAACCCAGATGATTATATAATTAACTTAAAGGGTTGTTTTTCGTTGGATCCACCTTTGCAATTTGAGTCCCCGTTTATGCTATGCTGGATTCACATGACATTAGTTTTAGGGTATATCTCTGTCTCCTCAAACTCCCGTTGGCTTCAAAAGCCGGTTAGCTTAAACCTGGGTTAAAGTAAATATTTACATGAATTTTTATAATTGCTTGTCTACCACAGAACTGACTATCTTTTTTCATAAATATTTTGTGAATCGATAAAAGTCGTGGTGAAGTCGTAGAAGTTGGAATGACGATGCTCGCGAATTCCTGGATGAAATTTGACCTGTTGTACGTGTTCACACAAGGAAGCCAGACAAATTCTAACACGGACCTATGAATTCGTGCGCTACTATGTGAACGTATAGCCTATAGATAATACAGTACGGCTTTATAAATAACATACGCCAGAAGTTAATTGGATCTGACAAAATTGGATTGTGAAAGCAGACGTTAAAACCAAATTAATGCTCTACAGGGTGTCTCAAAAAAAACGCAACCACTTAAATATGCAAGACATTAATACAGCTCTAAAGCGCAATAGATAAGCACCTCTGGGAATTGAAAATGGCTCTTAATCCTTCATTTCAAATGCTAAAAGTCATTTTAGTTGAGCTGTGGTGCAAACCCGAACAATATTATTATTCTGGCATATTTAAGTGGTTGCGTTTTTTTTTTAGACACCCTGGCGTGGGCGAATATGAAATAGTGGCTGATATCCATGATCTTGTTTACTGCTTAAAATAAACGAGTCTTGAATTCTTTCTTTTGAATTTGTTGTAAAACATGCAAATTACGAAAGTTCTACTTCACCTTAAAACAATAGCATTTATTTCCAGTCAACTGCGACTAATGAGAGCCTGAGCTTCAGAATTTGTTTTCAGAATTTAGAGCGCGTGTCTGGCGTGTTTTGACCACAACAAGCAATTCTTAACATTTTATTGTAAGAGCAAGACGTGTTTAACAACATTCTGGGAACAAATCCACAAGCTCAAAAGAAGCGAACGTTTCAATATCAACTAACAGGTCGCCGATCTTGTTAGAGCTTTTTATGGCTAAGTCTCGATCTACAGGTATTTAAAAGCAACCGATTTCTAAATGTACTCCGGCCGCAATGGATCAACGCTCTGTGTTGAATTTGAATCAGCTTTGCTGCTTGCTACAACATGGACCGATTTTTGTCGCTTTTTGTGCCATAAAACGTTCTCTGTGACTCATACTTGCATTTCATATCATTTACAGCGAGAATTCGGAGGGAAAAACCTTAAATTTTGAAGCAATTGTGACTATGCGTTCAGGTTAGTCCGTGCGAAATTGCATTTCAAATGCAACTTTCTGCATATGGGCCTGTGTAATAAGCTTGTAAACTGCTTTGATAGAGATTTCTTTATTGGAAACTTTTAACGTATTCTCATTACCTACAAACTTTTCTCATTTGAATTTCATGAAAACTTTGCAACGAAATGACCTTGTGGTCTGAATTGTGTTATATTATATACACAGTAACTCGTTGAGCTTTATATTTCGCTCAAATTTAAGGTCGTATACACGGCAAGATACAAGATCATATTACCTTTTCTATAATAATTCGCAGACGCTTTTATGCTGTTTACAAATGTTGGTATTGTAAAGACAAAAGCATCGTATAGGGCCTTGCAGGGGCGTGATTTAGTTCGAGAACTATGGTTTTTGACAAATTTATGTGGAAGGCGAGTGTAAAAATGATCGAAATGGTCTAGAAACTCGATCAACAAAGATCTAGACATATAGGCCTTCCATCATGTTAATAGGTTTGAATTTCTGCATGTACATTTCTTGAATATTCACTTACCAATAATCCGTTTTTCATTTATTAGAAAGAATCGTTCGCTATCTTCGAAAGAAAAGCACTAAGGCTTAAACGTCGTATTTTGGTCGCGTCGAATGCAATTCAAACAATAGATAACAGGATGATAGTGAAGCTTAAAGAGGCTTATCAGCTCATTATCTATTCATTTGAATGCATTCGACGCGACGAAAATGCGACCTGCTAAATTGTATAGGATCGGAATTAAACACACGAGTCGTCTCTTCAGGGAACATTTTCGCTAGTTTGTTTGGCATATGATATCAAAACTTTTTCATGTAACATGCAATGTGATGCCTAGACTATTGCATAATATTCTGTCACCGTTCCTTGAGTTTCAATTTTCGTACCTACAGTATAGGCTTCTAACCAGTTGGATTTAACTGTTCGCTTCCAAACTATGAAGAAATACGAGTGAAAAGGGCCCCTTATTTGTATATCTGTGTTGAAGCATCAGCTATAAGCAAAACTATCCACTCCCGTGAGCGCTTAAACATACGAGCATGACAAACAAACTTTGCAAGGGGTTTAAACTATACAATGCTTTAGTGTGCATCGGTTTAAAACAAAGAAAAAACACGCGAGTGTAATGATTGACGTTATTAGGCGGGAGCATGGGGACGAGAGATATAGGAGGAGGAAGCGTGTTAAAGTTTGGGGGACGTTTTGTAGTTTAAAATATAAAGTATAAAATATGAAATCAGAGTGTGTTTAATTATTACATTGGCGACGAGGACAAAAAATTTTTACAATGAATGGCTTACAGCCAATGCCTTTGTTCGAACCGAAGGCTGATCCAACGAATACAAGCGCTCGATGGACACAATGGATTCAACGTTTTAAAACATATTTAGTCGCTACAAATGTGAAGGATACTGCACGTCAAAGAGCACTTCTACTGTACCAAGCTGGGCCTGAAGTTCACGAAATATTTAAAACACTGCCAGACACAGGAGATGAGAAAGATTACGAAGCAGCTGTCAACGCTCTCACTGCATATTTCGAACCGGAGAAAAATCGTATTTACCAAACATATATGTTTAGACAAGCAGCGCAACAAGATAATGAAACAATAGATGAATTTCACACACGCTTGAGAAGATTAGCAAAGCATTGTGAGTTCACTGATGTTGAATTTGAGATAAAAATGCAAATTGTGTGCAATGGGACATCTTCAAGACTGCGTAAGAAAGCGTTGAAAGAAAGCAATTATTCACTGAAAGATATGTTGATCGATGGTCGCAAATCTGAAACCAGTATAGCCCAAGCCAGTGGGATGGAAGAAAAATTTAAAGATGTACAACTTAATCAAGTGGAGAGAAGACCAGCTGAAGCTATGTGTTATAATTGTGGATTTGCTTACCCTCATGGGGATCGCCCGTGTCCAGCTGCCAATTCAACTTGTAACGCGTGTGGTATACTTGGTCATTTTTCGAGAGTGTGTCGAAAGAAACAATCGCGTCGTTTTCCCAAGTCACAACTTCCAAAAGAATCGCCCCGACGAAGAGAACAATCAAAAGAACAATTGAAATCAGAATCCAAACAAAAAAATCATGCACGGGCAGTCAACAGATATTTGCTTATGGCTCGGACAAACCACTACCTCTTAAAGGTCAATTTCAGGCAACGTTGGAGTCGAACAAACGTTATACTGTCTCGGTTATTCATGTTGTCGAAGGTGGCTCTGGAAATCTACTTAATGCCAAAACCGCTCAAGATTTGGCATTAATTCAATTGGTAAACAAAGTCACTGAACTTGAGACGCCACTGAAACCGGAAGTTTCTAAACCGGAAGTCATTTCGAAGAATATAGAAAACACCGGAAAAAGCAATAAAAGCGCGGATAAAAGCCAGCCAGCGCTTGCATCAACGCCGAAATGTGCCGATAAAGATATCCAGGAAATTATTGATAAATATGCAAATGTTTTCGTTGGTGAAGGAAAATTGAACACTCAACAAGTCGGTTTGCATATTAATAAGAATATTAAACCGGTAGTTCAGCCGCAGCGCCGGATACCTTATCATATTCGCAAAGATGTATCAAAAGAGCTAGAAAAATTGATGGAGAAAGATATGATCGAAAGAGTCTGTGACCAACCTACACCCTGGATTTTGCCCGTTGTGTGCACCCCAAAGAAGGATGGCGGAACACGAATCTGTGTTGATATGAGGGCAGCCAATGAAGCGATTGAGCGCGAAAGACATATCATGCCAACCCTTTCCGATTTTCGTGCTGAGATGAATGGATCGAAATATTTCTCGAAGATCGATCTAAAACAAGCCTACCATCAGTTAGAACTGACCGAAGAAAGTCGCTACATATAGTTTCCTACGCAACGAGATTAACTTCTATGGTCTCATCTTTACAGCAAACGGAACAAGACCTGACCCAGCAAGAGTAGAAAATTTGGTCAAAGCCAGAGCACCAAAGAATGCCAGCGGAGTACGCAGTTTTTTGGGTCTAGCCAACACGTGCCGAGAGTATGTTCCAGAGTATGCTGAAATTACTACACCGCTGAGGAATCTCACAAGAAAAAGTGTCGCTTTCACATGGAACAATACTCACCAAAGAGCCTTTGAGAAGATCAAAAAGAAATTCACACAAGCTCCTACTATGGCCTATTTCGATACAGAAAAAAGAAGCTTGCTTATTGTTGATGCATCGCCTTTGGGAATTTGTGCAATCTTAGCACAACGAGAGAAGTCCGGAGAATTGTACCGTATTATCTCCTACGCAAGTAGAGCCCTGTCTCCAGTTGAAAGTCGATATTCTCAGACAGATATTGAAGGTTTGAGTCTAGTTTGGGGAATTGAACACTTTCGACTGTTCCTTCTGGGTAGTGAGTTCGATGTCTATACTGACCATAAAGCTCTGGAAGCAATCTTCAATAATCCGAAATTTAAGCCTCCAGCTCGTATAGAGCGCTGGATGTTACGGTTGCAACCGTACAACTTCCGTATGATTTACAAGAAGGGAACAATTAATGAAGCTGATTATTTGAGCCGTCATCCTACCAGCACTCAAGAAAAAACCACAATCGAAGAAAAGATTGCAGATAATTATGTAAACTATATCATTAACAACGCCGTACCGAAGTCAATGACACTCCAAGAAATCAAGGATGCCACCCTGTCAGACGCAACTTTAAGCAGAGTTGTGGAATGCTTAAAAACAGGGAAATGGGACGAGAAGGATGTAGAACTCAAATCTTATCACATGTGTGCGGAAGAACTAACAGCAACGAAAGCAGGAGACCTTCTTCTGAAGGGAAGCAGAATTGTTATACCAAAATCATTACAAGACCGTGCAACGCAACTTGGCCATGTGGGACACCAGGGAATAGAAAAGACTAAAGCGTTATTACGAGAGAAAATTTGGTATCCTGGAATGGATAGTAAAATTAAAACCTTCATTGAAAACTGTGCGGCTTGTCAAGCTGTTGGTCCCGGTAGTCCACCTGAACCGATGAGGATAACGCCTACAGCAACGGAGCCATGGCAAAGCTTGGCACTCGATTTTTATGGTCCTGTTCCCCACAGTGGACAGTATTTACTTGTTGTAACCGACACGTATTCTAAGTTTCCTGAAGTGGAAATTGTGAAGTCAACTTCAGCGAAGGCCTGTATCCCTAAGCTAGACCGTATATTTGGAACTCACGGCATTCCAAAAACAATTAAAACTGATAATGGCCCACCTTTTTTTGGGGATGACTTCAAAAGATACATGGCTGCTTTGGGAATCGAATGGACCAGAAGCACTCCGTTATGGCCCCAAGGGAATGGTAATGCCGACTGCCGAGAGTGTGATGAAGCCGCTAGGAAAAGTGATAAAGACTTCTGTGTTAGAGGGAAAGAATTGGAGACAAGAACTTCAACGATTCTTATTAAATTATCGCTCAACGCCGCATGCCACTACTAAGATACCTCCATGTGAGTTACTGTTCAACCGAAAGGTTCAAGGAAGTCTACCTGAGCTATCAACAAAGAAAATCGTTAACAAGCATCAAAGCGCTAAGGAAAACATTGAGAAGAGGAAGATCAGTAATAAGCAATATTATGATGTCAAGAATAACACCAAAACATCCACAATCAAGGAAGGTGACATTGTTATTTGCAAACAAAAACCAATTAACAAGCTATCTCCTAGATTCAATCCTGAGCGATTTACGATCGTGAAGAGGAAAGGAGCAACAGCCACAGCTAGAAACGACAGACGTACTATCACACGCAATGTGTCTCATTTCAAAGTAGTTAAAACTGCGGATGAACAAAGTAGTGACGAAGAGAAGCCCAAAAACGTGGATGATGCACGAAGTAACGGAGTCGAAGATGAGAATCATGAGATGCAGGATATTGTAGAACACCAACCACCACCAAGAAGATCAACGAGAAAACAACAACCTGTAAACAGATTTGGTAACCCAATACCATCTGGACTAGTGTCCTAAAACTTGGGAACTGGGAACAATAACAAACATTTCCTAGTTATTCAGTTGAGTTTTAAAAAAAAAAAAAAAAAAGAGAAAGCGATGTAATGATTGACGTTATTAGGCGGGAGCATGGGGACGAGAAATATAGGAGGAGGAAGCGTGTTAAAGTTTGGGGGACGTTTTGTAGTTTAAAATATAAAGTATAAAATATGAAATCAGAGTGTGTTTAATTATTACAGCGAGCGTTCATGATATAGCTTGCACCAGAAATCCTGAAAGTTGATGTGAGTTGGTGTTGACTAAATGTGAAAATATCTGCATCTAAAAAATACCGCTGAATAATCGGAACGCATGCGATTGAATCAGATCAGGAAATTTTTATTAGGCTTTTCGATATAAAATATGCGTTGAAAATGTGGACAAGTGAAGTCAAGATATTTGAAGATGAAATGAAATAAACTCTTATGAACTGACACTGAACATTCTGAAATATGTTAAAATACCGGCAAACACCGCACACAACTGGCCGGATTATTGATCTTCCTTCTACTCCAGAATGACCGTTAAAGTTGATTTGAAGTCGTTTTCTGCAGGCTGGATGAGCGGTCACAGTGTTTGAAAACGTGAACTGGTGTCTAAAAAACGACTGGCGATTCTGAGAATTAACGAACTAAAAAGCCTAAAAACGAACGAAGTTTCTGTAACGGACTGAAGGGAAGCTCTGAAGAACGAAGTGTTGTAACCTACGCCTTAACTTCCACTGCATGAAAAACCGCGTATTCACAGGTGAATACGTGCGAATATGAGTTCGAATATGGTCCATATTCACACGTATTCACAGATATTCACTGTGAATATCCTCGGAATATTGGGGGTATTCCGATGTGAATACCTGTGAATAAAACACACCGCGTATTCTGACCTAGAATACCTTCGAATACTCTGTGAATATTTTTCAAGACCTAGTATTCACACTTCGGCATAGAAAATGTGATTGTACGCATGAATACGGGATAATCAACGAGTTATATTGTGTAAATATTGCAGCAAATGCGTTTATATACCACGGAATAAGCAAAGGTTGTTTCAGTTCAATGCCGGTGTCAACTGTTATCCAGCATTTCTTCTCATCACGGTCAGAAATTGAAATTGCACTTGATTTGTTTAAGCGACAGACAATAAAGACAATAAATGTTACCAAACGCACGATGATTTTTATTTGATTAATTTTTTTGCTGCCGCAGGGATGTCGAGTATCGTATATCCTCAGTCGATGAGCGCTGAGTAGCCTCGTAAGTCGTAAAAAAGCTGTATAAAAAGAGAAATATCCATCAATTTCTTTAATTACCTGTGTAAAAGAAGTTATATATAAAAAATACTTTTATTTTTGCTTGGATACGTAAACACATGGGTAGAAAGTTGATGATTCTGTATCGTCAAAAGCATCCGTAATATATACAGTTCAGTGTTGGGAAATCGTAGGAAATTTCCTTTGGGAAATTTCCTCTTCGACATGTTAGTGACAATTTTTGCGCCAAGGAATTGCGGCGAAATTGCGAATAAATGGCGAAATTCGGAGGTCGTATAACAATAACAAATAAATGTCTTTAAATGATTCCTCGCAAAAGTTGTCCAGTTCCCTTTGTTTACAAAACGATAACATGGCACAAATGTCAATTGGTTTCAACCAGGGCGCTTATATATAAATGCGTGGTTTCAACAGAAGTTCAAGCTGTTCAACTTTGAATTGTTAAAGATGTTCGCGATGCCCCAAAATAATTCTTGTGGCGGCGCTAAAATCAGGTAAGTTATTTAATAATAACAAGAGTTATGTCATACTATAGTCCTGAAACAACACAACACAACAACAATAGTGCGAGGCCAACGCTTTTACATCACTTTTTTTGTTTTTATTAATATAAATAGATTACGATTGTGTTTATTGTAGCTAATTTGTACACAGCTAACTGTACCTGCTTGTAAATAAATAAATTGTATGATGGTTTTCATCAATCCTACCTCCATCACACACTAATTATAGTAGGTACAAATGTTTGCCATTTCAAAGCCATACTCAATACAAACAAAATTTAAAAGTTTGCCAATACTGAAAAGGGACATTACTTTCTTACCTACCACAAATATTCAGAAAGCTGCTGTAATCATAACTTTAACATAACATAACCCTTAGATAGACGTTTCAAGATGCATTGAAATGAGGTGCATTGGTGCATTTCATGAGGGTTTTTTATATTTTAGGCAAAATTTATATATTATAGATATATATTGTTATATAATTGTCACAGAATAGCTAATGATTGATTGCCAAAAGATTGAAATCTTAACAATCAGCTGCCCAAAGACAGAAATCTTAACAGCTTAGAAATCAAAGCCAGACTGTGTTTTTTAGTTATATATAATACATATTTTTTAACAAAATAATGGCCTATATTTTTCCTTTTAGCATATATGAATTATATTTACACTAATATTTACCACAGAATAGCTATTGAACTGGTTGCCAAAAGATAGGAATCTTAACAACCAGCTGCCCAAAGACAGAAATCTTAACAGCTTAGAAGTTCATGCTAGACTGTGTTTTTAAGTGAAGCCTTTTAACATTGCCCTCATCATAATTTATAACTGAGACTGTTTACTGATTTGTTTGCAATTACTTTTCCGTACATAAATTATAATCACAATACTTAAAGAATATACCATTAAAGTGTAGATGAGTTTACTACAGCTTCTCGATGTTTGCATACTAGGAGTAGCTATGTGTATATACAGCTTTAAGTTCATGGAAGAATTTGTTTCCATTTTTACCCTAATTGATTAGCTTCCAAATTATATGAATGGTGTGTACATTGTACATTGTACATATACATTCTCCTAGGAATATTATAATTTCATTACACTGCATAAATTCTATGCACAACAATAAAAACAAATGGCCATGCATGCAACATCAGCTTTTACCATTATCATTAACCTTTCGGATAATAATCTATTATAGCTTAAGAAAGTTTGCTATGTATTTTGTTCAATAATTGCTTTAAGGTGGTTTTAATTGTTTTTAGCCATCAGGGGTTGCAAGATTGAGAAAATTCCCAAAAGAGTTGGCCTTAACTTTGCTAAAGATGAAGAGGATTTTTCACCCAGTGAAAGAAGTTCCTGATTCATTATCTGCTCACCTATAGTTTTTAATATCTTACCAAGTGAAAAAACATCACTTGCTTTGCTCAACAATTTACTATTAAGTATAATTTCTGACATACTCCAGGAGCAATGTTTCATATATACTAAAACAACATTGCTTATAAATTAACAATCAGCTGATGAAAGATTGAAAATCATAACAGCTTAGTAGAAGTTCATGATAGGCTGTGTTTTTGCTACATATTTTTGAACAATTTGTGATGTTCCAATAATATTTTATAAAATGTGAAATGTTGTAACCCATCACATGTACATGATCTGTTAAGGACTGTATAAAATTTAAATAATTGACTGAAATCTTAGTATTGCATTTGATCAACCTTGATAAACACATTAACTGTGGATAAACCTACCATTGCAATGTGTATGACTGCTATGCAAATTAACATGGCAACCTAAAGATTATGCATGTTTGTTCATATTGATATTTTCCTTAATGGACAGACTTGAGGGACAATAAATGCCTAAACATTCGCACAGGCTGCGAACGCATAACCCATTAACCTCTTATCACCAGGTAATTTGTTAATAAAATGTTGAGATTACTCCCAACATGGTCATAGGGTATAGTCTATAGGCCGGCTATTGAATTCAACTGCACGATATTTAGTCACTCACCGAAGAGGTCCCTTACGCACAAACAGTATATGCGTTTTCGGTTTTGAACAATAAAAAATCCTTGAAATACGGTTAATATTCGTTATCATTTTACACGTATTAGCGAACATAAGGTGCTGTGGAAATCGCGCCATGCAATCTCATTTCTATTTCGCGCATTTTCTTCATCAGACTTCGTGGGAATCGTAGCATACAAATACTCGCCGGCATGCTCTTTAACTGCGACCAGAGTTTCCAGACTTTACCAAGCCCTTGGCATCCTTCACTCTCTTCCCTTATTTATAAGCGCCAAAAAGATTTCTTACAGCCACAAACGCACGATCTCCTCGTTCAATGTTTATTAAACTCGAAAGCGCGCTTTTTAGTTTTTGCGCCAAATTATTTATAAAATTCCACTTCAATTTTTCAGCATTCAAAATAAAGTTTAAAAATGTCAGCTGATGAATTTATTTTGTGGAAACACGGATTAAGTGAGAAGTGAGATATTCCAAGTGTGAATATTGGTCAGAATACGCGGCATATTCACGGCGTATTCACACTTAGAATACTGAAGAATACGATGCCATATTCACACTAATATTCCATGTCGGAATACGCTTGCAATATGTGTTTTATTCACACCCGTATTCACATGTGAATACCTTGGAATACGGCGCTTTTCATGCAGTGTCATGTGTTCATTGGATTGTAAACATGCTCGAAATGATGATCGATGCGTTTGAGGATGACCGGCGACGAATTTGGACAGGACGAACGAAGAAAGCGCGACGGCCAATTGACCATTTTCCATACGACGACTGCCAAAGATGGACAGGGAATTACAGAAGAAGAGGATGACTAAAAGCTTTCAGGTTCATACTATAACTACTATAATTACTTTCAATTTCGAATCCAGAACTTCCAGTTAAGCTTTCCATCAAATATCAAAAAGGTTATTTTTATGTCTGGGTTCGAGGTCTCCTGGTGGTTTTGTCAAATGCATTTACACACTGAGGTGACCAACCTTTTTGCATTCAGTAAAAGTATACGAAGATTATTGAACTGGTTATTTTTGAAAATTCACAAACAATTATAAAATGATACAGTTGTCTTATTTAGAAATATTGTTCCTCGCGTGTGGAATGCAGTTGATGTTATTGCATGCAATAAATGCGATAGTCCAATAAATGGCTATCATTAAATTTCAAAACTTGGTGCATGATAAAAATTTTACGACAAAATTTGAGAGGAAATTATTAAGTGAATTAATAATATTCACACTGAAAGTTGAGGTCTAATTTCTAGGTGCATGTGTTAGGTTTTAAAGTAGGTGAATGATATCTCAACTAAATATGGCATAATAGCTTTTCATCTGAAAAACACTAGGTGCATGTATGCATGGAATTAATCTGACCATCATAATGATGGTGCTTTTCACGAAATAAAAATGACAGTACGCAAAATTCCTTGGTTCTTGATGCTGCCTTCAATTTCGGCCGCGCAAAAAGAGTTGGCGGATTCTGATTCCAAATTGGCAATCGACGACGACTCTTTAAAAGCAGCGCGCGCAGTCTTTCGATCAAACGACCAGGAACGTCTGAGGAAGACCAAGCACAGCTGCAATATTCGGTTATTTTTCTAAAAACATGTTTGCGAACATCTAACTTTGCATGGTTGTTCTTGATCTTCAGTCAGACGAGCTGTATCGTAGTGCGCGCGTTCGGTTAACGTTGTGCTCCAAGATATTTTTCACCTAGAATTAGTATCTAAACTGAAAGCTGTCTCGTCATGGTGTAATGATCTTTCGCGCTGAGGCACCTGTTCTGTATTGTTTTATATGGAACGGAGTGTCTTCAGCTGCACGCTGCGCACTTTCAAATGAAGATTTTTGTCTTTGAATCCTCGCCGGAGTAAGTGGAGTTCGCACGGTCTGATATTAAGAATTACTCACTGACGACAACGACTTTAGTGCATGATCCGAATTCATTCAGACCGTAAAACGCAACGCTCGCAATCGCGCAAAAATTAAATTGAAGCAAAGCTGAAATCCGTAATGTCAATGCATGGTACTTTGAATACTTCAACAAATCGTAATTCTGCGGAAGCATAAGATTGTGTTGACGTCGGAATGAAAATTTGTTAAAGTATGCGACGCACTATCATGCAAAAAAGAGCGACATCTTTAGGCTAAAAAATGTTGTCTCTGCAAAGATTGGATGGGAGTTTGACTAACGGACAATCGTATAGGGGCTTGGCAACCCAGTTTGTGGAGGATCACCAGGGTGCGATATGAGATGCACCATAGCTTAAGTTAGGTTAGGGACATGATTGAGAATCTACATCTGGGTTTATCTGACACGACGGACATTGCGCGCGCTAATTCCCATTTCTACCTTCAAATAGGCCTTCAAATATGGCATTCCAAACAATCAGTGCTAAGGCGATTTTTTATATGTGATCATTATGTTACCTTTTTTTCATGTTGTAGTTTTTAAATAGTTGTAAATAGTATTATGTGTAATAATATGTACAATTGTAATGCGTGGGGGGCCCCATTAGGTTGCGGAACTCCGGCTACTTCGGATTAGATTGCGGAACTCCGGCATTTCGAATTCGGCGGAGGGTTTTTCTCCAGGTACTCCGGTTTCCCTCCTTAAAAAAACAGTGTCCATGTTTGGGGCCAAAGTGACCGAGTTGCAGTTCTGAGACTGATGAAGCCATTTTATCATAATGCACTTATTAGAAAAAAATAGTCGTTTTCACTAGTCTTATTTGTTACGATTTCATAAATATTTGTCGACTAGATTTTAGAGATGCTGGTACCAACTTGAACCGGCTTTTCGTCAAACATATTGCATAAACATTGGGATGTATAATCTAAGCCTGTAACATAAAATGTCATTGCAAGGAAACTCTCGGAAATTACTTTAAAAAATTTCTTACGAGATTCACTGGCCTCTGGGTTCAATTCCTGGAACACTGAGAAATAACAACTGCGAAATTCTGCAAACAAAATTTTATTTTATAAAGCAATGAGTAAGCATGGAAACTTTTGGGGGGTGCATAGAATCTTGAGCATGCACGAGGTAATAATCGTTTTTTAGGCCTTGTGAACAGCTGGAAATCGTCAGCATTGGTTAATGAACCCAGGAGAAGACCAACAACAGCTTTTGAAGCGTTGAAGAAGAGTAAAGTTCATCAGCTTTTTGAAGACTTTGAAAAGACCCAAAAAACCAACTTTTTTTAAGCCTCGAGAAGAGTCGAAGATCAGCTTTTTCAAGCCTCAAACATAGTTAAAGATCGACAGCTTTTGAAGGAACAAAGATTTACTTCACGCGCTCACTCTTTCATGTTCAACGTTCGACGTCAAACGTATTCGGTAGCTCAATCACAACTAAACGATTCAAATTTTTACAAAATTTCAAAAACTTTGCAGCAAGACTAAAACTTGGCTGAAGGAATTGTGCCGGAGTTTAATAATGCACAGGTCAGAAAAGTCGCGGCATAACTTACTTACGTATCCTGGGTGACTGACATCAATGCTCATGCATAGGGACCAAGCGATAGGGCAAAAATGGAACAACGTGATAAGAAATTGTCAATATTCTGTAGTAAATTCAATAGTTGACTTTACTACACTTCTCACAGAGAAGTTTTATAAAAGAACAAATTAGGAGGCTAAAAAAATTGTTACACAGAAAAAATGAACGGTACTTAATTTTGATCCAATTCGAGGTATTTGGAACGGAATTTTGAAATTTGAAATTTGAAAAAATTGACTAATAGTGATATTTTTTCTTTGGTCCCCGGCCACAGATTATTTTGAAATTTTGAAATTTATCAAAGTATGATTTTATGTTTTTAAATGTATTCGTAACATAAAACAATATAATTCTACCTTGTTTTGAACAATTCCTACGTATTTTGAAGCGAATTTTGAAATTTCAAAACATTGAAAAAATCATAATTTTCTTTCGGTCCCACGTTACAAATAAACAATTTTTCTTGTGGTCCCCCATTACAGATTTTTCTGAAATTTTGAAATTCATCAAAGTATCCTTTTATGTGTTCAAATGTAGTGTTTTTATCAAAGAATGTAATGATACTTAGTTTTGAACTATTTCGAGGTATTTGGAACAGAATTTAGAAATTTCGAAAAACCAAAATCACCATTTTTCTTTCCGTCCCCCGTTACCGATTTTTCTGAAAATTTGAAATTTATCAATGTATGACTTCATCTCTTCAAATGTTTTCTTTCATCAAAGAATGTAATTGTACTTAATTTTGAATCCCTTCGAGTCATTTGGAACCGAATTTCGAAATTTCAAAAAATTGACCAAATCAACAATTTTTCTTGTGGTCCCCCATTACTTGGAACAGAATTTGGAAATTTCGAAAAATTAACCAAAATCACCATTTTTCCTACGGTCTCCCGTTACCAATTTTTCTAAAATTTTGAAATTTATCATTGCATAATTTCATGTCTTCAAATGTTTTCTTTCATCAAATAATGTAATTGTACTTAATTTTGAACCCTTTCGAGTCATTTGGAACTGAATTTCGAAATTTCAAAAAATTGACCAAATCAACAATTTTTCTTGTGGTCCCCCAATACATATATGTTATTTACCGGCTGCGAGGTCCGGATGCAAAAAACTGTGCTGGAGGTCTCGAAAACGGCCCGAGGCCGTAGGCCGAGGGATGTTTTTGAGACCGAGGGCACAGTTTTTTGCATCCGGATCGAAGCTGCCGGTAAATAACGTGTTTATTTTTTAACCTTGA
Source organism: Dendronephthya gigantea (assembly GCF_004324835.1). NCBI lineage: Eukaryota > Metazoa > Cnidaria > Anthozoa > Malacalcyonacea > Nephtheidae > Dendronephthya > Dendronephthya gigantea. The sequence goes on from NW_021163115.1 coordinate 768,595, forward strand.
CTTTTTTGACTTTATAAAACACAAAAAAATACAACAAATTTAATGAATAAACTATAAAAATTTTAAATTCTGCAAGCCATTTTAGAATTTTAAAACGTCAACAACTCCTTACAAGGATATCCTAGTCGGGAAACAGCCAATGAAATGGCAAATATTGTTATCATAGCAACTAAATCACGGCGAATCGATTAAAAAAACAACGTATTGACAAGCGAAAAAAGGCGTAAAAAATCCAAAAAAAAGAAGTTTTTCGGGTATGTTTTTTATTTTTAACATTCATCTAGCCTTTTCCAGAAAGGTTTTCACACATTTTAGCCTTACGTTGCTTTGGTTTTGTCGTTTTTCTTGCATTTTTCACAGCGGGCCGGATGCATTTTGCAGCGGGCCGGATGCAAAATTCCGGCCCGCTGTGAAACGCTTCTCAGCCAATCAGATTGCTTCATTTACAGAGTTAAAAAATAAAGATTTTTCTGAAATTTTGAAATTCATCAAAATATGCTTTTATGTGTTCCAATGTAGTGTTTTCATCAAAGAATGTAATGATACTTAGTTTTGAACCATTTAGAGGTATTTGGAACAGAATTTGGAAATTTCGAAAAACTAACCAAAATCACCATTTTTCCTTCGGTCCCCCGTTACCGATTTTTCTGAAATTTTGAAATTTATCAAAGTATGATTTCATGTCCTCAAATGTTTTCTTTCATTAAAGAATGTAGTTGTACTTAATTTTGAACCGTTTCGAGTCATTTGGAATCGAATTTCGAACTTTCAAAAAATTGACCAAATCAACAATTTTTCTTGTGGTCCCCCATTACAGATTTTTCCGAAATTTTGAAATTTATCAAAGTATGATTTTATGTTTTCAAGTGTATTGTTTTCAATATAGAATTTAATTATACTTTGTTTAAAACCATTTCGAGGTATTTGGAACTGAATTTGGAAAATTCAGAAGTTGGACAAAAATCACAATTTTTTCAGTTTTTCCATAATCTCTCCAATTTTTCCTCCGTTACAGATTTTTCTGAAATTTTGAAATTTACCAAAGTATGATTTTATGCGTTCAAATGTATTCGTAACATCAAATAAGGTAATTCTACTTATTAAAGAACTATTTGGAAAATTTCAGAGAATTGTAAAAATTTGTCGAATCAGTAAGGGATTGTTTCAGAAGTGAAAAAAAAAATTGAACACAACAAAAAAATGTTGATAGAAAGAAATCGACAGAAAAAAATTGCCACAGAATGAAAAAAAAACTAGTAAAAAAATTTTCACGAGGGAAAAAATTTGGAAACACTAAAAAAAATTTAGCAGAAAAAAAAATTGGCACAAGAAAACAAATTTTGATTGGGAAAAATATTGCAAAGAAAAAATTTTGACATGAGAAAAAGAATTATTTTGGGGTCAAGAGGTTATTCCTTACAATTTTGACCAAAATCCACATCTTTTTCAATTCTCTAAAAACAAGGCAAATTTGCGTAAAAACAAAAAAGATTAGTCTTTTTAAACTTTTAAATCTATTTCCAGCATTTAAATACATTTTGGAAAATTTCCGAGAGTGGTCAATATTTGTCAAAATGGCAGAGGGTACCCCTTACAATTTTGTCAAAATTAATTAATTTGTCAACTATTTTACAGACACAAAAAAAATCGTTACACACAAAATAATGAATAGTTTACCTAGACTGTCTGGGGACGTCTTTTTTACTTAAAAAAAAATTCCCTTGAACATTTATTAGTGTCTTTTTCATTCAGAATTTCTCTGTTTTTTCACCTCGTACTGGATTGAAAAAAAATTTTGACATGAGAAAAAGAATTATTTTGGGGTCAAGAGGTTATTCCTTACAATTTTGACCAAAATCCACATCTTTTTCAATTCTCTAAAAACAAGGCAAATTTGCGTAAAAACAAAAGAGATTAGTCTTTTTAAACTTTTAAATCTATTTCCAGCATTTAAATACATTTTGGAAAATTTCCGAGAGTGGTCAATATTTGTCAAAATGGCAGAGGGTACTCCTTACAATTTTGTCAAAAATTGACTATTTTCCAGACTTTCGTTGGTAAGAAGAGAAGTTTATCTCGAAAAATGTTGAAAAATTGGTACAAAAGAAAAAAATTGACAAAAAAATCAGCACAAAAAGTTGAAGGGAAAAAATTATCAGAGAATGAAAAAATTAACTCTTAAAAGATTTCATGAAAGAACAAATTTGGAAACAAAAAAATTATTATACAAAAAGAAATTAAGGAAAAAAATTGTCACACAAGAGAACAAAATTAACAGGCAAAAAAGTTTTCACGAAAGAAAAAATTTGGACACACTAAAAAAAATTGGCAGAAAAAAAATTGGCACAAGAAAACAAATTTTGATTCGGAAAAATATTGCACAGAAAAAAAAATTTTGACATGTAACAAATAATTATTTTGGGGTCAAAAGGTTATTCCTTACAATTTTGACCAAAATTCACATCTTTTTCAATGCTCTAAAAACAAGACAAATTTGCGTAAAAACAAACGAGATTAGTCTTTTCAAACTTTTAAATCAATTTCCAGCATTTAAATACATTTTGGAAAAATTCCGAGAATGGTCAATGTTTGTCAAAATGGCAAGGGGTACCCCTTATAATTTTGTCAAAAATTGACCATTTTCCAGACTTTCGTTGGTACGAAGAGAAGTTTATCTCGAGAAATGTTGAACAATTTGTACAAGAGAGAAAAATTGACAAAAAAATCAATACAAAAAAATTTGACGGGAAAAAAATTATCAGAGAATGAAAAAATGAACTCTTAAAAAATTTCATGAAAGAACAAATTTGGAAACAAAAAAAATTGTTACACAAAAGAAATTGACGAAAAAAATTGTCACACAAGAGAACAAAATTAACAGGCAAAAACGTTTGCTCACAACAAAAAAATGTTAACAGAAAAAAATCGACAGAAAAAAAATTGTCACCGAATAAAAAAATTAACTGGTAAAAAATTTTCACGAGAGAATAAATTTGGACAAACTAAAAAAATTTGGCGAAAAAAAATTGACACAAGAAAATATTAAATTTTGATCAGAGAAATATTGCACAGAAAAAAATGTTGACATAAGACAAATAATTATTTTGGGGGACAAAAGGTTATCCCTTACAATTTTGCCCAAAATCTACATCTTTTTCATTGCTCTAAAAATAAGGCAAATTTGCGTAAAAACGAAAAAGATTAGTTTTTTTAAACTTTTAAATCTATTTCCAGCATTTAAATACATTTTGGAAAATTTCCGAGAGTGGTCAATGTTTTTCAAAATAGCAAGGGGTACCCCTTACTATTTTGTCAAAAATTAACCATTTTCCAGACTTTCAGAAGTTTCATAAAAGAAAAAATTTGGAAACAAAAAAAAATTTTACACAAAAAAAATCGTTATACACAAAATAATGAATAGTTTACCTAGACTGTCTGGGGACGTCTTTTTTACTTAAAAAAAATTCCCTTGAACATTTATTAGTGTCTTTTTCATTCAGAATTTCTCTGTTTTTTCACCTCGTACTGGATTGCTTATTGTAACGCCGGCCATTACGGGAAAGTGCCAGTCAATTACCGGTAAGTAATGGCCGCTAAAAATTCTTCTCAGCAAATCAGTGAGCTCCATTTCACCGGAGGTCACGCTTGCCAGATAATAGAATGTAATAATGTATAAGTATACATTATTACGTTTTATTGAAAAATCACCGAAAAATTCCTCGCGGAATTTTGGGCCGCTATGCGATAACTCGAAAATTAGTAAAGCTACTTGATAAAATTTTTGTTGTTAACTTTAAAGACATTTAGCGCCGGGTGAACCTAAAATTGTTCCGTCCAGTTTTCGTTCACGAAAATTTTTCAGATTATAAAATTTCAAAATTTTGAAAGTTTTGTCATATTTTTGGTATATGTCAATACTTTTGAAAATTTGAAATAATACTTGTGAATTTTAATTCTTTAAAAAAAATTTGGTATGTTGAAAATTTCACATATTTCGTATACTTAAAGATTTCGAAAATTTTAGAAATTTCCAATTTTTAACAATTTTAAAATTCTCAAAAATACTTTTCTATATGTCAAAATGAAAAATTTTTTAAGATTTTAAAATTTTCAAATGGTGATTTTGAATTTGAGACACGCTGCAGTTCATATTCATTTAAACCAACATCGAACCAATCATTTATGCGATCGATATGATCATTGCAGATCACAACTTCGGCGATAATCCATTTTTCAAATATTTTGTAAGACTTCGCTATCATAATATGTAGGTGTGTATTTGTGTGACAGAACAAAAAAATTGTATGTGTATAAACTGAAAAGAGTAATTTATAGATTCAGTGAACCTATTCATTTTTATACACACAGCATTTCTAGTTTTTAAACATTGATTTCAAAATATTTTTATCGCTTGCCTTCATTAGCTTCATATCTAAAAGATACCTTGTCATGACGAGCTCTGTTTTCTGTTATCTAGATCTCGTACAAAAACAACTTAGACACAGAGTTGGAATGATTTTGGCAAAGTGCGTAACTGTCTAACGCACATGCCGATCTATTAATTTTTAATCAACAACAAATTAATTACTAATCGACAAAAAATAAATTCAATTACAAGGCAATTCGCACAGAAAAGATGGGGCTAATTTAAACGCGCTCAACCGAATATACTAATATACCATATACATTAAGCTCGGGTGAGAAAACGGGGAGGAGGGTGGGTTCAAATTAGATCTGTAATGACCTTGTCGAAGCGAGGAGCAGAATGAATTGGCAGCACATTCTGCTCTTTATCTATACTGACCCTCATCTGCGCTCTCCAACGCGTTACCATTACTCGCGCGTCAAACTAAAGTATTAATTCTACTTTAAGTCTCAAGTGCAGGAAGCAATAAATTCTTTATCGGTATGCCAATAATTCTTTTAAACATTTTTATCAATTAACAAAAGCGATTCGCGTTTATTATTAATAATCTTTTTTTGCTAATGGTCCTGGTATTGAAGTACTATAGTCTATCGCCTGGTGTGTAACAGCTAGTATGTTATGGTTTCTCTCAGTTTAAATATTTAACAGCAAAATGTAACTCTTGATCCTCCGGAAAGGGAAAGGATTAAACTGAACTACTGCTTTTGCTACATTTTTTATCATCCAATCTTCCTAATCCTGTGTAATTTTAATGCAACAACTATCGATGTTAAAATTACAGGGTATTATATCAAAAAACAGCCATAAAATTCGATTCTTGATGTGCTCATTCCAGGCTGTATAATTAATATACATAACAACCATAAAATTCAACTCTCATTGAAATATGGTTGTTCCAAGCCGTTGGATGAAGGCGAATGAATCGAGCAGAAATATGAGGAACAACCATCTGGCTGACTATAGTATTGTGGTCACTGTTACCATGGAATTCCTAAGAAAAGATTATTAGCGCTTTTTAGTTGTTAGAAGATATCCACTGATAAAGCATGATAAATACAGATACAAAATAAGGTAAATAAACCTTTTGACCTGGAAGAGACTTGTGTGCTGTAATAGAAATGTATCATTATACCATATTTATTATGATATTGTGCTTCGGAAAAAGGGAACAGGTTGAAACCTCCAAATTCATGTGCCAACAAATATGAGGCTTTGAGAAGGAAGAAAGATTGCTGCGTAGCCGGCTTGTTTGCGTCCCTATCAGTTGTCAAGTTAAGGTTGTTGAAATTTTATATCCATGCAGTGACGTCTGAATCATTGATAATTTGGGGGGGTTACTTAATATTCATAAATATATTCATGTTAACAGACTGTAAAGAATATTCGATTTAAAAGAAATTATTCATGCGGAACATGAATATATGAACACCGCCCCTCCCCCCCCAATTATCGTGCTTGCTACGCCATTCATTGTAGACATATATCGTTTCTCACCGCAACATTGTTGTCTTTTGCATGTAGAGTTTGCATTTTCCCATGCAAGCACATTTTTTTAAGTTCGCTATATAGTAGCTTCATTTTAAAGAGATATGGCAATAAAAATTATTTCTGTTTTGTTGCAAAGAAAATTTAAACTTCTTACGCAGCCTTTTGGCAAAATTTGTTTATCTTCCTTACTTCGCAAGATATTGGCGATCAAAAACATCGACTATCAAGATATATCCGCCATCTTGTTTTATAATGAGATCTAATTACGTGACGTCAAAGCAGGGTTGACGCTTAAAAGTAACAATTACATGTTCGAGATACGTGCGATTCTAATGCCATGGAACTATCACTTCGCCGAATCGTTAATTTGAAGTTACAGAACGAATTTTCACCCAGCTTTGACCGTTAGACGCAACGCACTCAGAGCAACAATATGCATATCCAAAATGGCGGATGGAAGATTATTTCATACGAAAATATCTTGAGAAGTAATAAAGTAAACAAAAATCCGTAAACGACTTTTGTAAATAATCATGACGTTCTTTCATAACAGACAAAGATAATTTTTATGCCGTATCCCTTTAAATGCACACATTCCATACATAATGTGCCTTTACTCAAACACCCTAATTAGAATTAAGCACCACGCCGGTATATCAGTTGCAGGGTACCCGTACTTACTCCAAGGGTCCGCACTTTATCCGTGCTTAGGCTACAAATATAGATAGATTAAATATTAAATATTAAATATTAATATATTATAATATATAATATAGTAAATAAAGGCGGATAGATTAAATTGGCAGGGGCTATCATCATCCAGCCTTGCATTTCCAATAATATATAATAATATATAATATATAATAATATATAATATATAATATATTAATATTAATATATATAAATTAATATATATATTATATATAATAATATATAATAATATATAATAGTATAATTTTTATGTAATCGGGCTAATGTTTTTATTTTCGCATTTAGCTGTAAAACGTAACAAATCATGTCAATAAATTTCAGGGAATAACTTACCTGGGTTACGTTTCACGAAAATAACTATAGACAAATCTTAAATGACAATTTCTTGTTCCAATTTAACGAAAGCCGATATAATTTTTTTGTCGCGGCCGATAAACATTAAATAATGCAAATAAAAGTGACGAGAGTACCTTGATTGCTTTCCCATTCTTATAATTCTGGAAATATATTCCGTCTTTGCTGAATGAGATCGTGTAGCTCTTAACAAATTGATTAGCAACACTGCTGTGGCGTCCTTGGGTACTGATTCCTGTCACCAGAGTAGATCTTTGAAAATCAACCTGAAGCCACTGACTAAGATTATTGTACCGTGATGACCATGCCCCTGATTGACCAGGAGGTGGTATTAAATTCAGTCTTCCATTAGCAACAGGGTGTTTTGTATCCCATTCCCCCGACGCGGTGATCTGCTTGTCACGAATGCTACCATTCTCCATTCCAAGAGCCATCTCATGCACTGTATTAAAACAGTTGTCGTATTTTGTTTCCGTTTGTCATAATTTCCAGGGATTATAGGAAAAGCGTCATCAGAATTACGGTAAATGAAAACGAATAGAGAAATTGCAACGAGTTTTGCTTTGCATTTTGAAAAGTTTTTCCTCTTAGTAATAATTGATAATAAAAATAAGGAGTAGTAAAAATCATCCATGATGATACTTGGGTTGTGGGTATCGCTGCATATTTCTGCTGCTTATGCTTTGACTCGCCGTAAGGGTTCAAAAAAAACGGCATAATGTCAAAACTCATTAGAACATACATTATTGATGACCATTATCTATGAGCTTAGACATGCATTTGCCCTGATATTTCAGCAAGAATGTCGAAATTAAACTTACGGCTCACTACTGGAAAGCGGTTGTCAAGATTTTTAAAACGAGTTGTTATTGAAAATATATATAGTTACCGTTTTCACAAAACTGCCCATTATAACACTTTAAACATTTACAGGTGAACTTCTTTTTCGGATCCCAAATCATGGCGCCGCCATTATGACATTCATTCACTTCTTTCCTGCAGGTTGCCTCAGAAATTTGAAATAAAAATAATGTCGAATATTTACATATATAATTGTATTATAAGCTAAGGGGAAATTGTTTACTTCCTGAGTGCGAAAAGGAATATTGATTAGAAATTATTTTTATGCATTTACTCAATGAAAAACATGAGAATTGGCACGCGCTTGTATGAGCAATACGAGAACCGTCTAGAGATCTAAAATTGTTTATTCTTTTAGGCTAAAGTGAATTCCTTCAAAAAATTCATATAATTTATCATATATGCAACACCAATCAAAAAATGAATTCGTCTAAACTTTTAATACTTCTACGCGGGTCGACAGATAATAATGTCAAAATTCTCACAAAGTGACTTCTGTCTACGTTAATCTCGTAGAACGTCCACTCTTGCTCTTCCTTGGCAACTTTATCCTCGTCAAATTTATGCTCTGTTGTGTTAGTTAGCTGACAATTCAACTCTTTTTCATCAACTTTCTTCTTGTAATTATACGCGACACAAAAGCGGTGTACAGCGCACTGAAGCTCACAAAATATACTGTTGCTCTCAGAGAATTGAGCAATGACATTTTCTTTTATGCGAGACACCCCTACAAATAAGACAAGACGAAAGACTAAAATAATTATAACTCTATAGTAAATAGGATTACGAGAAAGACAAAAAGATCTATAGGTCTTCGTAGAGTATTTTCGTTTATATACGCTGAAGATACATAAATTTAGAAAAAATTATCTAGTGTAATTTGCCCAAAATTGCAAACGAAGAATTGTCAATGGGGTCTTAGGGTAATGCAGCAGTTTTACAGTTTCATTAACTGCAACATCAGTACATGTACGCCCTATATTTTTTTCTTCCAACATTATTTGCCACCATTAATTATTTGCTTCTCTACAAGAAGTAACGTTGTTAAAGGACCCATCTAAACCAAATACGATTATTAACCTCGACAGACATTTCACGCGTTTTTCTTTGTCTTACATATAGAATTTAAAAAGCATTTGCGAGGTTTAAAATGCGAGATATTTAATTCGAATATCTGAAGGAGCTGAATTAGATCTTGTGAGGCTTTTGATAGCTGTCATACCACAAAAACTTCTCACTTTAATATATAATGAAACGTTGAATTCGCTGTTTAAAAATTAACTGATGTTTTTTTATGAGGCGTTTTTGTATATTTTAATACCGCGTGTAGCTACAAGGATTGCCAGCAATTCAGCAACGAATTAAGAATTGAGCAACAAATGTACAAACGAATTAGTAGATGCACTGCATGCATATAATATCATAGTTACGCTTTGACTTACCTTGAAACATTGCAGGATTCTCTGATGCAATAAACAAAAAAAATTGCAATAAAATACAAGATTGGAATAACATCGCTCGTTTATAAGACAATACAAGATTGGATTATCAACGTCAAGAAAGGTCTCGAATCATTAATTTATATCAACTGAAAATTAACAATATAAGCACAGAAGGGGAGTTTCTCTTCTCCAGGGAGCCTTCATTTAAAACGTGTCGTAAATTGCTTGTGTTATAATTGTTATGCAGAATATTAAAAGGCATATGCAGGTATACACATTGTCGTCAACGGCTGCATGAGTGCGTGGCTCGTTGTTTTAAAAAACTGACGAATCATAATTTTACAACTATACAAATACATCTATCAGTATAACTGAATTATACATGATCATCTCGTACAAATTCGGTATGCGATATATTATTTATTATAACGATCTTTGTGTCAAATTAAAATCTATTCAACTTATCGTTTATAATAGCTAGTATTATGCCTCTAAAAAGTTTGAAAATTTGCATAAATTATAATGCTTTAATTACTTATATACACGCGTTTTTCTCACAAACACCGTAGGTTGAAATCTAAAGCTTGTATGTAATAATATAATAATTACATATATATATAAATATATATATATATATATATATATATATATATATTATATATATATATATATATATATATATATATATATATATATATATATATATATATATATATATACACCCATTTGCAAAAACGTTGGCCGCAGATAGATATATAGATAGATACCCGGAATCTAATTAAAATTGCATATGTGGTGTAATATGATTGAAATCCTATGCAAATGTAATCATATGCAATTCTAATTAGACTTCGAGTATCTATCTATCTATCTATCAGCGGCCAACGTTTTTGCAAATGGGTGTATATATTTATATATATGCTATTTACCGAAATTTTCGCGAGAGCAAACGCCGAGGGACGTTTTCGTGACCGAGGGAAATATTTCCCTATATGCATCGACCAAACTTTAAATAATCTATTTACTTTTTTCATTTAATTCTCCCCAAGACCTGAGGGAATTGACGCCAAGTAAGGAAGATTGATCATGACAAGTTCATTTCAAGCGCGAATAAAACGAATACAATTATATTTAAGCAATATTCAAAAATCAAGAGAACAAATTCGTTTTTAAGATGTATAAATTAGTTTATTATAAAGCAGGAAAACGTCAAAAAAGTTCGATATTCACTGTCATCGCTGAGGATTTAAATTTCGCGCGGTCCGTACGGCCTCATACGCGACCGCTCTCGGAGCCAAACAGATTGCAGGAAAACGCAAATTATTATTTCGAACTGCCAAGAAAAAAATTATTATTATATCCTATACGGAACGACCAAACCGGTAATTAATCTATTTACTTTTCTCATGCATTTAGTTCTCTCATATTTTATTCTTCCTATATTTTAAACGTGTTGTTGACGCGGAAGATTGTTCAGATACGACTCGGATTAGCAGAATTGACAAAACGTTATAACTGAGCCTTGTTTTATATCAGAAGTTCCATTTCCGGATCACTAATCATATGTTGTTGCCATGCAAGTTTAACTATCACGATCATGATTGATGCTGCATGCAGGTGCAAGCTCTAATTAATGTCAATCTATACAATTATGTCAAAGATACAAATTTCGTTTATACAAAAGCCCAGCCAGTGGTTGAACGCCTGCTTTGCATGAGTTCATGTTTGGATCAAACGTGAATTCCTTTTTTTCAGTAAAATCATTCTAAAAAAGTGCCTTAACACAAGAATTATTTTATTTTCAATGTATTTCATAAAGTCAGAGTACACTGTAAACAATTAACAGTTCTAATTAGGAACCTAAGTCGTCTATTCGACTGTATTTACAGAGAATAGTAATTCTATAATGAACCATGCACTTATTTAAAGGTATTGTTATAATAATCATATATACTTAACTTGAACTACGAAACTTCTTCAAAATATAATTTTGTAATAACGCAATTAACTCAAACCACTAAACTACTTCACGCTATATCTATTTAATTTTATACTCACATGACACAATGGATTCAAATCACTCACGTCGAGTAAAATTAGATCAAATCGTCAATACGGTTCCGTCAGTTAGATTTTCACTTATATACGCTAGCGTAAAGGCCGGTTTACACTCGCCATTTTTTGCTTGCGATAGATATGAACGAGTGAATTAGTTAAGCATGTTCAAATAAGAGCTCGTACACCTCAGAGCATTCGTAACTTATTAATGGTTCACATCTATCAGAAGAAAATCGCAGCAAAAATTGCAAGTGTATAAACGGGCCCATGGAAATTCGACGTCTGATATGCATGGGCTTTATCCCAATAGAAAATACAAATCCTCTACTAAATTCCTTGTCCACAGGTCTTTTTTCAACGAATTTTCGTTTTAACGATTTGAACGAATTCCAACGAAGTTAATGCAAATCCGTAAGAAACTGTTAAACTTAGCTTTGTAAACATTTATCAAGATTTTACAGATGTACTTATACATATAATTTTGAGTAACATGAATTATTCAGTGCGGTTCTATTTACCTAATAATAAAAAATAAAATCGTATGGGTGTACTTACAAAATAACTGGCCTCGTTACTTGGAAATTCAAGGGCATACTATTAGACAAACTTGACTGATGCACATGCCTATGAAAGTCGTCTGAACTTGGCCATTCTTTTACGCCGGTTTACACTTTCAATATCTCTTGCGGATTTAAGTGCGATGGTCTTCTTTTGGTAGATATGAATGAGTTATAAGTTTGCAATGCAGTGATGTATAAGAGTTCTTATTTGAACATCCGTAACTCATTTACTCGTTCACATCTTTCAAAAGCAGAAAATCGCAAATAAATTCACAGCAAAAATCGTAGGAGAAAATCGTGGTTATTTTCCAAAGCCAGAACGCTTTTCCGAATCTGCCGGTCGTCGTTCAAGTTTGTGAGCGAAGCTCTCGCGGCAGATGGGACATCGAGTGCTGTAAGAATGAAACGAGGGTTCAAGTGTTAATAAATTGTATCCTTTAGGAAAATTGTGGACCAAAATATCGCGTTCTGTTTGGGAACCCACAATAGAAGTGAATTTATAACTATGAAACATGATTTCGTTCAGCTTATCTGGAAAACAAAATGTGTGAAATATAAATATGATATATAATAACTTTGACAATGTCAGTAATGATGACTTAGGCGGGGGAATATTGTCAGTTCGAAATGATTGGTCTTTTCAGATTACCGAATCATTTTTACTGCTTTCAGCGGGGGAGAACTGTGATTGATTGACTGCGAAAACAACAAATTTCTAAATACAAAATCATCAGGCTGGCTACGCCAATTTTCCTGACCAACCCATCGACTACATTCTAATTATTCTGTCGCCTTTAATTAACATTATACCCGATGAGACGAAACCTATTGGCCTGCGCTCGCCTCCAAAACAATGTTTATTTTACCATAAATGCTTTGTAAAGAAGACACAATATAGGACAGCACTCTATATTGATTAAGGGATGTGGTGGGGGAGAAGATGTCTGTAATGCTTTGACTGGCAGTGGCGTACGACAGATGATAATTGGGGGGGGCATATTCATGTTAACAGATCGGTAAAGCTAGGCAATCAATTTGAAAAGAAATTAATCTTGCACAACATGAATATATTTGAATATGTGCACCGAATTATCGTCCCTCGTCCACCACAGTTGACTGGTTAAACTACAAAGTATACTCACATTCCGCTGCGAATCATTTGTGTTGCACATTCTTTGTGGACCTTATGCGAACAGGGGAGAATTTGACACCCTGTGAAGGCATCCTGGAAGAAAAATATTACATTTTCTACCTTTAACAACGTACGATTCAACTATGCAGGGCACAATGCATTTCCTTTTACCTCCAAACAAATGCAGCATTCATCATGAGCAGATCCTGCACGACATCTGTGATTGTCTCGAAGTTGAACATCCAAACAAACACCACAGACATCGCAATGAAAAGAACGATCACCATGAATTCTGAAACACAACATAGAGTGGAGGAGTATGAGTATTTTCTGAAGGTATTTATTGTATTTCCCACAGGCGCATGATCAAGAATTTTAGCTTGTCTAAAATTTAGGTTAGGGTTTTTTTGCAGTTGTTTCTAAGATAAATGAACGACTTACATTGAGCAGGGCCGTAGTTAAACAGGCTAATAAGGTAGGGGTAGCTGTTCACATAATTATTCATGTTTACATAGGAATAATCGCTTACAAAACCTCTTAAACTTAGCCAATAAACTTAGCGGTATAGAAAAGATATGCTGAAAAGGTACTTTGTCAAACTGAATATCTTCTATGTTCCTTAGAGCTGTAATCCGACAATTATAAGGTCTGAGGATTGGATCAAAGTGCGTGATAATTACTAATACAACTGAACGATTTCATTTTTAACTAAAATATACGTTTGAATTGATCGTTCAGTGCTTCCTATGTGTCCTGTTTCTTGTTTAGTCGCCAAAAATGTTCAGGTAAATATATTAGAATACTTTGGTAACCTTCATATATAAACATTGCAAGGCTTATTAATAATAGCTATGCCCAGGAAAGTACTGAAAAACCCTCAAAGCACTCTGAATGTACATCAGTACAAAGCATACCTACAAATTCCACATTTTTCGCAATGATACGGAGTCGTCTTTCCCAGTTAAATGTTTGCACAAACCACAGTAATAGTTTGCAAAATTAGCTCCACACTCGCAGCAAAATTGACCGAACTAAAACAAAAATGAAAAAAATTTTGAAATTTGGAAATCCGTTTGGGGTGGAACCTTCATTAGAAGAGAATTTGAATTACCTGTTGCACTTTATCACAGTATACGCACTTCAACAACTCTGTGTCGCGCGATTTCAACTTTCGTCTGCCGCATGAGCTTTGGTTGTTATGACAACGATGACATGGCCAGAATTTGTCACAACATTCAAATTTTACGTAGCAATGTCTTTTGTAATGGCTGCATAACCAATTATCGTCCTGTAACATTACATTATTCCGAGAAGTGCCAGAGGACTGGACATTTAGGGCTGAATTGGGACGTTGGAATTTCGAAAGTTTTGAGCCATGATCCCTTACAGGTAATGCTGTACGTCTTGTTTCGTTGGTTTCCAAATAATTTGTTCTTCTCATAGAACTACTTGTTGCTGTTCTGCTCTCGCCTGTTTTTGAAGTAAACATTCAAATTTCAAAATATCAGAACGTGTAACCATGTAACCATGCATATACCATTACTACGGATTATATACGGATTATATTGCATGCATTTCCGCATGTTCAGAGTGTCGACACCTATAAGATATATCACAGCATCAAATCAAACTCTTTTGCAAAAGGTCTAACTTTGTACAAATAAAAGCATACTTACTTGAAACAGAACCATCCGCAACCTCCGCATCAGTCACTCTAGCTGGGGGACCTGAGCCAGGCGCAGGAAGATTTTTTTCACCATTTTTTAATGTTTGACTCTCATCAGGAAATCTCGCAAGAAGCGAGCTTGTATTCGAGAAATTTCCTGTAGCTGCTTGATGTGTTATAGGGCGTCTTGACTCATTTCCGCTTTCTGATCCTGTTGATGTTCGCACATTTCCCTCGCCACTTGTACTAGGATTAAGAATAGAACTCAAGAGATTTTGGTAGCGTGAATGCGCAGTATTCTGTTGGGCTTGTGATCTATTCACGTCGAGTTTCTTAGAGGCTGTAATTTCACGAAATAAACTATAATCACCAAGAAGAAACGCATCGATAACACACACGAGATCAATTCTCAAAATGGATTCAAAGAAATCACGAAGTTGACTTAAATCTGATGCATGGATGAATCCTTTTTGATCAAGTTGGATGAGAATATGAGTAGCATTTGGAGAGTTAACAATTGAGAATCTCTCAGCAGCCCAAACTTTCAGCTTAACAAAATCAGATGAAAGAAGATTTTGGGCCAGGGATAATAACAAGAACATGTAATTGTTGTACAAACTTGCTGCCACTGATGTTGGAGGTATGTGTTTCAGGCTGATGTGTTCGGGAGCATTCGAATAATCCTGTTGGATTGAGTATGGCAAGGTTTCGTAGCTCTGCTCGATCAAACTATCATCATTATTTCCATCGCTTTCTGTTGGTGCCATGGCACTAGCCGGATTGGCGCCTTCTCCAGATTCATTTAATTCCTCTCCGCTGCTTGTCTTCTCTTTCGATGAACTCTGCATTGTTAGCATATCCTTCTCGACACAACTCACGTTGGTTCCCGTCAAAGAACTCAGGTCTACATGAGATTCGTCTTCCCCTTTTTCTCCCGGCACAACTTCTTTTTTCCCACCATTTCTTTGCAACTGTTGATCAGTTGTTTGGACAAGCTTTCCACCAGAAGCAATTGCACAGGAGAGGAATGGATTCATTTGGGAACAATCCTCACTTGTAGATGCTGCTTGATGGCCTGTCTTTTTGCCCTCCCTAGCTGTGCCTGGCTCGTTCGCGGCAGATGGTTTAGCTTCTGGTAAAGTAGAAAGACTCGTCTGTTGGAAGAGCTCAGATTTTCTTTCTTCCTTTTCTCTCGTTTTCTTGCGAAAGCCACATTCGCCGAACTCTAATAAAAGTTCTTCATGCTCAATTTTCAATGATCTTATTTTTTCTTTCAGAATATTATTTTCTTCCATCAACTCCTTTGTTGATATCGACGCCTTTTCTTTCAATGTTTCCTCACTTGAACACTCACTGTTCATTCCACTGTCGATTGCGTCTTCTTTGTGCTTTGCATCAGTGGTGAAATATAAAGCTTCACCATTCATACTAGAACCTGCATTGAGCTTGTGCTCGTGGCTCTTGTTGTATTTATCCTTCTTACTTATTTTTGAATTCTCCGCCAGGGTTGATATGATTTTTCGGGGTTGTTTTAATTCAGCAGAGCTGAACTTTAGTTCATCGTTTTCTTTATTATTTTGCATGCCAGTAATACTAACTTTTTCATTATTTCTCCCAATTTCATTCATATTTGTGTTCCTAAAATATTCTCGTCGTTGTCACGATTTAATGCATGATGAATTTTGTTTCCATCAGGTGAAATACTACGTGGTTGAGATTCAACTCTCAAATCATATTCCATATTTCCATTCGTCCAATTCGCAATTTTTTTCTCCGAATTACAACCTTTCTTGTCTTTATATTCCAAGCTATCAGAATGCTTTTTAATAAAAAAGGTACGAAAGATGTCTACGAACTCATGTATTTTATCTGACGAATGTTGTTCCGTTTCAAGACCTTCTTTTCGACGATCGAGTGAAAGTTTCAGGCGTTTAGCAGTTTTCTCACCAGGTCGTTGTATATAATTCCCAAACAAATCTAGTGATTTGACAGCTTCTGAGAACAACGCTTTCGTCTCGGAGATAGAATGAAGTAATTCAGTTTTTGACTCTCTAACGGTAACATTTTGTGGCTCCGCATCTTTCATGCCCTGCTTTTTGCTGCCAGCATTCAAGTCTGGAAAATCACTTTCAAAATCGATAAATTCACGCAATGTAAGTATAAAAACATCTCGAAGACAAACTACAAAACTCCAAGAAGACATTTTGTTTGGTGAAGCGATGAACGGTGCTGGCTTGTTATAACCGCTATCCAACGGCTTCCGATAAGGAATATCTGATGGAAATAAGTTGCAAGATTTTATGTCCAGGATAATTATATTATTTAAAAGGAATTTATTGATGAATTTTCCACTTTATTATATTCATTTTGATATCAATGGAGTTTCTTGCAATCTGATTGGTTAAAAATAGTGTGGTTAATTCCGAAATCGCACTTGACAAAAATAGATGAAAATTACTCACATTTTACAACCGTTTACGGTTCTTTCCGCCAATAAATCGTTTTGAATTTGTCTAATTTTTTGTATGATTTCAAAATGAATGTAAGAAAGTGGAAATTGCACTTCGTGTTGTGCAATTTTGGTGTGAAATCAAACTTGTGATTACAAATTTGTAATCACGCGTGAAAAACAAAACGAAGAAAAACTTTAGCTGTTCCGCGCACCTGACATAACTTTAGCTGTTCCGCGCACGTGACATAACTTTAGCTGTTCCGCGCACGTGACATAACTTTAGCTGTTCCGCGCACTTGACATAACTCTAGCTGTTCCGCGCACGTGACATAACTTCAGCTGTTCCGCGCACTGTTCCGAGCACGTGAGATAACTTTAGCTTTTCCGCGCACGTCACATAACTTTAGCTGTTCCGCGCACGTGACATAACTTTAGCTGTTCCGCGCACGTGACATAACTTTAGCTTTCCGCGCACGTGACATAACATTAGCTTTTCCGCACACGTGACATAACTTTAGCTTTCCGCGCACGTGACATAACTTTAGCTTCTCCGCGCACGTGACATAACTTTAGCTGTTCCGCGCAAGTGACATAACTTTAGCTGTTCCGCCCATGTGACATAACTTTGGCTGTTCCGCGCACGTGACATAAATTTAGCTGTTCCGCGCACGTGACATAACTTTAGCTGTTCCGCGCACGTGACATAACTTTAGCTGTTCCGCGCACGTGACATGCGGGAAAGGCTCAAAAGGTTAAAAATGGAAAGAATGAAAGCAAAACGAAAGATAACATTATAGTTGTGCGCGTCGTGTTCTGCGAGCGAAAAGTCAGCACTGTCTCGGGAAAATATTTCGGTGAATTTCCCGATCGAGGATCTATAAATAGCTACAGTGGGGCTCGGAAGATTGAGTTAGGTCGATATGATTTTTGTTGCATTGATATAACAATATTGATTAAGGACAGCCACTGGTTTTCCTTATACTTTCTTTTCATCTTCCTTTGAAGCGGTAGCTCTTGGATCTCCCAGATTTGATTTCGATTATCTGGCCTCTCTGATTATTATTATTAATTATTAAAAATTTTATTTACAGACACTAGCCCCGTCAGTTACCACTTATTTACACATGAGCGTCTACTTATTACATTATGAGCGTCTACTTAATTACACTATACAAATATAAACTATATATATAAATGCAGAATTAACTACTTGAATTTATGAGCCTCTTGAAACAATGAATCGATTGAGCAGACTTAGCTTCACGCGAAAGACTATTCCATAATACAGCTCCTCTATATTTAAAACTTCTTTTGAGAAACTCTTTCTTAGGTCTCGGGATTGATAGATCAGTATCGTAATGTCTCAGGTTATAACCATTTTCAATTACACTACGCTCAGAAAAGGATTTGCGAAGGCACGGAGCAGTACCGTTATTTAGGATATTATAAACGAGAACTGCTTTGTTAGTTTTATATTTAGTTTCGAGATTTTTCCATCTAAGCTGCTCCAGGAGTTCAGAGGAGCTTGTATTGTAGTCTGCCCCCGTTAACACCCGAGCAGCCCTATTTTGAAATTTTTGCAACTTTTCTTTCAATAATAGACCGCAATTGTCCCAAAGAGGGGAACAATAGTCAAAGTATGGTTGAATTAAAGCTTTGTAAATGGTGTGCATGGTTTCTTCAGGAACAAAGGGTTTAACTCGTCTCATTACACCTATTCCCGCGCCTACCTTTCTGCTTATTGCATTTATATGGGCTTCCCAATTAAGTTGTTCATCAATCTCGACGCCCAAACATTTAAAAGATCTATAACGGGTTACTGGTACATTTCCAAAGATCACTGACTTATTTCCTAGTTTATTTTGAATGTTATACGAAGAGCCTACAAACAAAAGTTTAGTTTTGGTAGTATGATTGCAATTTATTATCACTAAGCCATTTACTGATATTTTTTAAATCAGAATTCAACATATCTACTAATTTATCAAAGTTATCCGACGACGCAAAGATTTGAGTGTCGTCTGCATATATTCCAGGGGTAGTAGATTTTAGATTTTCCAGTTTGCTAACCTATTTTGCCAACTTTGGTCCACAAAACGAATCCTAGTACTTCGAGCTATTTTAGTATATCAATATTAAAATAAAGTTAATGAGGAAACGTTCATATAAAGGTGTGTCTTCGGCTTTGGCAAAAAACATATGTTTGCGGGCGGCATGTCAGACATGCGTCAAACCGGCGCTCCAATGCATTAGTAGATCCAATATTGCATCACACGCGAACATCATTTGACCTGCTCAATCCAACCAATTAAACTCCTTTTCCATTTGGCGCGTAAAAACAACCAATAACATTTCAGAGGGTCACGCATAAGCAGCATGCACAAGCTCAATCTTCTCACTTGGGAAATCGCTTTGCTCAAAGACACAGTTCGCAAAATTAAAAGGTATTATTTACGTCAAATCGAAAAAAAAATAAATAAAATTTTTATCAAGCCTCGAGCCGCACGTAGTTGAGCAACACAACGCCAACTACATCAGCCACCGAGCGAGATCAGTTTAACGGCTCTTCGAGAACTTTGCGCCGAACAAGGTTTACCTAATAACGGCTGATTCACCGACTACAGCGTCACACTTCCTCGAGCTCTCCTGAGTCAGAGTTGGTCCCTGCAACTTCCCCGGATAATTCTTGACAGACAGCGACAGCGAACGCTTTCAACGACGCTCAGTTAGCGCAAATTCAGGCCATCCTCGACAAATCGGCTGAACAGATCGCGACAACCGCTGCTAAAGCTGCTGTGGCATCCATGCAGAACTCTGGTCCCGTCACCCACAGCGTAGATGAGGCCATCGTTGATGACGCTCCTGCGCAATCCGTAGCCGCAAATTTTTGTAAACTCGGTTGTTCCTACCGCGACGTCACCTCAAGTGCCATACAGCCACGGATTCCACGATGTTCCCGCAGCATACGTGAGACAAATTTGTTATAATTTTCTGTTCTAAATGCCGACCACTGCTCCGAGCAGAGGTGAAGTCTATCTGTTTATTACTTTGAATGTGTCTAGGCTTATGTACAGTAATTTGCATACATTAAGATTCTAACTAATACAACCATTCATGCGTAATATCGCACAACATCTTTCTCCACCTTTTTTTAGTAATCACCAAACTTCTATTAGTTATATACGGTGGCAATGTTTCTTTGATCCTAATAAATGTTTTTTTGTTTGTTTTTTTCTCTTTTTTCAAAACAATTAATTACGTGAGTTAAATATTTGTACAGTTCTACCGATAGATATAATTATAAATAGTTCTCTAATACTCAGCTACACAGTCCACTCTCCAAATCGTTCTGGTTTCTTAATTTGTCGACCGGATCTCGTACTTAAGGTAATTTGTTCACGGTTTGTCTCTTCTACATCACTTTCATTGGAATCATATAACTCGTATCGTTTCGGTTGCTTAACACTGTCACTTTTCTTCGTGGGTGGAATTACAGCTTTGTTAACGACTTTAATATGTGATTTGTCTCTCTTATATATTCTTCCATTTCCAAACAACACGGTAGCAGAATATTCAGTTAATTCAATCACAACCCCTACTTCGGGTCTTAATCGATCAGTTCTTTTGTCTTTCATCAATACTCGATCACCCACTCTAATGTGTGATTTCTTGACGTTCTTTTTTCTGTCATAATATATCTTCGCTTTCTCTTTGTGTCGTTTATCACGATTTCTTATAACTTCATCTTTCACTCTTCTCTTCATCGTCGGGAAAATGTTCAAGTTCATCTTTCTTCCAAACATCAGCTCATACGGGCTTTTTGACGTGGAAAGATGAGGTGTGGCTCTATAGGCTTCCAACATTCCGTTTATCTTCCCTTTGTAGTCAGTGTTCTCTTTCTTAGCAATACGAATGGCTTTGTTGAGATTTTGCATGAATCGTTCACATTCACCGTTCGCTTGTGGATGTCTCGGTGTGATTCTTCGATGATAAAAACCTTTCTTCTCTGCATATTCGTAAAATTGGTGACCCTGAAATGGTGGCCGTTGTCTGTCTTTACTGTGTGCACTTTTCCGAAGGTGGCAAAGATCGAATCCAAAACTGGCTTAACGTTCACAAACGATGTTGAGTTGCAGTATCCAACGATCGGATATCGGCTGTAAAGATCGTATGCCACTAGAATGTATTTTCTATCTTTCAACGGACCCTTAAAATCAATGGATATCGTATGCCAAACATGAGGTGGTAGTGGTGTTGGTCGTAGAAGTTCATCATGCGTTCGGTCAAAGGTTATTTGGCAACTTAAGCAGCTTTTGATGGCATCTTTCGCAAGCTTCGTCATCCCGGGAAACCAGATTCTTTCCCGCAAAAGGTCTACTGTACGCTTCTCACCCGAATGCCCAATCTTGTGTGCTTCATCTATAAAAGCACTGTGCATAACGAATGGTGGGACCAGAAGATCTTTGTAGATACAAGTCCTTTCACAACGATAGCTCTGGTGCGACTCCGTAAAACTTCGATATTTTCGGGTTGCTCTTTTGTGATTTCCACAAACCATTCTCCACTTTTCTCCTAAGTGTCTGGTAGTCCTTATCTCCATACGCTCTTTCCATTATAACACGATCACTCTCCGAGTTTGGTTCAAATAACAGCGCAGTTATTCCTTCCTCAAACGATTCATTCGGTGTTTGCTCAATCAGTTCGTCCTTTGTGATATGACGAGAACCGTAATCTGCGATGTTGTTTTTTCCTTTATTGTAGACCACAGTGTATTCCAATCCCTGGATTGCCAAAATCTGCCTTTCGATTCTTATCGGTGCTCTTGATTTAGGATTGTTAAATAGATGTTCTAATGGTTTGCAGTCTGTGAGTATCTCAAATCTTGGAGCTCCCACAAGATATTGATAGAATGCATAGCTACAAGCCCACTTAATAGCAAGAGCTTCTAACTCCGTCTGGCCATATCGCGTTTCGATATCGGTCAGAGTTCTGTTCGCAACGTGGCACATTCTCCACACTCCCATGTCATCTTGTTGTGTCAATATTGCACACAGCCCGCCTGGAACATTACTGGTCGCTTCAATCTTCTTTCCGGCATCGACATGTACTCGAATAGGTTGATTGGGTACGAAATATGCGAGTGTTGTTTCTTCCTCTAAACTTTCCTTCAGGTGATGAAAAGCGTCTTTCTCTTCCTGTCCCCATCGGAATTGGGCTTTGTCTTTGGTTAGAGCCCTCAACGGTGCCGCAATCTGGGAAAAACTCGGTATAAACCTCGACATATACCCGACCATTTGAAGGAAACTTCTGATTCCCTCCTTCGAAGTAGGCTCACCACATTCTTTTAGAGCTTTCACTTTCTCTCGAGACGGTTTCAGGCCATTCTCTGTGAATCTATGGCCATAAAACTCAATTTCGTGTTTACCAAATTCGCACTTCTTTCTATTAATGGTAAGACCATGCGACTGCAGTGTTGATAGGACTTTGTTCAAATTGCTGTTGTGATCTTTCCAATCTCGACTGCCTATAAGACAGTCATCTCGATTGTTCTTCGTTCGAGGTATACCAGCTAGGATTTCACACATCCGCCGATCAAATTCGTCCTGACTCGTGACCCAACCTTGCGCAAGGGTATTATGTTTAAGGTTTCCCATGGTGTTGTGACAACCAGATACTTCTTGCTCTCTTTGTCTATGGCGAACTGATGATAACCGTTGTTCATATCGATCTTCGAAAATACTTTACACCCCGCGAAAGTCATGGCAAGATCTTCCGTCCTTATGCCAGGGACTGTTCTTTATTAGCCAACCTGAAATCGGCCGTAATTCTGACATCAGCGTCAGGTCCACTTGATTTAGGAGTTATCACTAAGGGACTTGCATAGAAAATTGGTTCGCCAGGTTCTGTCCAGCTCATAATGCCCTCTTTCACAAAATACTCCAGCTTATTCTTCATTTTCTCTCTCAGGTGGTGTGGTATCACTCTTGGTGATTGAAGAACTGGCTCTGCTTCGGGTTTCATGTATATATGTGTCAAGATCGGTTCACCGTTGTGAGGGTCTTTAATTAAATCTTCCAATCCCTTCGAACAACCTTTTATGGGCACACACAATCTTCTCCATTTCCGCAATTCCTTTCTTTTCGCCTGAGTCATTCCCGATTTTCTCGACTTTCTTTACACTTTGGTCTGCGAACTCACCATCAGCGCTATACTGCAACATTCCAAGTTCGAGCAACGTCTTCTCGGAAAGTAATGGGTGACTATGAATCCCATTTTCTGTCACGTATATGCATGTCTTTGATTAGGTTTTTTACTGTCTTATTTGATAGCGTAGAGCATTTCAGGACGCAGATTATTCCGAGCTTAGCCCCACCTAAGGCTCGAATAGCTTCTTTCGGGACAGATATTAACTTTTCGACATCTGGGTGTTGTTTATATATCTTTTGAAGGTCGTCCTTCGATATCAGGTCTACGTCCGCACCTGTATCTGGATCAATGTTAAGTTTAACTCCGCAAACGTTTACTGGCAAAAGAATGTTGCTAGCATCCTTTTCAGCGTTCACTTTCCTGACATTTAATCTGAGACGAGCTCCTTGAATATCAATGTCTGCATCAGAATCAGATGAATCATCTTTTGTGATAGATCTTTGAAACTTCCCTGATATTTGGGTATCTTTCGGTCTTGTACGGCAACATGAACTGAAATGATTCAATTTTCCACAGGAATTACATTTCTTGCCAATAGCTGGACAAGTCTCATGTGATACATCATATCCACATGGGAGGCATTTTTGTTGATTTTCTGCGTCTGTTGGTTTCGTGAATCTTGTGTTCTTTGATGTTGGGTTCTCAATATTTTTGAACGAATACATCTTCTGTTTTGATGCTCTTCCACGTGGTTTTCCTGCGTGTGTGGCTCGAACAAATTCGAACGATTCTTCCTTTATTTCTGATTTCATGTCGTCTGTTTGAGCTTTGATGTCTTGCTTCATCGTAGCATGCTTCATAAATGTTTTTAAGTCCCGATCTTTTGCTAGGGCTTCGTCCTGTAACTTCTCGTCGTAGCATGTCGAAAGCAGTCGATCCAGTATCATTTCATCGTCATAGCCGTGGAATTCACAATCCTTAGCCAAGCGTCGTAGTTCGATTTCAAATTGTGATATAGTTTGACCCGCTTCTATTCTCGCTTTATTGAATCGAAAACGAGCATGGAGGCGAGATTTCTTAGGTATATATATCCTCTCGATTTTTTCAATCAGATCTATGTATTCGTCTACATCTCTACCGTCTGTCTCAGGAGAGTTCTCATCTATAGACAAAATGTGCTCACCACCGTGAACTAATAAACACATTTGCTTGTCTTTCGGGTCTTTAATTTCAAAATATTCCATTTGTAACTCGATTTTTCTCTTCCACGATTTCCATTTCGACGAAGTTTCAAGTATATCATCTGTCGGCAAGAATTCTTCGACTTTAAGGGCTTTCTTCACTGGTTTGGGAGGCATCCTCGTCGCCAATGTTATAATTTTCTGTTCTAAATTCCGACCACTGCTCCGAGCAGAGGTGAAGTCTATCTGTTTATTACTTTGAATGTGCATGTCTAGACTTATGTACAGTAATTTGCATACATTAAGATTCTAACTAATACAACCATTCATGCGTAATATCGCACAACAAAATTCAATCGGGTGAGTTTTTTGACTTAGCTAAGCTTCTCCCAAAAAACTTCTCTAATGGCTCTAACGACGAGCCTATTACCTTGACGCTTGAGAACGCGGTAATTAAGGTTAAAAGGTCGTCTCAGTCCGTCGCAAAAATCACCGATATTGAACAGTGGACTACAGCTTTCACGATCTACATGAGTGTCTTGACACATTCGTTCCCGGGACGGCCCCAGGAATTGCTGCAATACATGAGTCTAATCCGCCACGCATCTCGTACTCATCGCGGCCTGGGATGGTGTATTTACGACCATAAGTTTCGCCGAAAAGTTTCCCTCAACGCATGCATCAATTGGTCAATTATCGATCAACAGCTGTGGTTGATGATATTCACTGTTTCTTCCGATGTACTTAGAAGGGAATACCCTCTATTTCACAACGGACCCCAAAAGCAGTTTTCCTCAGGGGGCGAACGAGGTCTCTGCATCGAATATAATAGGCGATCTGGATGTTCCCATCAGCCGTGCCGATACCACCACGCATGTAGCAAATGCCGAGGCCCACATACAGCATACTCTTGTCCGACCAACTAAGCCCAGCCCGCCGATGATTCTGAAGCCCAACGCATCTCCAAGCGTCACCACACTGACCACAGACCTGCCAAGTCAAAGCACTAACCTAGTTCCGACACCATCAATGTAAATACTTTAGAAAAAGCCCTTACGGGTCATCCAGACCCTAATTTTGTGTCACATTTATGCCAAAACCTTAGATACAGCGCGCGCATTGGCTTCATGGGCAGCGCACGGCACGCTTTTCCAAAAATCTACCGACGGCGCATGCGGACCCTGCAATTGTTTCATCCAATTTAGCTAAAGAGATTTCGCTAGGCCGCGTGGCTGGTCCCTTTAACGAGCCCCCATTTCCAAATTTTCAAGTTTCTCCTATCGGGTTAGTCCCTAAAAAGCATTCGGAAAAGTTCCGCACTATATTTCATCTTTCATTTCCGAAATCGGGTATGACCAGCATAAATTCTTCTATCTCACAAGACGACTTTAGTCTTCAGTACGTTACTATCGACGATGCGATCAAGGGAATGATGCGTTTTGGGCAATGTTGCTTTCTTGCAAAAACCGATATCGAATCTGCTTTTCGGCTTATACCTATACATACTTGGGACCAAATGGTTCCAGGGTACATGGCATGCTCACCAATAACTAGGAGTTCCCGGTATAAGCATTGCATGGCAAGAACTTTTTGCTATCGTCGTTGCATGTCAAATTTGGGGGCCCCTACTGCGCGATCAACGCATTAAATTTAGATGCGATAATGAGGCAGTCGTCAACATGATTAACACCAAACGTTCCAAAATCCCTCGGGTCATGGATCTGCTTCGTCACTTAACTCTTCTTACCCTGCGATATAATATGTACATTCGGGCAACGCACATTTGTGGAAAACGGAACGAAATAATATTTCTCGTTTTCAGCTTCAGCGATTCCGTCAACTGGCACCGCAAGCGGATATCAACCCATGTTTGGTCCCCGAAATAATGCTGGCAATTTTTAAAGGATGATATTCAACGCTATATAAATCTTTCCGTTGCAACAACAACTAAGCAGACCTACAGCGCAGGCGAAAAAAGTTTTAAGCACTTTGTAAATTGGTTTAGGCGACAAAAGATCGAACATTGTCTCCCTGCCAATGAATCCCTTTTGACAGAATACGTTGCATATTTGGCCAGAACTATCAAGTACACATCGATCAAAACATATTTGGCGGCCGTCCGCCACTTGTTCGCCACGGTCATACTCTGAATTTGCAAAAAATGGTGCGGCTGCAACTAGTACTACGGGGTATAAAGCGATGACAGGGGGATAAAGTTCGAGTTCGCTTACCGATCACCATTCATCACTTAGAACTCTTCCGCACGTTGCTTGCTGTCCCTAACACTACAAACTATGATTCCGTTATGATCTGGGCAGCTATGACTCTGGCATTTTTTGGCTTTCTCCGCTTGGGGGAGCTAACAACAAATTCGAAATTTAACTCCAGTATACACCTCACGAAAGATAATATCGCATTTCCCAAAGGTACAGCAATGGCCCAGCCTGATTATATCACAGTTCACCTTAAAGAATCCAAAACAGACCCCTTTCGCGTAGGTCACACGATAACCGTTGGGGCCACAGGGACCGCGCTTTGCCCCGTTTCGGCCATGAAGCACTATTTAGTACGGCGACCAAAAACCACCGGCCCTCTCTTTATTCATGCATCAGGCAAACCGCCCACGAAAAAAACGTTAACCGCCCAGACTCGAACGTTGTTACAGAAAGTTGGTCTCAACGCCACGGAATATGCTGGTCAAAACGTTAGGACGCTGGTCTTCTGATGGTTTTGAACGTTACATTCAAACACCTACCTCAATGCTCTCAAGCGTATCAGCCACACTGGCCAATATTTCAAAATATTGATTTCCTATTTTAGGCGGAGGGCTCCTTCGTCTATGGGGATACACATTCTGTGTATTGTGGAAGGAAGCGCTCCTGATTGTCACGTTCAAGCCCATAGACTCAGCATTGAGTTATTGTAATCATAGATCAGTCGAATCGTTTACTGTCCAACTAGCGTGTGCGGTTGGTCAGTTGATGTCTTAGAGGCTAGCTACCTCTTTCATGGTATGTAGCGTGTGTGCATACATGACATCATGCGCTGGTGCGCAGTTGCAGAGTCCTAATGGGGAGAATATAAACCCCAGAACAACGATTTAAACGCCATTTAAGAACGAGTCTTTGGGATGAAAGAATGACCACAAAGAATTACATTCTATAGGAGTGCTTCCCCAAAACCCTTCTCCCACAAAAAACGCGTGTGTATGTGTATTGTTTTGTGCAGAAAAGCCGCTTGCTGGTAATCATTAGAACGGCTTCGATCATTAAAGCCATTTTAGTATATCAATATTAAAATAAAGTTAATGAGGAAACGTTCATATCCAGGTGTGTCTTCGGCTTTGGCAAAAAACATATGTTTGCGGGTGGCATGTCAGACATGCGTCAAACCGGCGCTCCAATGCATTAGTAGATCCAATATTGCATGACACGCGAACATCATTTGACCTGCTCAATCCAACCAATTAAACTCCTTTTCCATTTGGCGCGTAAAAACAACCAATAACATTTCAGAGGGTCGCGCATAAGCAGCATGCACAAGCTCAATCTTCTCACTTGGGAAATCGCTTTGCTCAAAGACACAGTTCGCAAAATTAAAAGGCATTATTTACGTCAAATCGAAAAAAAAAAAAAATAAATTTTTCCCACCCTCCCACCACTCAAACATAACAGGGGCATTTGCCACGTAACGTCTGTTGGCGGTTACTATACCTGTCTATCGACTATTGCCTCAGTACAGTTTATCAGGCTACAGATCTCATAACATACTTAAGACTAACGTCATTCAACTTAACTTTCCTTCGTGCTGTGTTGGCTGACATATCGCTTATAGTATAGACAGTCTACAACCATTATCTGTAATCTATAGAGACGAGTTAATAACGCAGCGATATAGTGAGTCCTTCACTTATATAGTCTAAAATTAATATATGTCATAACGTTGCTTTAGTGATCGTATAAATAAAAATAAATGTTCGGGCTTGGGAGGAAGGGCTCCTGATTGTCACGTTCAAGCCCATAGACTCAGCATTAAGTTATTGTAATCATAGATCAGTCGAATCGTTTACTGTCCAACTAGCGTGTGCGGTTGGTCAGGTTGATGTCTTAGAGGCTAGCTACCTCTTTCATGGTATGTAGCGCGTGCGCATACATGACATCATGCGCTGGTGCTCAGTTGCAGAGTCCTAATGGGGAGAATATAAACCCCAGGACAACGATTTAAACGCCATTTAAGAACGAGTCTTTGGGATGAAAGAATGACCACAAAGAATTACATCCCATAGGAGTGCTTCCCTCAAACCCCTTCTCCCACAAAAAACGCGTGTGTATGTGTATTGTTTTGCGCAGAAAACCCGATTGCTGGTAATCATTAGAACGGCTT
This sequence comes from Dendronephthya gigantea, assembly GCF_004324835.1. Lineage (NCBI taxonomy): Eukaryota > Metazoa > Cnidaria > Anthozoa > Malacalcyonacea > Nephtheidae > Dendronephthya > Dendronephthya gigantea. The sequence goes on from NW_021163115.1 coordinate 797,456, forward strand.
CGATCATTAGCATTTCATGCACAACTTAAATACCATGCGAATTAACGAAAAAAACATAGGAGAGCCATTACCGTCGTATAACGCGCAAGTTCAGATCAACATATCTAATTTCCCACTCACAAGTTGTTATTGTAAATTATAAAAAAAGTATCGACTGGACTCCCACTGACTTTTGCCCCCACTGGCACTGTATATTGTACAAAAGTTAGAATTTGTGGCTTTCACGTATCGTTTCAATAGTGATTTGAGTGCAGGGGGTCAACCTTAATTGATATGAAATTGTGTATATTTTCTACGAAGGGCAAAGCCAACACATACAGTGTACAATTAACTCGCTCCAATTTACTGTGTGAAGTATGAGGTCATATGAAACCCAAGAATAGTACATAAAAATATACCTTTGCACGTATTTTGACTTTTTGTATTTTCTGAACGGCTCATTTTCTAACCAGAATCAACTATTTCCTGATTTCAATTAATCATATTAACCGCGGTGGATAAATCCCGTTTAGCTTAAGCGGTGGTTAAGTTCAAAATAGAAAGCAAGTCTATCGTTTTATATTCAAGAAGCAAACTAAATGTTTTTAACCCTAATACGAAGATACTGTTTACAACTACATATTCAGTGCATAACATTCAAGTTGACTCACTCAAGAGAGCTGTAAGAGTGTTATTTAATTTTGACGTATCCTGGTGAATATTTGATTGGTTTTTGTAAAGTATATATGCTAGTCGATGGCAAATGTACCAAAGCAGTACAGTTAATGATATTTAAGTAATACGTGTAGTAATAACACGAAAGATCGAATGGGAGTACATGAAGGCCGAGGCCTTATATTAAATGCCAATGTTAACTACCGCATTAACCTTTGATAATTATAAAAAGAAAAACGTTACCTTGTGAATCACAAATACGAAGGTACTATTTCGTATCAAAAACCTTGAATATCGACGTCGAACGACGTTGCGTGGTGCCTGTTTTGCCTTAATCGCGTCTTTGCACCTGAAATGATAGGTTGTAATAATAATATAAAAACACGTAAAGATAAACACGGTAAGGGTTGTAACTCCCAAATTCTTCTAAGAGCTACGCTGCTTTGGTGTGCCGTTAACGCCACAAATTGAACTCCACTAAATTCGCTAACCACGATGATAGGATAACACGTGCGCGGATAATGGTTATAAAATGTATCTTTAATGATAAAGTTTATAATACTGTGCGGTTGAAGGTATATGGTAACTGATCAATCCGGTAACGGAATATTGAATAGAGTGATCGCGGAATAGAAATAGTGGGTAACGTTCGAACTAAAAATACAAGAATTAAACCGCACTAAGTCATGCAATCTAGGCAAATTAAATACTATAACAGGCATGCACTAAATACGAATAAGTCAACTAACGTAGCTACATATGTTTACAAACTATAATAACACAAAGATAGAGTCTTACTTTAGTTGGCGCACACACCAAACTGCTGATGAATACCGTCGATAGAGTTCGAACATAAACGTAAATAACCAATTGTAGAGTAGAGTGACCATACTCTAGTTGACAGTGATATACAATGAAACATTAAACTATGTGCAGCTGCGCGTGTAGTCGCAGGAAGTAACAAAACGGAAATTAACGACATACGATAACAATAACAAAGTTAGGGTTTCAAACCAACATACCGGCCCCTTAAAGGCGGTACTACGAGCCTTTACAATACCGTTTTTTTAAATGGTTTGAAACACGAAATAATGTCAATAACTAAATAAGTAAATGAATAAAGCGTTAGTTTAATAACAATGTTTATCACGATCTCATACCAACATCAGGCGGCTTCTTCTAGGAGGACGATCTTGTCTACAGGCCTCACCAACTCGTTGCTGCTTGTCTTCAGTTTCACGGATCGTACCAGTCCGTCACGCTTGTTGCGGTACACTTCCAACACCCGAGCTAAGGGCCATACTCCTCTTGGTTTGCTGTCGTCTAGCACCATAACGATGTCGTTGACTGCCACGTTCCTCTTCGAAGCGTTCCACTTTTGTCTTTTCTGCAGCAAGGGGAGATACTCCCTTACCCAACGTCTCCAGAACAGGTTGCACAGATATTGCACTTGACGCCATCTCCTTCGGTTCTGATTGTCTTCCTTTCCAAAAACACCGGGTGGAAGGGCGGGTTGGTGACGTAATAGAAGCAAGTGGTTTGGGGTGAGTGGTTCTTCGTCCCGTGGATCATCTGACAGCTTCGTGATCGGTCTGCTGTTCACCACGGACTCTACCTCGCAGAACAACGTGTTGAGGCTCTCGTCGTGAAGCACTTGTTCCGTCATCAGCGCCTTCATGACCTTCCTTACGGTTCTTATGCACCTCTCCCACACTCCACCAAAGTGAGATCCAGCGGGTGGGTTGAAGGTCCACTTGACATTTCGTTGAAGCAGGAAGTCGTGGATCTGTTCTTGATTCCATTCGTCAATGGCTTGTCTTAGCACTCGTTCACCCTTGACGAAGTTTCCTCCGTTGTCCGAGCGGATCTCCATAGGTTGACCTCGCCTTGCCACGAATCGTCGGAGAGCATCAATGAAAGAGTCGGTGTCCAACGTGTGGGCCACTTCTAGATGGATCGCTCGTGTTGTCATACAAGTGAAGAGCACTCCGTACCGCTTGACACGACTTCTCGCACGTTTTACTTCGAACGGTCCGAAGCAGTCGACGCCTGTATACGTAAACGGTGGCAGCGAGGGCGTTACCCGGTCTTCTGGCAGGTCGGCCATCTTTTGATTGCATACTGTTGACTGACGTTTCTTACAGCTGAGGCACTTGCCGATGACCTTCTTCACGGCTGATCTTCCGTCTACGATCCAATACCTTTCTCTGATGAGGGAAAGCGTGTGCTCGACGCCGGAATGACCCGCGATGTGGTGGTAATGGTTTACAAGGAGTCCAATAACATGGTGGTCTTTCGGGAGGATGATAGGGTGTTTAGCGTTGTCGTTTATTGGTGCTCTCCGCAGTCTTCCGCCGACACGTACCAACCCATTCTTTAATACTGGATCCAGCTGGAACACGCGGCTCGATTTCTTAACCGTTACGTTCTTGCGATCTTTATCGCTACTTTGGTTTATTCTTTCTAGGCATTCTCGTTCTTCGCTGAAACATTCTTGCTGCACATGTCGAATTATTTCCTTCTCAGCGTTGACCATTTCGGACACGGAAATAGGCGTGATGGACGTTGAAAACCCGATCGCTTCAGCAGGATTTAACTTCTTCTGGATGACGCGACGTTTCAGGATCGCCTGGTAGCGCAAAACCAGCGCTAGGACCTTTTTCAGCCGACTCCAAGAAGAGAAATGCTTGACTAACTCTGCAAGTGGATGTAGATTAGAAATTTTGTTCGTGTACGTGGCGGATTGTCGCTTGACCTCGGGGTCGTTGTCTCCAATGACCAAGCTCAGATCACTGGGTGGCTGTGGCCAAGCGGCCCTTGGCTTGCTCAGGAAATCCGGCCCCTGTATCCATCGCTGGAGTTGTGTCGCTGGCACGCCACGAGATGCGTCGTCGGCTGGATTGGCAAGGGTGTTGACGTAATGCCACTGGAAAGTAGAAGATGCATCAAGTATCGTAGAAATTCTATTGGAAACGAAGGTCTGAAATCGTTTATCTTTGTTCTGTAGGTAGCGTAGGACACACGTGCTGTCGGTCCAGAAGAACGTGTCGTTCACTTCGAGCGTGAGTTCTCCCCGACAGATCTTCTCCAGTCTCGTGGCTGTAACAGCTGCTGAAAGCTCCAGACGAGGTATCGTAACTTGTTTGATTGGCGCTAAACGGGACTTCCCCATTACAAACGAACACTTGATATTGCCGGCTTCATCTTCTACACGTAGGTAGGTGGCGGCTCCATAGCCATCTTGCGACGCATCAGAGAAATGATGCAGTTGGAACGAACTGATCTTGGCGTCATTGGTAGGCTTGAGACACCGATCTATTTGCACATCCTCGAGCTTCGGCAGTTCCTTCAACCACGATTGCCAGCGGGCCAGGTGTTCGTCCGGGATTGGGTCGTCCCAACGGAGCTTCAAGCGGCATAAGTCCTGCAGGATTTGTTTCGCCTTAAGGACAAACGGAGCGACAAATCCCAGCGGATCGAAAACGGAACTGACCACCGACAAAATGCCTCGTCTGGTTGCGGGACGGTCTTTCACTACAATACTGAAACCGAATTTGTCTGATGATACGTTCCAGCGAACACCCAGGGCTCTCTGAATAGGAGATTTGTCCAAGTTCATGTCCTTGACTTGCTCCGATCTTTCTGATTCTGGTAATGACTCCAGCACGGCTTTAGAGTTGGACGTCCACTTCGTTAATCTGAATCCTCCCCTTGCCAACAATTCCCGCAGTTGGTTTGCCAATCTCACCGCTTCCGGATCTGTTGGAATGGACTTCAAGCAGTCATCAACGTAGAAATTTCTTTCGACAGTTTCGGTTGTTTCTGGGTCGAATTCGGCCTTGTTATCTTGGGCGGTTCTCCGCAGGGCAAAGTTTGCGCAGCTGGGCGATGAGGCACCTCCGAATAGGTGTACGTTCATTTCGTACTCCTGCACTGGTTGATCCAGGTCGCCGTCCGGCCACCACAGGAATTTCAGAGCCTTACGATCTTCAGAAGGGACACGGACTTGGTAGAACATGGCCTCGACATCCGACATCATAGCCACGCGCTCCTCGCGAAATCTTGTCAAGACGCCAACAAGCGAGTTGGTAAGGTCCGGCCCCTGTAAGAGCTGGTCGTTGAGAGACGTCTGGTGATACTTGGCTGAGCAGTCGAATACCACTCTCACCTTGTCGGGTTTCTGAGGATGGAACACGGGGTGATGTGGCAGGTACCACCGAATGCTTGACTGGTCGACTTCGCGGTTCTCGACTTTGCTGGCGTAATCATTCTTGATAAGATCGTTCATGAAGCCCTTGTACTTCTCGTGTACTTCTGGTTCTCGTTGAAGACGCTTCTTCAAAAGACTTAGTCGTCTTTCCGCTACCGGTCTGTTGTTTTTGAGTTGCGGCGGATGACTCTTCCATGGCAGCCCGATTTCGTAATGACCCTCCTTCAATTGGACGCTTTCCTCCATGATTTCCAGCGCTCTCTTGTCATTTTGCGACATTGACTGTTTGGCATCGTAGGACGAGTCGTTGAACTCCAAGTTGCAATAGTCCTGGAATTGCTGCTCAAGACGAGCAGTGCTCTGCAAAAAGTTGGACGTAGCTGACGTGTTCTTTCCTCTACCAAGAGGGCCATTGAGTACCCATCCTAGGATGGTCCGAGTCGCGAAAGGTCCTCCGCTCTCACTTTGTCGTACTTCCATTGGTTGTATTGCTTCGGGGACGTCGCTTCCGATAAGCAGGCCGATTTCGGCGTCGATCTCTGGCAAGGATAATCCTTCAAGATGTGGCCAGCGGTTTACATCTTCCTGGTTACTGATGGCGTCGCGGGAGATTGGTAGAGATGGTCGTGAATACACCACTGGCATATTAACGGGCTGTGCTGCTGAATCCAGTGAAGACACTTCAAGACTCACCTGGGAGCACTGCACGAGCGAGTTTTTACCTTGTATCGTCGTCAGCGACAGACTCGTCTTGCGGCCTTGAAGGTCGAGTTGGTCGAGCAGGGCTTCGGTGCAGAATGATGTATTCGAGCCCGAATCCAAGAATGCATACGTTTCCACCGTCTTAGATGCACCATGGCCAGATGCCTTGACGCGAACAGGAACGATGGCCAGCGCTGTCACAGAATCGTATCTTGGCGCGTTGGGTTTGGTCGACATTCGAACGTACAAACTATCGGCTTGTGTAGGGTTTCGTCTGCTGGCGTACTGTTTCCGTTGGCTACGCTCTCTTGACTGGTTTCTACGTCTACAGGGGGTGTTGCATCAGCATCGTGTTCGGGCGTCTTCTCGGACCTCGGATGCAGAAACGTCGAGTGCTTTGTTTCACATTCTGGCACCTTGCAGTAACTGGGTTTGGGACACGCATTAACAAAATGTCCTGGCAGTAGACAGTTGAGACACAGTTTGCTGTTTCTGACTACTTGTCTTCTTTCGGCCAACGATTGCTTCCGGAACTTTTCGCAGCGTGACAGCCAGTGGGCCATCTTACACAGTGGGCACCACTTTTCTCTGGCTTCGGTCGAGGTTTGCTCGCCCCCTTGCGTTGCGAAACCGTTGGCACTACGGCGTGGTCGTTGATTTCCTGGGCCGGTGATTTTGTCTGACGCTCTTTCAAGTTTACCGAACACAGGATGGCTGGCTGCTCTGGCCTTCATCGTCACGAAATCTGTTAGGTCCTTGACTGTCACGTCTCTTTCTTCTTTTTCCACAATACGGTCCACCGCGTCTCGCCATTTCGCGCGAAGTGGGTACGGCAGGCGATCGACGATTTTCTTTAGGTTTTCTGGATTGTCCAGTTTCCCTATGTAACCAATTTCCTTCAATGTGTTGGTGCAACTCACCAGCTGGATGGAGAATCTCTGCAGCTCCTCGCCGTCCTCTGTTCTGATGGGGGCCCCGTTGATGAGTTTCTGTACGTGCGCGGCGGCGATCTTGTATTTCTGACCGTATCGCTCCTTAAGCAAGCGTCGCGCTTCTCTATATCCCTCCTCTGGCTGCATGGACAGACAACTTCGCATCAATTCCTGCACGCTTCCGGAAGTGTGCTGCACTAAAAGGTAGAGTCTTGCGCTGGGGTCGTTTGCCTTGCGCTCTACCAGATGTTCAAACGCACGCACAAAGTCGCAGTAACCTAGGGGATCGCCGTTAAACGTCTGTAAACTGGGTCGTGGTAAGGTGAGCGCCATTACGCTTTCTTGTTGCTGTTGGACTAGCTGCTGTAGCACCCCATTCTGACGTTCTTGCGTTGTCATTAGCGCTTGGAACGATTCCTCGCGAAACTTATCCGATTGAGAAAGGTCGTTGACGTACGAGCGTTCGTAGCCCTGCGGCGTTACAGCGCGCCATTCGGGGGCTTCAGGGTTGAGTGTTTGACGTGCAGACATGTCTACGGCAGCGGGCTTAGCTTCGGGACTTGAAGAAACCTTTGGGGCATTCTCGAGTCGTTGGTCGGTGAGATTTAACTTGCGCTGGACCGGTGGCGAACTATGCAAAACACTTTTGCCGTTACGACTGCGTATTTCCTCGATTTCGCTTTCTTCGTAGGCTCTTTGTTCAGCTTCAGCGACCGCTAACTCAGTCCTAAGTTCGAGTTTGGCTTTTCTTTGATTTAGTTTAAGCTCTTCGAGTTCGAGCTCTTGCCTTTCTTGGATAGACGCAGCTTTAGCTTCAAGCGCTGCTATCTTGGCTGCCGCTCTTGCTTTCGCGCTTGCTGAA